>NC_142117.1:10092343-10403437 GCF_056152115.1 Neolamprologus brichardi | reverse complement strand
GTCTAATTGGCAAATATTTACTGTAGCACCTACTCTTGCCCAGAATCTGAATCCTGGGAACAGAGGGCCAGTGAACTGCTGCTGGTGTCTGTGGATGAGGGTAGCCTGGTTTTTGGTGATGCTGTAAAAGGCCAGAATCCCTACATGCTGGTCCAGGTAGATGCCGATCCGTTTGGCCTTTGGTGCACCCAGCAGTTTTTCCTGGTTATTGTGCCAAAAGGAAAATCCGCTCCCAGACCAGTACAGACTCCAAGACAGCTCATTGTGGCCCAAACGGCTCTTGTCATCGTTACTCTTGCGTTCTATCTCTTTGTAGGAAACTCCGATGGTGACCTGCATGATGGGAGTGAGGAAAATAAATTCAGTGAGGGGCACAAATGTAAGAGTCGTTTGCTAATCACTTTAAAAAAATGTAATAAAATAAAAATTTAAAGTTTATGACTTCATTCCACACTCATATGGTAGCAACTAATCACTCACAAGGTGACCAAATTCTGAAACCTGGATGAGATCAGAATTTTAAAAGTTAAAATTTTGTTATATTAAAAAAAAAAAAAAAAAAAAAAAAAAGGAAACAACAAAACAACAAAACTTTAAACTAGAAATTGAGACCATAAGATGACTAAGAATATATGTATCAAGGTCATAAATAAATTCAAAAGTAGGATCAAGTTTTCATAGATTTTTATACAATGTTACTTTTTCTTTTGCAATCAGAAGAGTCGCCCCCTGTTGGTTATTAAAAGAAAACCTGTTTAATGCACAAGCGCACAAGTGCATTAAACAGCTTTTCAGAACTGGAGGTCATGTGGATCTTTTTTAAAAATAAAAAATAAAAATAACATATGACAAATATGTATGTCGAACAGATTCTGTCTTTTAACGAGCGCAGCCGTGACTAATAGAAATGTCAGTATTTTTTTTATTTATAGCACTGCTGTCTTTAGGGCCTCTCTGGTACTCGAATACAGTATGACTTGGCATAAACTATGATGCAACTCTGTGCATTGTGTGAGAAAATGAATTACTTTCCAGGCAGAAAGTAATTGAAATGATTGGTTTCCTTTGAAATTTCTGTATACATGGATTCCATTAGCCAATTAAAATGGAACACAAAGGGCAGTTCCCTCCATTACCAGACTACCTGTGTAGACAAATGCTGGCTTCATGAATGAAATCCTTAAAAACATTTCTATTAATTAAAATATATAAAACTAAAAATGTTTTATAGCCAAAACCTATCCTAAAAGGAATGGTAGGACATAGAATTTTGATTTAAGCCTTCTTTAGTCAGACTTACTATTGTGAGACTTCTATTTTGCTTTTAGGTTTGAAGACTTTTATGGCAACAGAGTTCTTTCATAACCATCACTTAGCACTGACTGGGCAAACGAAACATGTTAACTAATTCTACGACTCAAACAGTTACAGTTGAAAACATATATTTGTTTTTAATCATATCCAAGCACCTTCTGGCCAGTCCACTCCACCTCCCAGTAATAAGGGCTCCCTCCCAGCGGCTCTTTGCAGAGAACTTGTCTCCAGAACTGGAATCGATCAGGATGGTCTGGTGGGTTCAGGTTATCAGCCCGCATCGTTGCCTTACGATTGCCGTCCGAAAGCAGCACGTGGCGATACACTGTGTTGGGGTCCATGGTGGGTTCGAAACGAACTAAAGAAAGAGGATTTGTCATTTTAGCTAACACTCTGGAACAAACGAAGGCTAAATAAAGGGGTCTGTATTCTGGAGTACAAAAGACTTACATTTTATGAGTTCATCTCGATTTTTTGGTTCTGGATTCATAAATCCCACTGATGATACAGAAGCTGTTAAGGCAGAAAACAAATACACCATTGTAAAAAGGAAAAGTAACATTTAACCCCAAGATGCTCTAAGAGGTATCTGGGAAAGATCAGGTGAGCAAAGCTGTCCACAGCCAGCTTTTATCTCCTACAAGACGGGGTAACTGCCTGACGTGGATATCTTCCATGATAATGTTTGTGCTTTTACCTTGACGTCGAGGAGCAGGCAAGGGTGGAGGTGGGGCTGAAGCTTCATTCACAGAGAGACAGGGAGAAGCAACAAACAGAACAGTTAAACTAAAGCATATCTAAACTCTATGACAGCCAACATTAGAGAAACCTTTTTCAAGCATTACCTTGAATGTAAGCAGAACCACCAGACCTTGAAGGCAGAGGCCCTGAGGGGAAAAAAATAAAAACGAGTAAAATAACTCAGCATTTTTTCAAATGCCACATTAAAGTATATTCTGTGTGTGTGTGTGTGTGTGTGTGTGTGTGTGCGTGCGCGCGCATGTTTTACCTTGAGGTCGCAAAGGTGGCAAGGGTGGAGAGTCTGTTTTCATTTCATACACTACAGAAGAAAAGGGTTTACATGTAAAAAGGTGTCCTTTCCACAATCAAAAGCTAACAGTCAAAACAAAGCTCATTTGTGCTTTTATTGGACTGGTATTTAACGTACCTGTACTTTGGGCAGGAACCTGAGCTGGTAGCGGGTCTGCAGGTATTGGGCCTGTTGGTACTGGGCCTGCTGGTAGCGGGCCTGCTGCTTCCGGACCACTGGTAGTCAAAGCCAAGGGGTCATTCACTGCAAAAGGAAAATTTTGACCTTTTGTTATTAAGAGAAGAGAAAAGACGAGAAGAGACTAGAAGAGAAGAGCTGACCTATTGTGATGATTTTTTCCAGGCTGCCTTTGCAGAGATCCTGAACTGACTCCTGCAGTTCTTTCATGACTGAGCGGACTGACGCCACCATGGTTTCTTCCTGCCCAATCACTGTGGCATCAGTCTGAACCAGCGGCTCCATGAGGAGGAAGTTCTTGAGAACAAATACCACAAATTCCACAGTCAGAGACTACAGATCTAGTTTAGCACTAAAATATGTGCACTCCGCTTCACACTCGTTACCTTCAAGAAACAGACATCGTCCTGCATGTCAGCCAGTCTGCTCAGCTCTTCACTCTTCCAGTTGAGCTGTGCAACCTGCTGCTCCAGTCTGTTGAGCTGTCCCTCAGCCTGGCTGCCTAAAGAGGCCTCGTGGGTAGAGAGGAGTTCGCTGACCTGGGTGCCTGTTAGATTCACGTTCTTGGCTAGCTCCATGAATAAATCTGTGCTCTCCTTCTCTAGAGCCTGGACCAAGGCCTGGTAGTGTAGACAAGCAAGATGAGGACATATTGTCACCACCATTTCATATTTTTCAAAGTAAACAAGGATGGCATGAATTAATAAGGTTTTCTACATGCCTTGTCTTGACGTGCAAAATGTGGGAGTTCCTTAATCTTCCTGTCCGTCTCCTGGAGCCTCCTCTGTACCTCTGCTTGCATCTGAACAAGCTCTTTCTATACACAAACACATGCACACATACATTGTGAGGCAGTAATGACCGTACTTGAGACTGTACAGGCTATTTGTGATATTGTCACATAGTTTTGCTGGGAATCAGTAAAACATCAGTAAGGCGCACTTCAGACTTGTTTTTCAAGTACTTCAAAATTAGCTTAAGAAATGTTTTAGTTACACTTGGAAACTGCATTTGTAGTGGTGTATTTCTTTTACCCACTTTCATTTTAAAAGTGTTTAGAGACAACAAACAAACAAACAAACAAAGCAGAGTGAAAATATCACCTGAAATAATCACTTCCAATTACACACCTGTCTTTCTTTTCTCTCGTCTCTCGGTTTGACAACACGGTGTCCCCTGTGTCCATGCTGGCAACACACCTCACACACACACTCCCTGTCGTCATGGCAAAACAGGTCCAGGGGTCGGCCGTGTTGGTGGCAGGGTTTGGGTTCCACAGACGGAAGCTGTGGGTACACGCTGCCCTTTCGTTGCATTGTATCTGGCTGGACCTCCAAGTAGACCGGCATGGATGGTGGGCCGGGGGAAGGAGCTGTGAAGGAGTGCTGCTTCAGGCTGTTGGTCCTCAGCTTCTCCATAGCCTCTGCTAGCAGGGTGCTCTTGGCCAGCGAGGGCCGAGGGTTAAACACCTGCCTACACTGGGGGCAGCTGTACTGACCTTTGCTGCCCCCTTTGTCCCAGTGGCTCTGAATACAAGCCAAGCAGTATGAGTGTCCGCAGGGTAGAGTGGCCGGATCCTTCAGGGTTTCCAGACATACTGGACAGGCAAAGCTTTCCTCTTCAGTCCAACCTGAGGCCATGCTCGCTGGGAGGAGATGAGCTTGAACTTTCTTTGTATGGATCACAAAGTTCTCTGTGTGAAGTTACAGACCTGATACTACAGCAAGCAGGTCAGAGAAATTAAAGCAATGACGCCCAACAAATGACGAGGCTAAAATGCCAGTTCATATGAATCACCTGCTGCTTAAAACATGAAGAAACGGCTCAGGGTGGGGCTGGTTAAACAGGTGGAGTGAGGAGTCTATCAATCTGACATCATGGGTTTCAACAGTTTGTTGGAGCCTCCTAATGGAAAAATGAATTTTGCTGTTGATTTTTGCTACTCAAACTAATTAAATAAGTTTAATCATCCTGTCACATTTATTCTTGCCAGGCAGTCTGCCCATATGCAAAAAACTGTAAAGAGTGCCTGTTTTAGTCTCTGTAAAGGAAGCGGGCCTACACAGTCCAAACGAGAAGGACTGGTTTTAAAAACCTGTTACATACACTGACATCATTTGGTGCTTTCCTCGTGATTTAATCACTAAATAACGTAAACGTCGTGTCTTAAAACCAAACCTCGGGAGGGGACAAAGAAAGCACACCAGGCTAAGCTTGAATGTTGTGCAATTAGTTTGGCGTCATCACGACGTAGTGAGGGCAACACTGACGCAAGTGAAGCTAGCCGGCGCCATGTTGACTGCCGGCAGCCGCCTAGCAGCTGCTGATTCAACTTTCAAGGTGAGCCTTTTCTGTGTTAAAATGACGTTTTACTGTCATACTTGGCACCTTTGTGTGTTTTCTGACATACCGTGAAACACGTTGGGGCTTTGTCATAAGCCAAATCTGAGTGTTAGCTTTGGGGTATGAGCTACTTCAGCTATTTGGTTTTTGTTTTGATCGCTCGGGCAGTTAGCCTGCGTGCGCTCCTTACTCGTTTTGAAGACACTGAAGATTTTCTCGCCTAAAAAGCCTTCTTTGTATGGGTTTAGTTGGCGATGAGGAAGTCTGAACATTGACAATGTCATATTTTATATATATATCGTCATCACTGCTAACAAATGAATACAGCTAGCTACAGCTAACAACCAAAGTTTGGGAGAAACTTGAGCCAAACGTGAACTCCGTATTTGAAGCTAATATGAAATACGTTTCTGTGTCTTAACAGCTTTGAACAGCAGTTAAACGTAACACCGAGATATGACAGTGAGAGCACAGTGACCAGTATTACTGTAGGTAGGTTTGGGTGAGCCTCTGACCTCGGTTAAACCAGGGTATCTTCAGCCCTGTTTACCCATGTTATCTAATCGCTCACCTCCCCTGCTGGCAGAGACGAGCAGATTTTGGTTCATCTTTCACCTCTTTCAAGTTGGTTTAACTAGCTGATGAACACAACTAATTGACTAATACATTTACGATAATATCTGTACGTTTTGTTTCCTTTTATAGGATGTTGCCAAGTTCTCGGATTCTGACGTGGTCTTGCCCCAAAAGATCATTACAGCTGTTAAGAGACTCTCATCTCTGTGGTTTTTCCGAGATCACATGTGCTGGATGGCAGGAAGCAAGTCACGAGAAAGGAAGGAGACACCCAGAAATAAGTGGAACAGGCACCCACAAGGATGGACCATCCACAGAGACTCTTTATAGTTCAGCACCAGTATCTTCTTGTAGCTTCAATTATAAGCTGAGACAGACACGGTTTGAAAACCTTCTATCCAAAGCCATTTTATTAAACCACCACCATTCTGCCTCTACAAAAACCAAACAAGTGTGTGATCCTGTGCGCACTTACTGGAACTGTTTAGTCAAAATAACCTGCCTTCAGTGCTGGAGAAGACCTTGGGACTTTCGCCTGCCTTCGTTTAGCCACACCAGGAAGACTCAGTGTAGCCTTCTTCAAAGCCATTTAACTCATGGACAGGACTTCGTTAGACCTCTCAGCTTGTCAGCACATATTCCCTGGACTTTAGAAAACAAGCACAATAAACCACAACTCCCTAGCCTCAGTTTCCACCAAACCATAGCTACTCATCAGGCTGCCACGTGCGTGTCGGATACCTGGAGAGATTGCTTATCCCTTGGGAATGAAAACAGATGTCGACAGCACTTGGGGCCTAACTTAAAGCTCTACAAGTTGCAGAAGGGGAGAAAAGAAGGAAATCAGAGATGGGCATCCGTCCTGGTCTCCCTCTGCTCTCTTGATGGGGAGCCTGCATTTCTCTTCACCCTGCGGTCCAGCACTCTGAAAGGCAGGCACAAAGGAGATGTCAGGTTAGTGGTAGATTAGAAGCAGGCTATGTCTTAAATCTTACTTATTGGAGTACTTTATGTGTCCTGCCTCCTTTTTTTTTTTTTTTTTTTTTTTGTCCAGCTTTGCTGGAGGAAAGAGCGATCCTTCAGACAGTGATGTGGTGGCCACAGCATTGCGGGAAGCGAGGGAGGAGCTGGGTGTAAATGTGGGAATAGAAAAGGTGTGGGGTGTCCTGAAGCCACTAAGAGATGCGGTGAGTGGAGCTATGCATTTCTACTAGAAATCTCAAGTAGAAATGCATATTACAAAATAATTGACAAAATCATACCATATTTATATTACCCTAAATAAGCACTTAGAGTCACTGTTCTTTTTGTAAATTCATTGTTTGGTTGATAAATAATGGTGAAAAATGATTATGTGACATTGTAAGAGCTCTGTGTTGATTATTTGGTCTGACCATCTGCCCAAAATACCCAGAGATTCCTTATACAAGTAGATAAAATAGAAATGAGCAGGAATTTCAGTAAAAACCTTCAAAAACATCGAATATCTGAGGTAAATTTGAATTAAAAATCTGTTCATGTGTTTCGATCCAGTCGGGGATGGTTATTGCTCCTGTGCTGGCTAACCTCGGTCCTCTAGAGGAGCTGAACTTCAAACCAAACCCCGGGGAGGTACGATCATCTGCCATTTTCTGTCTGTTTGAAAAGAACAGGGTGAGACTAGAGTTGACTAGTCTCATGTTATTCTTGACCCTAATATATAGTACTGTGCAGAAGTCTTGAGCAACTCCTCATTGCTTTATATTTTGCTTCCAAGGAGCTGGACAATTTTTAAAAATATAATTACTCAAGCTGAATCGAATGAAAATGCCAAAAGTTTGAGAGTCTGTTTCCCGCTTCCAGGTGGATGAGATCTTCACCCTGTCCTTGTCTCACTTGTGTAACCCCCAAAACCGAGGCTACACACACTTCCGCACCGGTGACAAATACGGATACACTCTTCCGGTGTTTAGGAATGGCAAACATCGAGTGTGGGGCCTGACTGCTGTTGCCCTAGACCATACCCTGAAACTCATTGTCCCTCCATAATAGCGCACAACAACTGAACTCAACAACTGAAGGATTATTCTGACAAATATAAGCTTTGCACCAAGTGAATCTGAGCAAATCCAAAATAGTTTAATACAGCCGCTTTTGTTTTGGAAGGTAAATTCCTCTCTTGAATTTATTAGAGTGAGGAAGAAGCTCTTTCTGTTAGTGCACTTTCTGAGCCTTAAATTTGTATGATTGTTTAAAAATGAAAAGCAGGTGTTGGAAGCTTTTCTAAGGAAGAACGTGAACCTGGTGGGTCAACGTTATAATTTTACACCGAGTGATTCTTATTCAAACTCTTTACGTTTTTAGGTAAGTCTTGAAATTTTAATTATTTCTGTAATAAAAGTTACCACCTGGGTTGAAATAAAATCAGTGAGTTGCTTTCTCAGATCAATTATGTCACGTGACTGAATTGTTAAATGTTTGTCAGGGCAGCAAAGTACCGCTGTGACAGCCTGTTTCCTGTGTTAGCTAACATTAGATCAACTGAAGTAATCCGAGTATTTAGGAGTGATGTGGTGTGTTGAAGAACAATGCAATAAACTTTGTTTTAAACACATTTTCTCTGCATGGTTTATTTAATTTACAAGATTGACATCAAAGCATTAAATAAATACGGCAATTTACAGTAAAACAGTCTGATTCCCGTCGCAGATCGAAAGCTTTCATTTTACTTAGCTGTCTACTTCAAAACTGCATGTGGTCTCATATATACTGAGCACATGTATTACAAACTGTGTTTAAAACTGTAAACCTTTGTTTCCACTAAGGTAAGTAAGGTCCTCGAACGCTCGGGTATTTCCTGCATGGGCCTGATATGATCTCAAAGGTAACTGGACTGTCCCAGCTTCAAGGCAGTGAGCACTCCAAGGGGTCCTGTGAGTCTGGGAGAAGGTGGCAGTTGAAGGGCCAGCTGAAGGAAAAGCGATCCAGGGCTTGGCTGCATTGTTGCTCGGCGGAGGAGCAGACTGAGCGGCAGGGTTGGAGGACGCCGCCCTGAGGACTACACTGGGGCAGAAACATCCCACAAACCAGCCTCTGCAGAGGCTCAAAGCACGCCAGCTCCATCAGCACCTGGATGACAAAAGGAGGGGAGGGAGGATGGTTTGATGCCTGGTTTGATACAGTTGCCAGCTACAGCTCCAGATGTCCGATGAAGCTTTTTGATGTGACTTTTACCCGATACTGTCCCAGGAGGGTGGCAGCTTCTCTCTGGTCAGCAATGGACAGCCAGATGTTAGGGAATGAGGTGAAGTTGTAGCTGAGGCCCCGACACATCTCTACTTCAATGTGCTCACAAGACGAGGCTACTTTCATGAGAGGAAATTATTCATTCAGAGAAACACTTATAAAATAGAAACCACAAAACCATGTTGACATAGAGGTGAAAAGTGGTAACATTTCGATTTGGCGGTTTTCCCAGAATATGAAGCCATCGGCAATTCCTGTTATTTCAACACTTAAGTTTCTTCCTGCTGCTTTTCATTGGCAGTGGAAACAAAAACTGGCTGTGATTGAGGTCAGAGATAAACCAGACTCACTAAAGGGAGGATAGGTGGAGTTGCCACAGCCCTGTTCATCCGCACCATCGGGGCAGTCGTTCCAGCCGTCACACAGCCACTGCTGCTGAACACACTCCCCTGTGCTGCAGGCGAACTGCCTGGGGCCGCATGTCCCTTTAAAAATAAAAAGGATGTAGAAGAGGTTTATAGAAAGCTAATGCAAAAAAAAATTGTAATATTAAAGCATGAAAACTCACTGCCCAGCACCGACACAGCCTGGTATGTTGCATTGAAGCCGCTGTCGGCCACTCCCTCATCAGCCACAAACACCACTGTCATGTGAGGGCCAGAGGAGGTCAGCTCTGGGGGGAAGGTGGTACCACAAAACCTGGCACAAAGGGAGAAGAGACACAAAAGGTACTCCAGAAAACTGGTTGTTTAACTTGCACGAAGGTAAATGTGTTTGTCCTTAGTTACCCTCAGGATAAAAGACTGTGGCACTTCTCACCTTCCGAGGACTCTTCCAGCTCCGGTGCTGACGCTGTCATGCACCTCCACATAGTCAAACTCGCACACATCCTGAGTCTCCAGGCTGAAGTTTCTGAAGCTCAGCGTGATCACGTGACCCTCCTCAACAGATATACGCCATATGCACAACTGGAAAACATCAGATTAGTGGAGAAAACTGCGTGTTGTGGTGTGGCTGTCGGACTGAGAATGCGTTATGCATGTGGAAGTACTTCTGAATCTTTATAATGTTGTGTTTTCAATTACTATTAGGATTATTTTTCAGTTTGAATGGTTTAGAATGTAACCTGCTGGTGAGGGTAAGGCCCGGGGTGGTTTGGACTTGCCAGGTAACCATACGGCCCAATCTTCTGCCCACCGCATTCTGTGAAAAAGAAAAGCATCTCTTCAGTGGCTCCCTGTTAATCTCAGAATTGAAGTAAATCCTTCTCCACATATACAAGGTCTTGAATAATCAGGCCCCATGTTTTCTTCAAGACCTCATAGTTCCATATCAACTCAATAGGGCACTTTGCTCTCAGACTGCTGGTTTACTTGTGGTTCCTAGGGTATTTAAAAAGCAGAGAAGGAGGCAGAGCCTTCAGCTTTCAGGCTTCTCTTCAGTGGAACCAGCTGCCAGTTTGGATTCGGGAGACAGACACCCTCTCTACTTTTAAGATTAGGCTTAGCACTTTCCTTTTTGTTAAATCTTATAGTTAGGGATTGATCAGGTGACCCTGGATCCCCCCTTAGCTACACTGCAATAGACTAGGCTAACTGCTGGGGGATTCTTATGATGCAGATGATGGCCGCCCCTCCCTGATTGTGGTTCTGCTGGAGGTTTCTTCCTGTTAAAAGGGAGTTTTTCCTTCCAACTGTTATCAAGTGTTTGCTCGTAGGGGTTCATCTGATTGTTGGGATTTTCTCTGTTATTGCAGGGTCTTCATCTTCCAATATAAAGCACCTTGAGGTGACAGTTGTGATCCGATGTTATATAAATAAAAGTGAGTTCAATTGTGACCTTTGACCTTTCCTGTTTCTGTTTCAGTTCCATCCGTGGACTCTCACCCTTGTGCTTGTGGCTGCAGTTTGCCTCGTCCATCTGGTCGTGGCAGTTTGGATGACCGTCGCACACAGACACAGGCAGCAGGCAGCGGCCGCCGTCGCACATGAACTCTTCTCTGGAGCAGCTTTCTGAGAAAACACAACGTGCTAACTTGAACATGGTTGCAAAACATATACAAGAGTGAACGCATGTGCTCCCAGATGCAGGCTACTGACTGTGTCCGGGGAGTACGGCCCTGTACTGGGCAGTGAAGCCGTTGCCTGCGATGCTGCCATCAGAGTGGAAGGTGACCCACACCGTACTGCTGTTTGTGTTGACCGTCGGTGGCGCTACGTTACCACAGAACCTGCAAGGGAGACATTTCTTTTTGATCAGTCTCATTCTTGTTCAGCTTTGGATTGAACTTTGTGCCTGAGCCATGCAGCTCTAAATTCTTAAAAGGATTTGTAAGCAGGAAATGTGTTACGTAGTTAGAGGAATTTAGTGAATCACGTTACAACCCTGTCCAGGAATGTGAGCAAAAAGGTCAACGTGTTGATATGTACAAAATTTCCAAAAATCCTTCAGTACCTGGAAGCGCTTTCCAATGATGCACAGGCTTTTGGCGCCATCTATCAGCAGTTTAGTGAAACAGCATAATGCTCCTACTCTGATCGTGTATAAAAATGTTGCTTGTGGAAATATGGAGGTGTGAATGATGTTCATAAGAAGGTGTGTTTCATGATCACTGACCTGGTGACCACAGAAGTCTGCTCGATCTGCTCCCGCACCTCCACCCAGTCAAACAGGCAAGGAGAGGGTCCCTCCACGGTCAAAGAGGAGACATGAATCTGGACAAGGTAGGGGGGCGGGACCTGAATCACCCACACACACAGCGAGTTTGGGGGGTAGGACGCAGGGTGATTCGGAGAGCTGAAACTTCCTTCAGTGTCAGTTAAAACACCTCCACATCCTGAGAGGCAGAGAGAGAGAGACCTTGTGTCTTAGGTCAACAAAAAGTATTTCGGGTATAGAGGCCAGACCTACTTGGTTCAGATGGAGGGATTCTGGCAGGTTGTGGTGCAGCTGTACTGTCCTCTTTACTTCTGCTGATAGGGACTGTAGGTAAAGCTTGGGACTGTCCATCTCCTGCATGCTGTAGGCCTGAAGTGGCAGTGGTCAGCACCTGATCCTCCACTGCCTGGTTCTTTATTTCTAAATAAGGAAGCAAATACATCTGGGCCAGAAGATTTTTATGATGTGCAGTGAGAGCTAGTCATGCTGAGAAACCTTTAAACTCCAGTATCTGTGAGTTCATGATGTACTTTGAGATTTTAGCATGGATCCTGGGTTTATGAAATCACTCAATCCTTTTAATCAGTTTGAGATTGTGGTAATGAAGCAGTTGATGTGCAGCAGTGACTCACGTGTGAGAATGAGGACCAGCATCAGTCCTAGGGCTGCTAATAGGAGCAGGACAGCAGCAGAGACCACTACCACCCCCCAACCGCAGCCCGGAGCACGCACACGCATCACACACACACCAAAAAATCCCCAGACTAGGCCTGAAAGAAATGCATAGAACATCTGTAATCTCTTTTTTTCCACTTTGTTTTCTTCTTTTTTGTTTTTCAAGAACTGTATTCTGGGAAATGCATTCATTTGGAAATAAGGACATCACTGAAAACTTCCAAACTCACCACGTCTATTTAAAGTTGACATAACCCAATGACATCACTATGATATGTTTATGGGATTTGTTTCCCTTGAGAATAGCTAAAGAAGGCATCAACTGTACACTTTTTACAACTTGAGTACAATTATCATGAGGCCACATTTACCTATATTTCAAGAAAACTGAGCTTAAGTGATAAAATGATGCCGTTAGGGTAGAGGCACAAGAAGCAGCAAGCTGATTGGCTGACTCACTTGCTCCTGGTGGTTTGATTGGCTCAGGAGTAGAAGAGGATGTCCTGAATCCCTCCACCCTCTCCTCCTTCTCCCCCTCCAGCTCAAAGGCGGGATTGCAAAAGACATTCTGCGGATGTAAAAATCAAAGATTCACACAAGTGCTGGTTTTAAAAACAGCTTTTTTAAACTCTTCCTCTGCTTTCAAATAAAAAGCAACGAAACACACCTTCAGTTATTAGAAGACACACACATCTTATGGTTCCATTTCACTGCTGGTCGGGTTACATATAACATTTCATATGACACTGACCCATCATTACCTTCAGATCTGGTCAGCCAGATATCTGACTCCTTTGTGGCTAAATGTCCAGGTATGTTAACCAGCTAGTTACTGTGGAAGCTTGTTTTGCTACAGAAAAAAAAGGATATTATTCTAACTGCATCACTGAAAAATTTCAAAATTATTTTCTCAGAAGCTTGTGTTAATGAGTTGAAAGTTTGAGATATAAAAATTAGTTTTTCAGTAGTGTAAACAGCGTCTATATATTATTGATTGTGTCTGATGTTTGCGTGGGAACCCTGCTCTTTGTTATTGCTATAAAGTTAGCGACTTGCTAAAAAAAAAAAAAAAAAAGCAGCAATGAGAAAAAGTTACAGAAACTAAACTATGACCGGGTAAGAACTTCTTTGTGAGATCACCAGTGTGCTTAGACACTTTTCTCTGCTGTTTTGTAAAAATTCAAAAAAGCAAACAAATCGTTATAGTATCATAAGAAATGTCCAGGAAAGAGCCAGAGTTTGCAAAGCCACACAGTGGGCATAGATATATTTGCAGTATACTCAAACAGCAAAAGTTTGTTTTCTAGACTACAAACACATGTTTCAAAGCAGAGGCAGAATGTGCAGGACAATAACTGCCAACATGGTCTCTTAAGCCTATTAGCGGGTCACTTAATGTGCAGACATTTTACACTGGACTACCTTTCTATTCTTGTTTCAACAATATTACCCAGTCTTCATCATCTGAAGTGAAACCCTTAACAGATTAATCTCCACAACAGCTGAATGGCTTTACTCTAAAGGCTGACAGCTGTGGAAAACAAGCTCGACAGCAGCCTTGAGCTGGGATTGTTTTCTCAAACCAAACTCCTTAAGCTCTTAAAACTAGATTTTGATATAAGGCCTTTCCACAAATTACTAAAGTCCAAGTGATGCTGACTAAAGCTCGGGATCTGAGCCTTTAGAACATTTGCCCATTTTGGTAATCCAACTACAACCAGGAAAATTGGCACAGTAGCTCCATAACATATCCGGTAAAAATCCAAAAACATGGGGTATCAAAATCAACATATCCTACTCACCTTATAAATGTCTGAGGAGTCAGGGTATACAGCGACTTGGCTGAGTTCAGACATCTTTACTCTCTCAGTGCGCTCCTCTTCTTAAAGGCTCCAATGTTGTGCTGAAACCATTTGGGATATGATCCTGAAGATATCCTTTTATCCGTGAGGGAATTTTAAAGATGTTCCCCTGAGTTTTCTTGTCATTGTTCACTGTTTTGCCCTGACTGCAAACCTCCACATGAGCTGTGAAAGCCTACAGCGCTCAATCCCCCAGCACAGCACAGTCCTTTGTTTAGACCCCATCAAAAATGGGGCCTAAACACTGCTAGAAATGAGAGAAAAGTACAATCAAATTCTGATCTTCAGCAGTAGAGATGATTGTGGTTGCTGTCTGTCTAGTTTATTGCAGTAATTATTATTATTTTCTTTTACGTGTGTTTGTGTGCCTGGTTAAAAAGGTTTTAGAAACTTGCTCACATTGCTGAGCAAATCCTTGTCAGGTGAGAGGACTGAGCCCTGGAGGAGGCGGGAAGAAGGGCAGGGAATGCCAAAGATGGGGTTGGGGTGGGGGTGGAGGTGCGGGGGTCCCTGTTAAGTCTCGGTAATCCCCTTAATGATGGTTTAAGCTCCTAAAATGTTTCACTGAAATGTGCACCTGCGCACAGCCGAGTGAGCAAACACAAACACACGAGAACGCTGCTGCAGAGACGGAGCAGTCTCAGTCATCGAACAGGGATTCTGGGTAAGATGGCGCCATAGCAACGACGGCAGCGTTCAGTGTGGAGAAGCAGGAGTGACATCTGATTGTGAGATCTGAAACTGTGTGTTGTGCCAAAAGCGGATCATCTGAAAAGAAGTGATTTATGATATTTGTGTTTTTTTAAAGGTCTAATCTCTTTCTTTTTTATAATTAAAACATTTTAAAAAATAATGCAAAAAAATAGGTTTTAGTTTAATTATTTTTTTTTAAATTGTGCTTTTTATGGACCTTCTGTGTTTTAAATATATATTTTTATTTTTTGGATCAATTATTATTATTATTATTATTAATTCATGTTTGTGTTTTATTATTTTATTTTATTTATTTTTCTGTAATTTTATTCTGTCCTTAATGTTTGGTCAGCATTTACTGTTTCAAAGTGCTTTATAAATAAAGTTGGCTTGGCTAAATAGACTGCAGTGAACATGATGTATGGAGGAGTTATACTGTAAATAAAATGACCTGTTTTGAAAGTATCTTTATGACTCTGCATTGTTTTACATACATAATGAATCCAGTCCTTTTTGGTCCCTTAAAGTGTGTTTATAGAACTGTTATGTTAGGGGCGATCGTGGCTCAAGAGTTAGGCGTTTGTCTTGTAATCGGAAGGTTGCCGGTTCGAGCCCTGGCTCCAACAGTCTCGGTCGTTGTGTCCTTAGGCAAGACACTTCACCCGTTGCCAACTGGTGGTGGTCAGAGGGCCCGGTGGTGCCAGTGTCCGGCAGCCTCACCTCTGTCAGTGCGCCCCAGGGCAGCTGTGGCTATAACGTAGCTTGCTATCACCAGTGTGTGAATGATTGTGTATAGTGTAAAGCGCTTTGGGGTCCTTAGGACCAAGTAAAGCGCTTTAGAAATACAGACCATTTACCATATTTGTTCTAATCCCTTCTGGTCAGATCTATTTTGAAACAGACATTTTTATTGTCTGCGAGTCTTTTTTAACCACATAAATAAAGGAAATATAAAAATATTTTTTTTCCAAAAAACTTCTATCTTGTGATAGGAATGCTCTTTCTGGTCAAAATGACTCAATATCGTTCATGAGAGATATGTTTGACATATTTGTTTGACAGATTATAAGCCAACAAGTCAATTATTTTTTAACAGTTTAAATTCCCTGACACAGTGATCGGTTTGGTGTCTGGTTTGTGTTCACTAAGTATTTCAAATGTGTCACTGAACAGAACAAGACCTCAAACAATCCTGAAGAAAGAGAAAGAGATCAAAACTAAAAGTGAGTGACTTTATTTGTCCTCTGTCCTAAATTGCTCAATGCCTCCTCTTCCCGTTCGGTCCTCTGTGTTAATGGGTAATCAGTCATCAAATAAAGGAACAGACTGCATGTCGATAGAAACACTCTTGTTGCAGCTTCTGTTACTTAAAGGTAAAAAAGAAGTTGCTACAGAGACCAGCCATGCACCACAGATCTATACTGTGGATCCTCCTCCTCGTGTTGGTCCATAGAGGTGAGCATTTCACTTTTAAGTGCATTTGATTGTGTCAGATGTGTGTGGACTGGTGCCACATGCCCGAGTGTGCTTTGTGTGCGTGCAGAACTGCATGTTTGTTAGCCACAGTTTCACTGCGTGCGCTCTAGGGTCCCTGCAAAAGACCGACTACGACTATGTAGATGAAGCGTACGATGATGAAGAGCCCGTGAACTGCTCGGTCACAGAGAGCATCAAAGGTGGACATGTCACCTACTCCAAGGTAATTCCAATTCCAAGTAATATGTGCACCTGGGTGAGAGGTTTAAGTAAAATGCAAATGTACAGCATTTTAAATAGTGTAAATATTCAGTTTTAGTTCTCATAGTTTTAGCGTAGTTTTAATGTTGCTGACAACAGAAGAATTAGAAAGTTGATTTTCTGGTTATGATAAAAAAACAAAAAAATAAAATAAAATCCAAGTGATGCAACAGGGACATGGCTTTACTGGAAAACCTCATGTTACCTAATCTGTTTATTTAAACAACTGTTTGTTTCCTCGACAGGGAGGGCTGGTGGACAGCGTGCTGACCTATCACTGCGGTCCAGGGAAATACCCGTCCCCAGTTAGCTACAGGACATGTGAAGAACAAGGGGAGTGGTCGCCCATGAGACTAGCCAGTGGGAGGCTTGCATCTAGGGCCACATGCAAAGGTAATGTTGATGATGATGATGATGCCTTCAGTATCATACACACATGAAAGCGGTCCCATTCTGGTGTGCACATACATCTTCCTCTCACCCAGATGTGCTGTGTGCGGCTCAGCTGCAGCTGGATCATGGTGACTTCTGGCCCAGGAGCCAGTGGTTTGCTGTTGGGGCGACACAGAGCTTCTCCTGCCAGGAAGGCTTCACCCTCTATGGCTCAGCTGAGAGAAACTGCACTCTCTCTGGGGAGTGGACGGGAGAAACCCCCATCTGTAACAACCATGGTGAGAAAAGAAGAAATTAAAAAGCGAATCTTTCTGTATGAATCATAAAATTTTAAGGAACTCCACTTACGTTTGCACGGGTCTTCTTCCAGTTTATCACACTTGCTTATGCTGCAGTTTACACTGGAATGATAGTGTTATTTCATTGTGACGTGCAAATATTCTGATGTCTCAAAAAGCCCATTTGCATAATTTCAACATGCTACATAGTTGCTTTTTTATAATCAAACCTAATTCTTTAGTCACTGTAATAGTGAAAACATGAAAAGCCTTTTCAAAGATGCTGAAATTCCCAGAAA
The DNA here is from genome assembly GCF_056152115.1 of Neolamprologus brichardi. Taxonomy (NCBI): domain Eukaryota; kingdom Metazoa; phylum Chordata; class Actinopteri; order Cichliformes; family Cichlidae; genus Neolamprologus; species Neolamprologus brichardi. Next base: position 10,386,156 of record NC_142117.1, on the reverse strand, counting down.
TCACTATTTTATATTTTTTGCATCTGTTTGCAAATTCAGCTGATGACTGTGACGACCCGGGGATCCCACCCGGTGCCCTGAGGTCAGGGGGCCGGTTCTTCAGGGGAGAAAAGTTGACTTACCGGTGTCAGACCGGTCTGGATCTGCTCGGGTCGGCCGAAAGGTTCTGTCTGGAGCACCGGGAATGGAGCGGATCAAAACCACGTTGCCATGGTGCTTTAAATTTACAGTTTTCTGCCTATAATTTCACAGGACATTAATTCTTTAAGAACAAAAAAAGAAAAGAAAATTGAGCATCATGACAGCAAATTAACAATGTGTTGCTTTGTCACAGGTCCAAATACCTTTGACTCCCCCAGTGCTGTGGCTGCAGCCATGACAGGATCACTTGCAGGCCTAATGGATGTAATGTCACCTGACGACAAAAAGAAAGGTGGTTACCATGAAATGTTAAGCACATGTTGATATAATTGGAATACACATAATCAGTAACAAAAAGCCAAAAAAAAAGAAAAAATCCACTTTGTGTGTTTAAGAGGAAAGCATTTCCTTTGGCCGAACCTTCCGCGTGGCTGAAGTCAGCCGTATGCACATCTACATCTTACTGGACACATCAGGAAGCATCGAAAGGGAGGAGTTTGAGAAATCCAGGAATGCCACCATTGCTCTGATCAGAAAGGTCAGCATTGAAAGAGCTCAGCGTGACGACCTGAGACCTGACAGTGAAATCCTTGATGCACTTATGATCCTAGTTTATGTGTCTTCCCCTTTCAGCAAGTAAGAAACCCACTCATGTTCTTCATTTTTTTCTCCAGCTGGACAGTTACGATGTAAAGTTGAATTTCCACGTGTTGTCTTTTGCCACCGAGGCCAAAGACATCGTCGACATCATGGACGAAGAAAGTGGTAACATTGACGACGTCATCTGGAGCATCATGGATTTTAACTACATGAGTATGACTCTGCTTGTTCTGCCTTTATTTGAAAACCACGTCTTTTGATCTGAGTCAGTCTGCATCGCACCACAACTGTGATGCATTTATTTCCATAGTGATTTATTCCTCTTTGTTCACGTATAGGCCACGGGCGCAAGACAGGCACCAACATCCACGGTGCTCTGAAGCGCGTCGAAGAGAGGATGAGCATCTTTAAGCGCAACAACAATCAATTTAATGAGACCCAGAACATCATCATCATAGCAACAGATGGTGACAACACTCAGAGACACTGTTTTAATGCTGTATATATTACACTAAGTCTGTATATATAGGACGATATAGTCTGAATAGAATGAAAGTCTGAATACATTGAGTGACGTTACAAAGGATTTGGGGCCATCTTTATATATACAAATACATGTACGTATATATTTGTGTGTGTATATATATCACATTGTAACACAAAGTGTTTCTGGAAAAGCACTTTGTAATGCTGGTTTTAAAAGTGCTGTACAAATATAATTTATTCTGTCCTAATGTTTTTCTACCCACAGGTTACTCTAACACAGGGAAATCGGCTAAGACTGTCCTCACAAAGATCCGGGATTTGCTGGGTTATAGTAACCGAGACCCAGACCCAGACCACACAAATGAGAAAATGCTAGGTATTGTGATGGAAATAACATATTAAAAAGGTTGAGCTGGAGTTGGCGCACTTATCTGCATTTATGTTTCCATGTGCACTTTCAGACGTCTATGTGTTTGGCGTCAAGGAGAAGGTGAACAAAGAGGAGTTGAATTCTTTGGCCTCAAAAAAACGTGGTGAGACTCACGTGTTCATCCTCAAAGATTATGACAAACTGGGAGAAGTGTTCAACAGCATCATTAGTAAGTAGAAGTCAACCCTCCACTCTAACACAAAACAGCCAAATGAAACAACATTAGCGATTTATCTTTCACATTTCATGCTTGTTGAAAAAAACAAAAGTGAAAAACTGAAGTGGGAACATTCATTTGTTTAATCTATAAATCAGGTGACGAGAGTGTGACCATGTGTGGGGTGGCTCAGGAAGACATCTCCAAGGATGAGCAGGACGGCGGAAAGAGAGCTTACACCACCCCCTGGCACGTGACTCTGAAATCAGTAAGAGCTTTATTTCAATAAGGAATTCTTTGTGTTCAATATTATCAAGTGGATTTTTACATACTGACATTTTCCTTCCCTGTAGGCTGAATGGGGAACGGGCAAGTCCTGCTTTGGATCCATTGTAAGCCAGAACTGGGTGCTGACGGCTGCTCATTGCTTTGCCAGAGAAAGCACGGGCAGTGTCCCACGGCAGCTGTACATAGAATATGGTCAGTGGTTATTGTGGAAAATTCTTAAATTTGTAGATCTACATACAGCCCATTTAGATCATAAGGTGGCCGGACCAGTGAAACTACATAATAAATGTGTGAAATCACATAAAAAGTCAGGATAGTTCGTTGCACAGACCATCCTGAAATTATAAAATATAAATATGTTACTATGGACTCACTAATAATAAAAAACTGTTAGTGAATTACTTTGGTGTAATCCCATTTTATAAACCTTATTTAGTGTTTAATCTTAATCTTAAGATTCTCATTAAATATGAATTCTGTTTACTTTTTCATTCTAATTTAATTTAAATCCTAATCAGGTGGTTTTTAACCCTAACAAAAGTCTTAATCAGTAATATAGTCTTTTATCCTATTTTCTATTTGATCATATTTCTATTTAATTTAGTTCTAATTTACCTTTTTATCGTATTCAAGTTTAAAGCTGGGTGACAAATTATAATCTAATTTAATCAAATTTACTTTTTAATTCTAATATTCTTTTTAATTGCTGATAAAGTTTTAATTTTAATAAGTTCTTTTAAATTGTAATTTAGTTTCAATATTCACAATCCATTAAAAAGAAATCCCAGTTAATTTTGTAATTTGGTTTTAAATCCTTATTTAGTTTTTTAATTAAAAAATTACATAAAAATGGCATCTTTTAATCCTGATTAAAACCCTCCAGTTGTGTGCAACCCCTTACTTTAGTGTTTTGGTCACAATTGTTTTAACAGCTCTTAAATTGACAAAAGGAACATTTTCCACCACCAAATTCAGTTCAATGGGTCGTTCAGTGGTCATTCAGGGGGTCAGAAGCCAGGGGGTATGGGGGTGGATTCCCATTCATTTCCTGTGGTGCGCAGATGTAACAAAGTTGATAAAAACACTCAAAATTGAACGAAAGAGGTGCTCATCACTCTTATATGTTCAAGTGCACAGTGTGGAGGATGTCATAAGGCCTTGAGGCAATCAGATGTAAAACACAATATTTATGAGTTTTTTCATTTGTAAATCAGTCAGATTTGACCGACAGGAGTATTTAATCCTAGCTTAGTTCTTAATGAATAAACTGCAGGTGCTAATCATTGTGTTATAGGCTGTGGTCGTTTGTCCTCAGGTCTCCCACCCTCCCAGTCAAATGTCAAGAGAGTGATCATGCACCCCAGCTACAGCACCAGCGCACTCAAACACAGAAACGTCTCAGAGTTTTATGACTATGATGTAGCTCTGGTGGAGACAAACAGCAGCATCCCGCTGTCATGGATGGCCAGGTAAGACGAGTTAAACATTCTGTGCGTTTCTAATCCTCTTGTCATGCTTATTGTCTGTGTGCCGTACAACAGACCCATCTGCCTGCCATGCACCGTACCAGGCTCCCGAGCCATGAAGAAAGTCAACTCTACCTGTGAAGACCACAGTACGTGACCTTTACCTTCTCCACAACGTGATTTGCGATGAGTCTGTTATAGTGTGACACAAAACTGAGGATAAATCGTTGAATAAATGATAATTTATTCCGAATAAAATTAATGTTCCAGGAGTGGAGTTACTAACGCTCGAGCAGACTCCTGCTTTTTTCAACCATAAGATCTCAGGAAGCAATGAACGCAAAGAAACACATATTCATACAGGGCGTCAGGTGAGCGCTGCTTTCGTCTTATCGTCAGTACTGTGTTAACAGGGATTTGTTACAGTGCATCATTTGTCTGCAGAGGCTTGGCTGTGTGGAGAAGGCAAGGAAGCTTGTTGAGCACACGGATGTGACTTTGGATGAGTTTGTACCTGACAGATTCCTCTGCTCTGGGGGAACTGCAGGATATCAGGATGCTATCACCTGCCAAGGTCTGGTCTCTTCTGCATAGTAATCCTAAGAGTTTGACCAACATCGGAACCACCTAACAGCTCAATGCGTTTCTTTCTAGGCGATTCTGGTGGGTCCCTGTTTCTGCAGAAAAAGAAGCGCTACTTTCAGGTCAGTTTGCCGATATTTATAAGAGCCTAACTTTGCTGGGGAATCAGGATCAAAGAGACAATTTCCTGCTCTCATCACCAGGTTGGTGTGGTGTCTTGGGGCATCGTAGATGTGTGTAAAATACAAGGATTCACAAGGACGCCTCCTCCAGATGCTCGAGACTTTCACATTGACCTCTTCAAGATAATGCCGTGGTTGAAGCAGCATCTGGGGAAGGAGATCCAGTTCCTGCCTGAGATAAACTGAGCGGGTCCAGGATTAGACTGCAGATTTCAACAGAGCAAACACAGAGGAGGTGAACTCTCTCCAAACTTAAATACTCACAACCAATCAAATAGATTTTCTAAAGCTTTATTGACATATTCAAGCTGTGCAGTAAAATTACACAACATACATACTACGTGACGCATCAAACTACTGTTATGTTCATTCATATAGATGTTCAACTGGCCTTTGTTAAAACACCGTTTTAATAACGTCTCTGATTTTGGAGTTGGACTTTGTGGCTAGAGATCTTAAAACACTGGACTGAAATAAATGTGGATGTCTGCTGATGTTACTGGGTACCATTTGTGTTTTTTCTTTGTCAGAAAAGTAAAAGGTGTCCAGTCAGCCCTCAGAAAACTGTCTGAACAGAGTTTCTGATTGCTTGTCTTTGAAGCTTGGAACAAAATGGATTTGGAGGATCTCGGAGAATCCCTCGGAGAGAGCAGGAGCCTGGAAATGTTTCCTGTTCAGGGAGAGACGGAGAATTTTTTAGAATAAAGAATTACCCGGTACTGAAAATGGTAGATGTGGGCCTTTTGCTACAACAAACAAATATGTCTTAAACTTAAAGAATGAGGGAGGGAGGGCTGTCCTTCCTGACCAGTGTTACTTACTTATAGCTGTGGAAAACCATGTCATTGACCTTGGCGTGTTTGCTGTCTGACGGAGCCATCTCACGGAACTGCCGACAATAATGATGCTTTTTAAAAACAACAACACAAAAACCCACGAGTGTATAATGGCGCAGTGTGGACGAGTGAGACATACCCTGTTGTTGTGTTTGGCCTGCTCCAGAGTGGCAGAGAAGTGAAAGCAGCGACAAGGAACACCTGCTGCTTTGGCCACATCCACATAGCTACAAAATACACACAAATACACACAAAGGAACAAAAATAAAGTGATGAAACACAACAATAACAATCACTTTGAGAGCATTTTTCTGTGAGGGTAAAGTTAGTGCTTGTCATGGCTCTTCTCTCTCTCTTTACTTATCAAACTTGAAATACAGCACCAGAGTCAAATAGTCTGTCACATAATTCAATGTATTACACTGAGCTGATTCCAGAAACACCAAGCAGATAAGTGACTCTATTAGACTTCAGTGTAAACAGAAGGTGAATATCTCCACCCTGATTGCAAATATCTGATATATACTTTGAATGTGATGGTAGACACTGGATACGTGTTCATCTTTGAATGACTCCCCAGCCCAGTGTGTACTCAGGTCAGGTGGATTTGAATATATGGGTGTACTATAACAAGTCAGGACACACACACGCACTCAGACTGAGGTGCTTTACCGTTTGCGAGACTCTGGGTCTGGATTTGTGTTGTCTACGGCGACGCTGTGGCCCTCCTTCAGAGCGCGCTCACATGCCGACACGCAGTTTTGCCACGAACCGAGTGTGTCCTGATCCGGAAACAAATGGAGAGGTGTCAATATCACATGGAAAGTAGACACAAACGGTGACAAAAATATGGTGGCTGACAATTTAGGGTTGCTGTGGCTCAGGAGAGAGTGGGTCATCTGCTAATTGAAAGGTTGGTTCAATTCCTGACTGCTCCACTCTGCGTGCTGAAGTGCCCTTAGGCAAGATACTGACACCCAATTCATCCCAGATGCATTCATTAGAGTGTGAATGTGTGAATAAATGCTTTGAGTGCTCGAGGAGAGTAAAAAAGCACCAGATAAGAACCAGTCCATATATACCATATAGATAATTTTCATTATAGTTAAAGTAGTTCAGTGCAAAGACAAAATTAAAGTGGATAAGCACATATTGCCGCAAGCGCCACTCACCCTGTTGACATAAACGTAGCCCTTTGGAATAACGTGGGTGTGGAAGAAGGTGGATTTACCCGCTGCAGATCAAAGGAAGACGGAATGAGATCAGAAGGGTGTTTGTCAAAGGTGAGAACAGAACGATGACTCTGTGGTTTTCTTACATGCTGGGAATCCCACGGCAACAATGACTTCGGTGTCACCGGAGGTGAGGGAGGCGGACGGTGGGTCGTACAGCCTGGCAGCAGAGTCGAGCTTAGACTAGCGATTTAAATAAAGACAACCGTCAACGAAACACTGAAGCAGAAGACATATACAATGTAATATGTACAGACTATATTGTACCCACAGGGTTAAATTCAGGCAGGCTGTAGGGGGCGCGCTTCCAACCCAAAAAGTACTCCTCTGGGGTGTAGAACTGCAATCCGAGGTTCAGAGCAAACTATGACATAAAGAATATACATCCTCCGTTAACATAAAGAGACGACAGGTAATACTTGACATGCCACAAAAGATCAAGAGTGTAAATAGGGTTTCCTCTAAGCTGCTAACATAGCTCTTACCAAGCGATCACTGCAGGAGAAGTCCTTTTTCTTCTTCCCTGGAGCCCAGTTTTCTGGTCTTCCTGCGGCATCTGAGCACAGATGTAAGTCACACGCTGTGTGTGCATGTTTGTGCAGCTTGTATGTGATTGAGTTAATGCGAAGGTTAATTTAGGAGGGAGACGTGAAGTTAGTTTAGTCTCCAAACTGCAGAACTTAGTAGATAACGCGATGTAGGGATGCGCAATTTAACAATGGTTAAATGTTCAAAAATAGCCTGACATTTTCTTCTGTTTATGATGAAAACAAGTTTGTGCTCTGTGACAACAGCTGGACTAAATGGACAAAAAATAAGCAAACAGGAGAAAAAATAAAACATTAAATGTACTCGCACTTATATAACACTGTTCTAGTATTCCTGACACTAAATGTGCCATACAAGTCCCACTTTAGATTTGTTTAGCACTTAATTCTATGCATTTCAAGCCCTGTGAATACCTCACATCTGTGGTCAGTTTTGAATCATTAGCTACCGTAGCATGCATGTCTATGGAAGAAGGAGGAGAGAACCCGCACAGGCACAGGATGAACATGCGAAAACCTTCCCTGTGTGAGCTGACATTGCTTCAAAGGAAAATGAATCGGTATAGAGTAGGCCAACAATTCAAATAAATATCTAAATCTCTCTCTCTCTCTCTCACACACACTCCTACTTGTTACTCAGTATTATTTCAGCATTTATACTCTTCACTGCTGGGCTCTAGATAACAGCCAGTCCTGCATTACGTATGGGGGATGATCTGATATCGTCGTGTTGGTGTTGTTCCCAGATCATCATGAAAATGTTGTTCCAGGTTCAACATTGCAAGGGACCAATCACATTATTGTGACGTTATTCTTTTGCGCACCAACCCATTCGTGCATTTATGAAATTCCAATGTTGCAAGGACAATATCAATTCTGCTTAGCGTTTATTAAAGGGTTAGGGTCCGTTGATCGGCGGACAAAGGCGGTTTCTTGCAGCTTAAGTACAGTTTTTTGTTTTACGCCGGTTTTTCCCAAAGTCGCAAAAGTATGACATCACAACATTCTGATTGGTCACTTGCAATGTTGATCCTGGAACAACCTTTAGTATGATGATCTGGGAACAACACCAACACGAGGATATCACATCTTGCACCTATGGGCAGCTCACTGTGAAAAGAAGCTGGGATCACTCACCTCCAACATAGAAACTCTGTGTCATGTCAACAGTCACGTCATCATTGGCCTGAGCGGGAAACATACATGCAAAAACATTCAAACTAAATAATAATATATTTTTTAATAAGGACTTGCTGAAACACAAGTATATGTTACACTCACATAAACACATTAAAATACATACTCTCATTACACCATTGGATCGTTTTTAATGGTCCTGTTCATCAAAACTGTGTTTGTGGATCACATGACTTTTTAAAATGATTTCATAATCAAATCAAAGGATTTTTCATTTACTTTTTGTTGTCTTACTCTTCTTTGTTTTATTGTGGATGTGATATAAAAAAACAAAGCCAAATGTGCAACAGTGAAATGAGAAAAGATGAGGGCGGCTTCTATGACTCATCACATCTGTTAACTGCTTCTTTGTGCAGGCTGTGTCTGTGTAAATAACATTTGAGGTGTGGCTCTTAAGTGGGCGTGTGCGCCTTTTTCATGGATGTTACCTGCCATTTACCTTCTCACATAGGTGATTCCACATTCCCATGACTGGTTTCCTGTAAATACCAGGACCGGCTGCTACAAACACCTGAAACACAGACAGTGAGATCACCTATAAATAGTACTATGAACAATGAGAACCAGCTCATGCAACATGACCAACCTGCACAGGCAGCTTCAGAGTGGCAAGGATGTCCTCCACTTTGGACTTGAACACTTCTGGTCTCAGTTTGCCTTTAGCAATCCCTAACTGGTTGGTGAAGAAGACCACCTGCAGGGCGAGAGACAAACCCAGTGACAAATGCTGCCAGAGCAAATCAAATTTAACCGTGCAAAAGTACACTTTAGCATTAGCATCACATAAGCTTCTCCTCACCTTGTAACCTTTCTTGAGCAGGCTGGCTAGCTTGGGCTGAATCTCTGGGTACAAAATTCTGGTAATTGAACACAAACAAAACGTGAAAGTCTGACAATCTGGAAATGAAACTACGCAAAAAAGAAAATACAGACATTTATTTGTAACTCTTAATAAAATCAAATAAAATGGAATGAGAAAAATGAACAGGAAAAGCTGAGGAGTGCAGACGTACTTCCAGTCATCTGGTGCTGTAGGAAAGACTTTGCCAGACTTGGTGGTGATGATGCAGCCATCAATGTCAAACCCAGCGATCTGGAGTTAGAAGAGGCAAATTAGCCATATCTTTCACAAAACCTTGTGCATAACACATAAACCTGAATTTTAACATCTTGTTCATCTCCGAGTCAAGCTCATCTGCTCATGCAACTCTGGCGTGTAAGCCCACGACTGCACGCATCGTGAGCTCTGCAGTTCAAACAAACCTTAAACTCGTACAGGCAGCAAGCACCGACTCCTCTGACAAACTGACCCAAATTTCACATGAAGGATCATCGCTGGTGATGGCAGCCGGGCCTTTCACACAGCGAGACCAGCCCCGTTCCCCTCCTCCCTGCACCCAGACCTCAATACCAAAATCTCTGGCCACTGCTCACCCCACACAGCATATTTGAATCCATGTGACACACTGGACGTGATCCAGCAGTCACTGGACAGACACAAATCAAAGGGGACAGGATGCGAATTCCACTGAGAAATGTAAAAAAAAAGAAGCAGCTGTGATGGAAGACCTCCAGAGGAGCCTGAGAAGATGATCTTGAAGGGGTAAATGGTAATGATTTTAATCAGGTAAGGCTTTTTTATTATGATGGGTGCATTTTCTGACCTTTTGGATCCCAGTTCACACAATAACAAAAAGAGTTGCTGATTAATTTACTGAGAAGAGCTGAACATGATATGCTGCAGAGTTTTTAGGTCTTTCACTCATTTGAACGTTATATAAAACACTGCCTGCTGTAGATAAAGACTCCATATCTGCTGATCATCTGAATGAATCACTCCCCACCTTGTCGCTCCCTTTGACACCAGCAGCTGTGTAAACCATTAAGCTGCCAAACTGCTGCCAGCTGCTCTTTAGACTTGGTTTTGAAGACGATGACGGCTGGTTGCTGCTGCTCTCCTCTGTCAGGGACTTTTTGGCAAATTCCTGAAGGTACTTAAGCCGTTCGCCAGCCAGTCTCTCCTCCTCATCCTCCTCCTCCTCCTCTTTCATCTGCCAATCAGAAGCTTCCTCCGCTATTCTTTGGCGCTTCACCTCAGGTTGCTCTTTCTTTGGGCTCAGTTGCCTTTTAGATGACTAAATAACAAGGAACAAAACAGCAATTTCTCTCATTCTGGCTCCTCTTTATACATATACATATGCTTGTAGACAGCTAGATCCATGAATCAATACATCACAGAGGTTTACCTTCATGGGAGAGCTGGGGAAGAAATCCTTTATGTTGCGTTTGGGTGTGGGACTGGACTGTGCCTCTTTTTCTTTTGAACTCGTCCCTCCTTTTGTCTTATCTGCTGCTTTCAGCCCTCTCTGTGCCGTGCTGGAGGTGATCCCATTGGAGCTCAGAGAGTAGTTCAGTGTGAATGGGTGGCTCTGGTTAACTAGGTAGAGAGTACCTCCGTGGCTGAGTTTACCAGACTGACCCCGGCCCAGCTTCTCACCATCCAGGGAACTGGGGTTGGGACCCAGCTGTGGAGAAATGGACATTGGACTGTAGCAGTTACAGTTAGCACATGAGCTGTGAGGTAACAAGAGTGGACAAAGAGGACAATGTGCTGACATCAGCTTTGAATATAATGACACGCCGGTTGCGGGTGGATCAGGTGTAATTGCTTGGGGTTAAATATTAATTCGCGCTGATGTTGAAAGGAGTGTGCTCTAGTTTAATAGGCAGGGTCGTTATTCTACTGTGGAGGCACCCAGTGTTTGTTCTTCATACCTGTGTAACAACAACATCCTGGTCTGCAAAGCAAGCCACCACCTTCACTGTAATAAATAAAAAGACACACACACACTTCGTATGTATACACATCTAGAGCTGGGACCAAAAAAACTAAAACAAGACAAAACAACAACTCTCTAACTCATTTTAATGCAGATTTGCCATTTAAATGCAGTCTTTATTTTGCAATATGAAAACTAAATGCATAAAACAAATGCCTCGGCTAATTTTGAAAATTACCATGTGCCATTACATACAGTACTATGCAAAAAAAGTCTTGAGCCACCAATGTTGTCTTTATACTTTAACAGACTTGTTTTTTTTAAATAAGTCTTGAGTAATAGTTCTCCTGGATTTCTCAAGGTCTTCAAAGTTTTCTTTGGACATTAGCTGCTTTTTCACTCATTTTCAATCCACTCCTTGTAACTGAACGTTTTCAGAAAGATTTATTTTATTTTGTTTTATTTAGTTTTTTTTTTTGTTAGGCCACTTAACACTGACTTATAAATCATTTAGCATTAAACTATATCTAATTCAAGGAAGGAAGCAGTGTTGTGTCTTTAAATAAAAGTTAAAGAACCAATTCCAAACTGTGTTGCAAGAACACAGTCATTTGTTGCCATTTCTTTAATGGAACCTATGAGAAATATCAAAGATAACTCAGTCTGCCAGGCAGAAAACTGTATGTTTGCACCAATATGGTGATTCCCAAGAAACTATTGAAGGGCACACCTGGCCCCTAACCACTAAAACATTTATATACATACCTACTGATTTTCAGGGAGAAAAAAAGTACCAGCCTGGTTCTTTTTCTTGCTCTATTTGACTCCCCGTGGATGCAATTTTAAGCTCCTCACTTAATAAGTACATATATCTGTATGTAAAATTGTAACCAAAGTTCAGTCATGATGAGTTTAAATCCCTGTTAGTGACTTGTAGAGTGAATGCAAGACACTCAAAACACAAAACTCAGTCAGCACCACTGATTTACTTTCTCACATAAATACATGAATGAATTAAAGCTTACAGCCACATTAGCAGTATTTTCTTGCGTTGTACACTGTAAAGTAATTTACAGCTTTAGGGTGGTTTGTTATAAAGTTATGCTTCAGCAGAGCACGAGCACTAACAGCTTCGCAGATTTAAATCTAGAGTGTCTCGCGATGAATTTGGCAGATAAGCAGGACGCCTCACCCTGATGTCTGGAGCACTTCTTATCTGTGACACCAGTGTCCGGACCCCGGCCCAGAATCACAGCCCGTCCATCTTCCAGGGGGATCCGAGCTCCAGAGGCGCCAACCAGCGTGCAGGACATTCGAACAAGCGGCCACAGAGAGGCTGTTTTCCGCTTAATATGTTGTGTTTAAGAGTCTTTTTTTAAAGTCAAGCCAAAGTACAGGACATTAAACGGCCTCACGCAGTAGTGTTTAACACCATTACAACTTCAACTACCTCAATTTCTTTTCGTCTTCTAAAGAAAAACTTGAAGAATGTGTGAACTACAAACTACAGGGGTCTGATTTTGCAGCGTTGTCCCCGCGGTCCGACGCAAAAATAACTACGGTTAGCAACGTCGTCCCCGCGTCAGGTTCCGCTCAAAGTGTAGGTTACATGAGCAAAGTCGCGGTCAAGCTAGCAGGAGCTGAAATTATTTTGTTTCTTTTCTTTTCTTTTTTGGGGGGGGAAAGTCAGCATTGAAATCACTTGAGTTTTATTTTTAAATAAATATACATATAATGCGTAATGTAATAATGATAATGTACAATCATTGTGGACTGCGCAATCACATGGTAAAAAAAACAAACCCTGCAGGATAAAGAAAACTATTCTGTTGGGTTTCTGAGTCATTCGGCACTGGTACCGTGTTATCAGAAAGAAAAGCGCAACAACATTCTAGATGCCGCTGACTGAACCACAACATAATGTTTCCACTCTCTCGTTGTTGACACGTGTAATATAACAACAATACATGTTCGTATTACTCTCCCTAGATGGAATAAGACGTTGTCATTTGTTGTTCATTGAAGGAGTTAAATATTTAACACATCAGTATTGGTGAGTCACTATTTTCCTTTTCAGGTCCTTTAATGGGCGAGACGGGAGAAAAAGATAATACGGAAATAAGACAAAGTAACACATTGTTCTGGTTACACTTTCAGCTAAAAGCTCATCTAAAGACTAATTTAGTGTGACGAACAAGTGATCACTATTTATTATGCAAACCTTAAGTCTAAAGCGGAACGACGAAGTGTAATCACGCTATTCTATGGTCAAGCTGAAAGATAATACTTCGATATAATGCAAAACCCAGAGAATAAAAAACACCATATTCTGCTGTTTATTTTACCTCCAGAAAGTTCTGTGTTGTGCTTTTCATCATTCACAACTATTTACTCTCCTCTCTCTATATACTGGACTGTATGTAGCAGAGATTACAATAAAGTTTACTTTGACTTCAGCAGCAAGCAGGCGCACCGAGGGCTCTCGCGCTCACTTTTCGCGTGTAGAATTTCGAAAAACAAATCAAAACATTGGTGCAAATTATAAGTCTGTATTATAATGTCTGGTGTTTTCGTGTTTGTTGTTTTGTTTTTATTTTGCGAGTTGGTTATTAGATGCCGCTCCAGCCGGCCAGAGAAGCAGGCGCACCTCGCAAACGGAGGGCGCCCTTACTCCCAGCAAATGGGCGATAGAAAACCGATCGGTGCCTATGCCATTCCCAATATGCGCTGGCTGATGTCGGGGCAGCATGAGTACGAGCAATTTTTTATTTTTTTTTTGCCGATGCCCCACCACGATGCCGCCCCGGGCAACCGTCCGTGTCGCCCGTATCAAAAAACCGCTACTGTGTATCAGTGATCATACCATAGACACAATTTCGGGCTCCCACATTTTGTCCGAAACTTTACATTAACAAGTTTGTTTGTTTTTTACTGTTATTCAAATGCAACCGTGGAAATAACGAATAGAACAAAAGTCATTCATTCTTACCTTATATTAATCGTGGTGCAGGCCAGTGCAGTGCATGAACTGATGCCTTCTCCGGTCAATTCCGCTGAGAGTAAATCTAATGTCCCGCTCTACTGTACAAGACAATGGTTACCTGACGGGATGTACCACTGTGAGAGGGGGGGCTATGGAATAGTTCAAGTGGTAACAGCTTTAATTTCCCGCTCAACCATAAATCAATGGTTTTTCAACGTGATTGTTGTCACCTTGTCAACTATAAATAGATCAACAATCAACGATGACAGAACAACAGTGAATCAATGTTATTTCAATGTCAGTGTCAGGTTTCATCAGTATTTCAATGTTGTTTCAACATTGGTTTTGTGTTGACATTTCAAGCCTGACGATTCTGATGGTTCAGATGGAAAATCAACATCTGTTCAATGTCTCCTTGCTATCTGGGTTGACACATTGATAATGTTGATACCGCTGTCATTTCCCATGCTTCTGTTTATTCTTTTGCTGTTCTCAGTAGCCCGTCTGTGGGCTGTCCTCATCGTAAACCTACCACTCATGATCTTATCTCCTCAACTCCTCAAATAGGCCCTCACTTCCACATTAGGGATGCACCGATACCACTTTTTTGGAAACGAGTACAAGTACGAGCATTTCAGTACTCGCCGATACCGATACCGAGTACTTAATAAAAACATGATTTAAATTTACAGGTAACAGCTTTAGTCCTATAATTTAACAAAAAAACAACAACAAGGGACTGGTTTGGAATTAAGAACATTTATTTAAAATGAAAAGCATGTTGTATGCAACATATTACAGAATAAATAATTATGAAAAAAAATTTAAACAGTGACAGTGCAACTCAAGTATTGTTTTCAGTTTATTGTAAACTCTGCCGCTTTGGAGAACACAAGGGGCATTAATATACATCTTTGCTATTTAGTGCACAATATTTGAATAAACTAACAACATCCACCAACAGAACTGTGGCAGTCAGTGCAACTGAGGTAGGTATTAACATCAAGTCTAAGATGACTCACTTAATGGAGAGAAAAAGTGAGTGGCAGGTTTTTTTTTTTTAAAGAAAAGTAGCTTTTCTGCATTATCAGCAGTCAGACTGTTTCTGTTTTCATCTATAATGTGTGACACTGAGCTAAAAAGCCTTTCACTTTCCACACTGCTACATGGGGCTGAGAGGTATTTACGCGTCTGTTTCTCTGTTTAGACGTCTCACAAGCAGAGTCACAGCTGGGATGACATCAGAGGCTAGTGCGTCGTAGCTGCTCACTTTTTTAGTTAGTTCCTCAAAGGGGGCGAGGATGGCAACAGTCGGACACCCCCAGTCCTCGCTTTTGCTCAATGAGGGACTGGAGCATGTAATACGTGCTGTTCCAGCGCGTCTGTACGTCCTGCTGCAGTCTCTTTATTGGCTGGTTGAGCTGTCCCTGAATGTCCTCGAGGCGGGAGTAGGCTAAGGCGGAATGTTTAAAATGCCCAACTATTTTCCGGCCCACTGCTAAAGCATCAGCTATAGTGATGGGATTTCCGGCTCTTTTTAGAGATCCGGCTCTTTCGGCTCGACTCACTAAAAAGAGCCGGCTCTTTCGGCTCCGAACCGGCTCTTCAGGTTGTTTTGTTGCTTTAATTATTTAATCATTAACAATAATATAAAATTATGCAGAAAAGGAATTATCAATGTTAAAAAAAGTGGTTTTATTTATATATGTTTATATATGGCCCCTAGAGACAAAGCACGTACAAACTCTAAAACATATACAAACTCCAAAAAGCACGTACAAACTCCAAAACACATTTCTAGCGTTTACTGAACTTCCAAAACAGAGCTACCCAGATCACTTAAATTACACAATTGAAAGCATGTGTGTATTGTTTGTGTATTTATAGACAAGCACTCATATTTATTCAAATAATTAAAAAAAAAAAAGTTAATTTACCTGTTACTACCACACACCAAATCCGGTTGTTGATACTTCCTGGCTTGTGTAGCCACTAGGAAACAAAAGCTCAACACTGCGCCCAGCATCCTGGAGCACTTCTGTTGTCTTTTGTACGTGATTCTGAGTTTTTACGTGTTTTGGAGTTTTTACGCGTTTTGGAGTTTGTACATGCTTAGGAGTTTGTACGTGTTTTGGAGTTTTTACGTGCTTTGTCTCTAAGGGCCACCATAAATATACTTTATTTATTCACTCCACATAAAATGTAATAAATAAATCATATAATACAAAAAACAACTATTTACATTTTAAATTTTTAACTATTTAAATTTTCAGCTTTTTCCTTTTAAACAAATTTAACGTGAAACAACACAAAACACTGCAAACCACAACACAATTAAATATAAATTAAAATATTAAAACAAGAAGAAGATGCACATTCTCTGTCATATGGGCCTGCATGATTTCTGAATCCTTTATCATCTGCAACTGAAAATAGTGGATGATTACTATACCTTTCTAATGTGACGTTGTTGTCCCTCGCTCTCTTTCTCTCTGGCTCTGTTCCTGTGCTACTGCAAGTGTAACTAACGCCCCTCCCCCCCTCTGCCCAGCGCAGAGTACAGGCCGCGCGTGCGGAGTTTAGCGGAAAAAAGGGCGAGAGAGAGGGTGAGAGAAAGAAAAAAAAAAAACCTCACGGCTCCCAATAAGGAGCCGGCTCGCGTCGTTCACTTCAAAGAGTCGGCTCTAAGAGCCATTTCGTTCGCGAACGACCCATCACTAATCAGCTATGCTCCTCTGTGCTAATAAGCATGGGTAAATAAGCGTGGGTAAACTCTTTGTACTCGTTGTCGTGTTGGGATTTTGGTGCTTGATTAAATTACTTGTGTTAAATGCGCTACATTTTGAGCCTCCTCTGGACAATTTCGCTGAGCACAATTTGCAGTCCGCCTTTGTTTTCGCGTCTTCGTTCACTTTGAAATAGTTCCACATGGCTGACTTGTCTCGCCTGCCCTTCTCTCAGCTCTGAGCTGCAGCCGGGGCCTGGGGGCGGGCACTTGGGGCCTTGGGGCAGGCCCTCGGTGCCTGTGATTAACCCCTTACATGCCGCTCAAACATAGAAAGGTCTCAGACCGTGGTATCGGGGACTTTTAACGAGTACGAGTACTTTAGAAAATGTGGTATCGAGGCCGATACCTGTATCGCTATCGGTGCATCCCTATTCCACATTCTTTATTCTATCAGGTAGAGCTCCTTGTGTGTCACCTGCCTTCAAAAACTATTGAGCTGCACCGGAAAGTCATCTTGCAGGTAAAATATATATATAAATAAATAAAAGAATGCCCTTTTTAAAGGTGTTTAGTAGTAACCAGATATGTAAACTCTGAGTATTGGTGCTATCATGTGGAAAGCAGTTATTTAACTTTTCATCTCTGAACCTGCTTTATTTTCAGAATTTGCTGTAATGTCTTGTCATGGTGTATGAGGCATTAGTCACCAGTCATACTTTCACTTTATTTATTTGTTTTTGTTATTCACAGTACACTGTGAATGTGCTTCTTGTTATTCTGTGAATACATTTCTTGTTTTTGCATATATTACCTACTTTACCTGCTGCCTAAGTGCAAAAGTTTGTTTCACCTCAAGTGAATACATGTGCTCAAATGATAATAAAACTACGTAATTCTTTTTTTTCCCTCTATCTCTACTTGATGCAAGAAATACTGTGAAGTCGAATCTGCTGGCACAACTTGCCCTCGATCTTCATCATTCTTCAGAGTATAAATCCTCTACACTATGTCGTCCAACCAATCATTCAAAAGCCAACATGAAGAAGCCTACATGTCTCTGACGAGAGGCATGAAGGAGCTGGACCTACATGGACCCTGTGTTCCCAGTGACCTGTTGCTGATTGGAGACCATGCCTTTCCTTTAGCAATGAACAGCCGAGGTCAGGTGCTGATGGCTGCCTCTCTGTACGGCAGTGGAAGGATTGTGGTCCTGGGTCATGAGGGCTACTTGACAGCCTTTCCTGCTCTGGTAGAAAATGCTCTGACCTGGCTGAGAGGTGATGGCTCTGATAACCTCTCAGTAGGGGTGCACAGAAGTGTCAGTGCAGTTGCTAATAACCTCCAAAAATTCAGCTTCCAAGTAGAAGTTGTGGGAGCCTTCAGTGACAAACAGGGAGTTGGTGTTTATGTGACCGATGCCTACAGCGTGGGCTCAGACCCAGTGGAGCTGGTGGCCTTTCTGAAAGCTGGAGGAGGGGTGCTGATAGCTGGGCAGGCGTGGGGCTGGGCTGCAGATCACCCCAAAGAGAACACACTGCATCAGTTTGATGGGAATAAAGTGTCGGGAGTGGCAGGGATTTACTTCACTAAGCATTGTGGTGAGGCGGAGAACCTGCCCGTCTACCCTCAGATCCCGTCCTCCTGGATGTCTGTGGTGTGAGTAATTGCTATAACTATTTTAGATTCCATGTTTGTTCTTTTAAACCCACAAGGTAAATATAACATGAAATAAATTGCAATCTACTATAGACTATATGTACAGTATTTTTACAGGAACTTGTTGATAATAACATTAAGAAAATCAATTTTATGTTGAAGTTTCATATTTATTGTTTTTATACATAGTGACTGGTAATAATTATACAACATGAATGCAATTCAAATTTTCATAGTGATAATCTTCCAAAAATGTAAAAAATACAATTACTTGTATGTTGGTTAATTGTTTTGATAACACGCAAAAACTCATTTGAAAACGCAATTTACACAATTATTCTTAACAGTGTCTCTCATTCCTATCATGACTCTTCCACCTTTCAGCTTGGGTAAGGATTTTGAGGACGACTTGCAGTTCTTACTCCAGGGGGTTTCAGAGTTCCAGGTCCCGTCTAATTTAACTGCTTCGGAGGTTTTAGTCCATGGACCGCTAGCATTTCCCATTGCGACCACAGGTGATGGACGGGCGTTCCTGGCAGGAGGCTACTATGGACAGGGACGAGTGATTGTGGCTACACATGAAGGATTTCTGGGACTCGGGGTAAATTAGACATTTGTTATTTTCACTATATATATATTTTAGTATTGTATATTTCTGTCAGCACTTTGATGCTTACAGTAGATTTCGGCCACCTGTGATGAGAGAATATAAAAGAACATTCTAACCGTTTGATGTCTGAGCCATCATTGGTGATAACCCTAACTCTGTATGAGGCATGACGCAGGGGTTAGAGATCGTTGTCTACTAATCTAAAGGTTTGTCTGTTGATCCCATGCTTCTTCAGTTTGGATGTTGAAGTATATTCGGCAAATACGCTGAACCCTAAGTTTCTTTTGATGTCTATGGTGTGAGTACCCGAGTCTGAGCCTTTTAACCATCAATGGTTAAAAAGGAAATGCTTCTGCTGTTCCGAGAAATCTTTTATACATCACATGTACACGTGACTGCCTTTGTTCCTGCTTTCCTTCCATTTTTTAGAGCATGGCTCCATTTTGGCAAAATGCCATTCACTGGTTGGATGAAGGCCGCAGAGGGGTTGTAGGTGTCATGAATATAGATGCTGCAATCAAAATTCTCAGCAAGTCTGGGCTGAAGTGTGAGAAGACAAACTTCAGGAAAAACCTCAGCGTGTTTGTGTGTAAAGCGTACATCAGTGAGCATTTGGAGGAAATCAAAAACTTTGTGGCAGAGGGAGGAGGCCTGCTGATTGGAGGACATGCCTGGTACTGGGCGCAGACACATGCTGGGCAAAATCCACTTACAGAATTCTCAGGTATGAAAATGCACGACCAATGCATCTGATTTGTGTGACATCTCCAACAATACACCAGAGTATTTTAAGTCAGATTTGTTTTAATGTCTTTCAGGAAACAAGATCTTAAATCAAATGGGATTGAGCCTGTTGGGAGCAACAATCGGAGGAGGAACATACAAAGCTCTCGTACCCACCCAGGCTATTAAAGACAGCTACCACTTCCGCCACCTTCTATACCGCTTTGCTGCCCATGTGACTGCAGGTGAAAAACTTAGCAAACATGAGGAGGGATGTCTGAAAAAGCTGGGCAACGACTGCAATGCCTACTTGCAGATGAAAGCCCATGATTGCTCCCACTACCGGCAAGTGTTGGCCACACTCACTGACTTATTAAAGAGGTCAGGCCTGCCACAGGTGAGTAGCTGCCCTTTATGGATGGGGTTTGGTGAGGGGTCGCTCGTCTGCCCTTTTTTTTGCAGATAGTGTCATAATGTGGGGACATATCTAATAACATTCACCATTCACTTTCAAGGTGAGTGAAAAAAGCCCTGCAAAGAGTCCCAAAGACCACCTCCTCCTCGCTGTGGGTACCCAGGTATATAAGGTTTGCCCAGATCCCGATGCCCTCCTGCCCTATCTTATCAAGGACAACCCAATGATGCCTGTTGTCTATAACCACCGGATCAAGGTTGATGTTGATACAGCAGGTCAGATCTCACTGCTGTGTTCAAAAATGTGAATGTGGTTATTTGAATTTAGGTACAAATTTAAATTGTACAGCATCGTTCAGCATGATGCAGCAATGCCTGTTGTTCAGTGTCACACAGTATTAATACATGCACCTCTTTGTAGACACTGAAAACTGTTAAATACATTTTTTTAAATGCATATTTTATACATGTAAAATTCCCTGACTGTCATCTTTTATAATTGTGTGTTTCAGATAAGGAAAAGTGGATCAGTACAGGTCTCTACCTCTCTCCTGGTATGAAGACCTACATCGCTGTACCACCTCAGATTGTCAAAAAGAATTGGAAGGTACAGCATATGAAGTCAATTGATTTTGAGTTCACTCAGAATGTTGCAACTTTGTTACCTAAAGATAGCGAGGTGCCAGAAACTGAAAAATTCCAGACACAAAACTTGTCTCTGGTGAATAGATACTGTAAGTCGATTCAGGCCATTTAGTTGTTTACACACAGAGCAGTCATTGCAATTTTTAGTTATTCCTTTTTACAGTGTTGCATACTTTGTGGTATTGCTTATATTATTATATTTGTGCTTGTATTATTGCTTATAATGCATTTTCCTTTTCTTCTGCAGATTCAGATAGGATGTCAAACTGATTCTCTGCACAAGAACGATGTGCTGAAGAGACCACCGTCTGTCCATGAGCGATTTCCTGTCACCTCAGAGATGATACAAGTTTGGAACCTTTGGGGAGGACTCATCTACCTGGTGGCCCCACCTAAAACACAAGTGAAGGGGTTGGAGGTCACAGCACAGATGGCTGTACCTGCTCCATACTATAAGACTGGTGAGTCTGCGGTGGATCGAACTTTGATATGTGTTTGCACTAGTGTGTACCTTTGTTTGTACTGGTCTAATAGACTATTTTTTTAAACAGTCTATAATTTGAAGGGCTGAGGGCAGCATCTCCCAGGTAATAATCCAAAGCAATTTAATAGATCCACTCCTTCCTTCTATTCAGGTGTAACAACTGCAGCTGAGTGGTCGTTGCTGCGCACGGCTCCTTCACCCTGGGCAGAGTTGGAGTTTGAAAACATCATCCTCACCGTACCGTCAGATGCTGTTCGGGGTCTGGAGCGCCCCGACAAGGTGGCTGCTCTGTGGGATGAAATCATGAGGGCCATTGCAGATCTGGCTGCCAAACCACACAAATTTCCCCGCAAGGAGCGCTTTGTGGCAGATGTGCAGATTTCTCACGGTAAGTGCATTTTGCCTCATGTTGTACAGTACACACCTAACTATTATTTTCTTATCATATATAGAGTCTCAAGTAATCCTGGGTGACAGGCAGGGTATGCATGGACCAGTTCTCTGGAATAGAACTAGCAAACAGAAAGTATTCAGTCACCAATCCAAATTAAATTTTTCAATTCAATTCAATTCAATCTTATTTATGCAGCGCCAAATCACAACAACAGTCACCTCAAGGCGCTTTATATTGTAAGCTAGACCCTACAATAATACATACAGAGAAAAACCCAACAATCATATGACCCCCCTATAAACAAGCACATTGGCTGTGACCAGTTGTTGTGATAAAAAAAAAAAAAAAGCAGGATAAAAAAACATGCTGTGAAAGAGAGCCAGCGACTGATAACAAGTAGGATTCAATGTAGAGAGGTCTGTTAACATATAGTGAGTGAAAAGAGTGACTGGAGGAGAAATATTTAAGGCATCATGGGAATCTCCCAGCAACCTAAAACTATTGCAGCATAACTAAGGGAGGATTCAGGGTCACCTGATCCAGGTATATGCTTTTTTCATCACCAAGCACAATGCAAAGCACTCATTCAGAATGGGATGTCACTCAAGTTCATATGGGTGTGAAGGCAGACGTGCAAATACCTTTGGCAAAATAGTGCATATATACAATTACAATGCTGGCTTTACCTGTCTATCAAGTTTGAGAAAATGAAGTAAGCGTGTGTACGCCCTGTAAGCTGAAAGCTCAGGCTTTAGAGCTCTAAATGCTTATTCTCAATGCTTATTTTTTCCTTCTACTTTTGGTTCTGTTTGAAATCCCTGAGGGCATCCCTGAGGACTCCAGTGGATGCAACCATCCACTGGAGTCTATCCCAGCTGTCACACGGCGAAAGGCTGAGCAGACCCTGGACAGTTGCATTGAAAAACCATAATCATGTCATACTTTTGCTTGTTTGTTTGTTTTTACATAAGAATCATCACTATACTACTGTTCATTTCTCCTTTTTCTGTTCAGGTTTTATGCATGCAGGTTATCCTATCATGGTACAAAAAAACTCAGCTGCTAACCTGGTTGACGTTAAAAAAGGTAAAGGCATGTGGGGCCCCATCCACGAGTTGGGACACAACCAACAGAGAGGCTGCTGGGAGTTCCCACCACACACCACAGAGTGTACATGCAACCTGTGGTCAGTGTATGTGCATGAAGAGGTGCTGGGCATCAAGAGGGAGAAGGTGGAGTAAATCACATGCGTCTTTCAGACCAATGGCCAGAAAAGCTTTTGTTGAATTGTGATGCTTTTCATATCAATCAGTTTTAGAAAGCATAACTCTTTTTTTGATATCCTATGAGGACAGAAGACTTAACACTGTTTTTCTTTAGAGTACAATGCTTAACAGTCACCTCATTCCATACTGTTCAATGCAGGCTCATGGAGCTATGACTGCAGCAAAACGACAAAGTCGAACCAAGGATTACATCGCAGGAGGCAGGAAACTTGAGAGCTGGAGCATGTGGGTGGCTCTGGAAACATATATGCAGGTAAGAGAATTCTGCTCTGTAGAGAAACTGTCCTTTGTCCACACTGGACTGACCTGCTTTCACTGGAAAAAAAATGATTGCATGTAAAACTGAAAGCAGAGTGTGAAACAAGGCGAGTTCCAGAAACTGTAAGATGATATCTTTTAAATGAAGTCACTATCAAGAAAGTGTGGAGACAGAATTAAAACAGCATCTTAACAAACAGAAATAAGCCTGACATGAACATTTTATTAGACATAACATGATTATCAGCATTATGATTTTTGTCTCCTCATCTGCAGCTCCAGGAAAGGTTTGGCTGGGATGCCTTTAAGAAAGTGTTTACTGCGTATCATCACATGAAGGACTTCCCCAAGGACAAGAAAGGAAAAATGAATCTGTATGCTGAGACTTTCTCCCAGACTGTGGGGATGGACCTGACTGGCTTCTTTAAGGCCTGGGGATGGCCAATAGAAACGGCCACTAAAGGGAAGCTCTCCCAGCTGCCTTCCTGGAACGATCACCCCATGACCCAGTATAACTAAACCTCAGACCACTGCAGTGTGCAGGGAAATGGTTTCAACCAATATCTTAATTTGAAGTGAATGATGAGCAACACGGTGAACTGATTTGGTGTTTGGTGTTCTGTTTTAACAACATTTGTTAGAGTATCTGAATAGAGAAACAAATGATGTGGTGAGGTGATAGGTATTGAATTCAGTTTGAATTATTTTTCCCTGATGTACCTGTACGGGGTAGGTACAGTAGGCTTTCACTTACTGCCAGGTACACTAGACATTCGATGATATCAAGAGTGGATCTTTGACTTTGTTTTGTACAGGGCTGAAATCATAGCAAGGCATTGCACTACTATAGCATACAACGCAATAAACTTGCCTTACACTGTGCTCTACTGAATACGTTCACTGCAACCCTTTCCTTAAAAAATAGTAGTCTTTTATGAGGACACAGGATTTTTATAAGGACACTTATATTATTAGAAATGTGGATTTTCTTTATGTGAATAAGCATAATATTGAATCTCTCATTTGCTCTGCTGCTGTATTTTCATGTTTGCATTATGTTGGGTTGCAATAAAGAGGTCAGACTTTATAATAAAAGAACTTTTGTCTTTAGTTTCACTACACTGATATCTGAAACAGCTTCAATAATAATCCAATTTATCTTTTTCCATTAAGAGAGAGAAAAAAAGTGAAAGACTTAATTTCATTCTGAAATACTGTTATATTGTAGCTGCATCAATACGGTGATTCCCAAAGAGCCATTAGCTGAATACTTGGCATATCTCAACATGGTCTGCTGTTTGTCCTTACAAATATTTTGAGGACCCCCCATAAGCATACCCTCTTGGGACCTGTGTGAGGCCAGATTATGATTATGTATTTACAGTCTAGGTTTATTTTTTTCTAAAATATTCAGCAATATTATCCAACATTAATTACGTACAGAGTTGGGAGTCAGCATTGAAATCACTTGATGTGCAATAGTTTGTTAATATAGCAAAACTTGTGCTGGACTGCGCAGTCAGATGGTGAAAAACTGCAGGATAAAGAAAACTTTATCCTGTTGGCTTTCTGAGTCAGTCGGCACCCGTACCGTGTTGTCTGAAAGAAAAGCGCAACAACATTCTAAACTTCTGCTGACTGGACCACATTATAATATTTCCATCTCATTTGTGGACTCTGTCTTTGTTCACACGTGTAATATAACAACAATGTATATTTATAATACTCTCACTGGATGTAATAAGACGTCGTTATTTGCTACTCACCGAAGGAGTTAAATATTTAACACATCCGCATTGGTGAGTCACTATTTTGGTTTTTAGGTCCTATAATGGGCGAGGCAGGGAGAAAAAGTTGATACGGAAAGAAGACAAAGTAACACATTGTCCTGGTTACATTTTGAGCTAAAAGCTCATCTGAAGACTAATTCAGTGTGACAAAATAGTGAGCACTATTTATTATCCAAACCTTTAGTCTAAAGCCGAACGACGAACGGATAAAGAGTAATCACGCTATGCTATCCCGCTATGGTAATGCTGAAAGATGTAATAATTTGATATGGTGCAAAACACACTGAATTAAAAACAACACATTCTTCTGTTTATTTTACCTCCAGAAAGTTCTCTGCTGTGCCCTTTAGCGTTCACAACTAGTTACTAAAGATGACAGGATGAGCAGGTTTCTCCGTGGGCTACGTACTTGTTTAGGGTGTATCAGTAATTACAACATCCACACAATGGGAATGTTGACATACCGCTGTCATTTTCCATGCTTCTGTTTATTTTTTGCTGTGCTCAGTAACCCGTCTGTGGGCTGTCCTCATGTAACCTACCACTCATGATCTCCTCAAACAGGCACTCCCTTTCACATTCTTTATTCTGTCAGGTAGAGCTCTTTGTGTCATCTGCTTTGAAAAACTCTTGAGCTGCACCGGAAAGTCATCTTGCAGGTAAAAATATTATTAAATAAAAGAATGCCTTTATTTTTTTTAAGTTGTTTAGTAGTAATGAGATATGTAAAATCTGGGTCTTGGTTGTACCAAGTGGAAAGCAGCTATTTAACTTTTTATCTCTGAATCAGCTTTATTTACTGTAATGGTTTGTCATGACTTATGAGGCATTAGTCACCAGTCATACTTTCATTTTATTTATTTATTTTTTTGTTATCTTATTCACACTACACTGTGAATATGATTCTTGTTTTTGCATATATTACCTACTTTAACTGCTGTGTGAGTGCAAATATTTGTTTCACCTCAAGTGAATACGTGTGCTGGAATGATAATAAAAAACAATGAATTTTTCTTTCTGCCCTATTTCCACAGGTCACCTTGGCATACATTGATGCAGGAAATACTGTGAAATTTTCAGAGAAATTTTTCAGTCTTCAGAGTAAAAATCCTCTACACTATGTCATCTAACCAGTTGTTCAAAAGCCAAGATGAACAGGCCTACATGTCCCTGATGAGAGGCATGAAGGAGCTGGACCTACATGGACCCTGTGTTCCCAGTGACCTGGTCCTGATCGGAGACCATGCCTTTCCTTTAGCAATGAACAGCCGAGGTCAGGTGCTGATGGCTGCCTCTCTGTACGGCAGAGGAAGGATTGTGGTCCTGGGTCATGAGGGCTACTTGACAGCCTTTCCTGCTCTGGTAGAAAATGCTCTGACCTGGCTGAGAGGTGATGGCTCTGATAACCTCTCAGTAGGGGTGCACAGAAGTGTATGTGCAGTTGCTAATAACCTCCAAAAATCCAGCTTCCAAGTAGAAGTTGTGGGAGCTTTTAGTGACAAACAGGGAGTTGGTGTTTATGTGACCGATGCCTACAGCGTGGGCTCAGACCCAGTGGAGCTTGTAGCATTTCTGAAAGCTGGAGGAGGGGTGCTGATAGCTGGACAGGCGTGGGGCTGGGCTGCAGATCACCCCAAAGAGAATGCACTGCATCAGTTTGATGGGAATAAAGTGTCGGGAGTGGCAGGAATCTACTTCACTGAGCGTTGTGGTGAGGTGGAGAAGCTGCCTGTCTACCCTCAGATCCCGTCTTCCTGGATGTCTGTGGTGTGAGTGTTTAATATAGTTCTGTTTTGTTGTTATTGTTACTGTTAGTTTAAACCCACAAGTTAACTATAACATGAAATAAATTGTAAACTACTATAGATTGCATATAGAGTTTTAAAAAAATATTATTATTACATTTAATGTAAACATTTACATAATTTTACATGGATTTTTCAGTTTTGACATTTTCTGCCTAAGCAACAAAACAAAGTGTCTATTGATGTCAAACTCAGCACCTGTGAATTTACAAAAGGACTGTATTTTTACAGGACTGTGTTTATAATAACAGTAGGAAAATCAATTTTATGTTTCATATTTATTAATTTAATATCAGAATCAGAATACTTTATTGATCCCTAGGGGAAATTATTTTGGTTACAGTGCTCTGGTACAAACAGTAACAAAGACAGACAATACACTACAGTAAGAAAATAGCACAATATATACAAAATATGCATACATATATATAGATATATTGATAAATAAGAAAGAAGAGCATGTGCAAAAAGGGTGTAGCTACTGCAGTTTACAGTGTGTTAAGTGGATGAGTTGTACAGGGAGATGGCCACAGGCAGGAATGTATTCCTGTGTTGTTCAGTGGTGCTTTTTGGTAATCTCAGTCTCTCACTGAACGTGCTCCTGTGACTGACCAACATGTCATGGAGTGGGCGGGAAGAATTATCCACTGCTAATATGCAGTCACTGCTAATGATTATACCACATGAATGCAATTCAAATTTTCATGATGATAATATTCTGAAAATATAAAAATTAAACTTGCTTGTATGTTGGTTAATTGTTTTGATAACACGCAAAAACTCATTTGAAAACGCAATTTACACAATTATTCTTAAGTTTGTCTCTCATTCCTATCATGACTCTTCCACCTTTCAGCTTGGGTAAGGATTTTGAGGACGACTTGCAGTTCTTACTCCAGGGGGTTTCAGAGTTCCAGGTCCCGTCTAATTTAACTGCTTCGGAGGTTTTAGTCCATGGACCGCTAGCATTTCCCATCGCGACCACAGATGATGGACGGGCGTTCCTGGCAGGAGGCTACTATGGACAGGGACGAGTGATTGTGGCTACACATGAAGGATTTCTGGGACTCGAGGTAAATGTGAGAGTTGGTCTTCCTTTCCAAGCACTCATAGGTCCGAATCAGCACGTGATTCGGACCTATGAATGAACAGGTTTCCTTTGATTTTACAAGTTTGATTTGCATCAGAAGGTTTTTATGTGTGTCACTGTAATGAATAGTTTCTTTGTTAACTGATTGCCAAGACTTGGGTGAATAATTTAATTTAAAACAAAGCTATTCTCATTGCATAGGATGGATAGAGGGATGGAGGTTAAAGTTTAGGTTAGGGTTGGATTCTCCACTGATGATGACTCAGGCCTCAGAGGGTTAAAAATGTGAGTAGTAGTAGTTTGTGCAACTCAGAATGGATGTATGACTGTTTTTATTGTGTTTCTCCCTGACTTTGGAGCAAACATTGCAGATAACATATATTGTGTATTGTGATAGGGTTAGAGTTAGGAGTCAGTGGTAAGCAGACCTATAATGGTTAAATAGGAGATTTTTCTGCTGCTTTGATGCAATTTTTAAACATCTTATGCACACATGACTCCATCTGTTCCTGCTTTCCTTCCATTCTTTTAGAGCATGGCTCCATTTTGGCAAAATGCCATTCACTGGTTGGATGAAGGCCGCAGAGGGGTTGTAGGTGTCATGGATATAGATGCTGCACTCAATATTCTCAGCAAGTCAGGGCTGAAGTGTGAGAAGACAAACTTCAGAAAAAACCTCAGCGTAATTGTGTGTAAAGCGTATATCAGTGAGCAATTGGAGGAAATCAAAAACTTTGTGGCAGAGGGAGGAGGCCTGCTGATTGGAGGACATGCCTGGTGGTGGGCTTATACACATGCTGGGCAAAATCCGCTTACAGATTTCTCAGGTATGAAAATGCACCTCAAGACTCTGATTATATAAACTTGATGATCTGGTTTCTCCTGGCCCTGATAGTACGACCTTGGCTAGCTTGGCTTTAGCTTAGATTGTTGCCATTATAGCGCAGCTAGTTGACCTGGCGACCCATGTACTAGAGGCTTTGTGGGAGCCTGGGTTGAGTTCGCTCCATTTCCCCAAACCTCTCCCCTGTTTCCTGCCTAGTCTCTGCAGTGCCCTGTCAAAGAAAAACTGAAATGGCAAAATAAGTCATGTGGACTGATTGGTCATGTCCAAGGATCAGTCCAGAAGGGTAACGAGCTGTTCCACAGTCAAAATGGAGTGTGCATTGAAAAAAAGTAATTTTTTCACATGCAACCGTTAGAGGCTTCTCTTCAAAATTGAATAAACTTTGGCAGGAAAGCTGAACACTGTAATACTCCTGTTTCAATACAATCTTTGGTCTTCATTTTTAGGACACGGGGACACCAATTTGTCTGCCATCTATGAGTTTTATATAAATTGTTAAAAAGAATTTGGGACCCAGTTTGCTGGTAGTGTTTTTATAACTTACATATATCAGCCCAGAAACTGCTCAAAATCCTTCTACACTACAAACCACATTTACCCATAAAAATACACTATCATAGAGCTCTTTTATTCTACAAGTACAGTGGTCTGACAGCACACACAGTATCATCCAAATAAACAAACTTCTGATTTGTGTGACATCTCCAACAGCACACCAGAGTATTTTAAGTCAGATTTGCTTTAATGTCTTTCAGGAAACAATATCTTAAATCAAATGGGATTGAGCCTGTTGGGAGCAACAATCGGAGGAGGAACATACAAAGCTCTCGTACCCAGCCAGGCTATTAAAGACAGCTACCACTTCCGCCACCTTCTATACCGCTTTGCTGCCCATGTGACTGCAGGTGAAAAACTTAGCCAGCATGAGGAGAGATGTCTGAAAAGGCTGGGCAACGACTGCAACGTTTACTTGCAGATGAAAGCCCATGACTCCTCCCACTACCGGCAAGTGTTGGCCACACTCACTGACTTATTAAAGAGGTCAGGCCTGCCACAGGTGAGTAGCCAAAAATAATATGAACACCTTTTAAAATAACAAAATTAAACAAAGCTATGCTGGTTGATGTGGTTTGTGACCATTATGTGTGCCAAAACATTACAGTGCATGTCACAGCTATTAGTTGGTATATTACAGCTATCAACAAGTAATATGCGTCTCAAAAAAAAGAAACAACAACACCAATGTGTTTTAAACATGATTGACCACTGCTTTTTATGGACAGGGTGTGGTGGAGGTGGAGGGGGTGACTGGTTGCCTTTGTTTCTGCAGATAGTGTCATAATATAGGGACATATATAATGACATTGACTATTCACTTTCAAGGTGAGTGACAGCTGCCCTGTAAAGAGTCCCAAAGACCACCTCCTCCTCGCTGTGGGTACCCAGGTATATAAGGTTTGCCCAGACCCTGACGCTCTCCTGCCCTACCTCATCAAGGACAACCCAATGATGCCTGTTGTCTATAACCACCGGATCAAGCTTGATGTTAATACAGCAGGTCAGATCTCACTGCTGTGTTAAAAATGTGTTAATACATGCAGCTCATTGCAAACACTGGAAACTGTGAAACATAGTTTTTAAAATGCATATTTTATACCTGTAAACGTCCCTGATTGTGATCTTTTATAATTGTGTGTTTCAGATATCGAAGAGTGGATCAGTACAGGTCTCTACCTCTCTCCTGGTATGAAGACCTACATCGCTATACCACCTCAGATTGTCAACAAGGATTGGAAGGTACAGCATATGAAGTCAATTGATTTTGAGTTCAACGCCATGTAAGTCACTGTCTCCAGTAGTGACAGAGACTCACCATAAGTACAGTTCATGTCCACATGGCAAGGTGCTATTTTTGCGGTGAATAGATACTGTAAGTTGTTTCAGGTCATTTAGGTGTCTAAACACAAAGGAGTCCTTGCAATTTTTAGATATTCCTTTTTACAGTGTTCAATACTTTAGCATATAGAGATTGCTTACAATGCATTTTTCTTTTCTTCTGCAGATTCAGATAGGATGTCAAACTGACTCACTGCATCACCATGAGGAGCTGAAGAGACCACCGTCTGTCCATGAGCGATTTCCTGTCACATCAGAGATGATACAGGTTTGGAACCTGTGGGGAGGACTCATCTACCTTGTGGCCCCACCCAAAACACAAGTGAAGGGGTTGGAAGTCATAGTGCAGATGTCTGTACCTGCTCCATATTACAAGTCTGGTGAGTCTGTCGTGGATTTGACTTTGTTAACTTTGTTTGTACTGGTCTAATAGACTATTCTCAAACAGTTTATAAGGCGATTTAAGGGGCTGAGGGCAGCATCTCCCTGGTTCTAATCAAATATGAAGTGTTAGGAGTGTTATAAGTGTTCAGTAAAGTAAAGTAAATATCCAACAGTTTAACTTCTGATACAATGAATTAGGCTTTCCTAACTATTAATATTTCAAGTTGGTGTGAGCTAGCCCTTAATTCTGTTTTTATGTGTCGGAGCCTGAAGCATTTTAATAAATTCACTCCTCTCTTTGTTCTTTTCAGGTGTAACAACTGCAGCTGAGTGGTCGTTGCTGCGTACAGCTCCTTCACCCTGGGCAGAGTTGGAGTTTGAAAACATCATTCTCACCGTACCATCAGATGCTGTTCGGGGTCTGGAGCGCCCTGACGAGCTAGCCGCTCTGTGGGATGAAATCATGAGGGCCATTGCAGATCTGGCTGCCAAACCACACAAATTTCCCCGCAAGGAGCGCTTTGTGGCAGATGTGCAAATTTCTGCTGGTAAGTGCATTTTGCATCATGTTGTATATACACCTGCCTTTAACTGGCTTGTCATATATAGAGTCTCAAGTAATGCTGGGTGACAGGCAGAGTATGCATGGTCCAGTTCTCTGAACTAGCAAACAGAAAGTATTTAGTCACCAATACAAATCATTGAGGTAAGGTGTTCCAATCACTTCCATGAGACAGGTGTATAAAATCAAGCACCAAAGCATGCAGACTGCTTCTATGAACATTTGTAAAAGAATTGGTCGCTCTCAGGAGCTCAGGGAATTCCAGTGTGGTAATGTGATAGGATACCACCTCAGCATGAAGTCCAGTCATGATATTTCCTCGCTACTAAACATAGAGAGTAGTGGAAGGGACTGGGAACAACAGCAACTCAGCCACAAGGAGGTAGGCTATGTAAAATCACAAAGCAGGGTCATCAGATTGGGAAGTGTATAGCGTGCAGAGGTTGCCAACTTTCTGCAGACCTGCAAACTTCATGTGGCCTTCAGATTAGCTCAAGAACAGTGCACAGAGAGCTTCATGGAAAGGGTTTCCATGCCTGAGCACCTGATTCCAAACTTTACACCACGAGGGACAGTGCAAAGCATATAAACCTTTGCATTTAATGCTTTGAACTAGTGCAAAACATTGTGCTTTGGTGATGTACAGAATGCTGCTACTGGACTCTTTGTATCTGACCACACAAATGCGCTTCTGGATGGTCAAAAATTCCCATAAACACACTCCTAAATGTTGTGGAAAACCTTCCCAGAAGAGCTGAAGCTGTTATATCTGCACATGGTGGGCTGACATCATATTAAACTCTATGGATTCAGAATGGGATGTCACCCAAATTTGTGTGGGTGTGAAGGTGGACGAACAAATACTTTTGGCAAAATAGTGCATATATACAGTAACAATGTTGGCTTCAGCTGTCTAACAAGTTTCAGAAAATGAGGTGTGTGCACACTTAATCCCTGTAAGCTGAAAGCTCAAGCTTTAGAGCTCTAAATGCTTATTCATCAGACAGTTTTTCCTTCTGCTTTTGGCTCCGTTTGAAATCCCTGAGGGCGTGTATCCCCAGCTTAGCCTCTGAGTGCAGAAGCTCTACCCATTTGTTATTGAAGTCTTGTGTTTATAAAGAACTGCCAATCAGAGAAACTTGTTCAAACGTCTATCCATCCACTGGCATCTATCTCAGCTGTGACAGGGCAAAAGGCTGAGCAGACCTTGGACAGGTCGCAAGACCACTGCAGGGTTACCACAGAGACAGATGAACATTTACACTTAACATGACTAACTTTTACCGAAGAACCATAATCATATCATGCTTTTGGTTGTTTGTTTGTTAATTGTTTATTTTTTTAAAAATCAAAGCTATAAAATCTGAAAGAATCATCACTATACCACTGTTCATTTCTCTTTTTCTGTTCAGGCTGGATGCATGCAGGTTATCCTATCATGGCACACAAAGTCTCAGCTGCTGAACTAGTTGGTGTTAAAAAAGGTAAAGAAATGTGGGGCCCCATCCACGAGCTGGGACACAACCAACAGAGAGGCTGCTGGGAGTTCCCACCAAACACCACAGAGTGTACATGCAACCTGTGGTCAGTGTATGTGCATGAAGAGGTGCTGGGTCTCCACAGAGGACAGGTAGAGTAAATCACATGTGTCTATTTTGATATCCCATGATAATTGATGATTGAACTCAGTTTTTACTAAGAGTAAAATATTTTACAATCATCTCATTCCATACTGTTCAATGCAGGCTCATGAAGCTATGACTGCAGAAAATCGACAAAGTCGAGCCAAGGATTACATCGCAGGAGGCAGGAAACCTGACAGCTGGAGCATGTGGGTGGCTCTGGAAACATATATGCAGGTGAGAGAATTCTGCTCTGTAGAGAAACTGTCCTTTGTCCACACTGGAGTGACCTGCTTTCACTGGGAAAAAAATGATTGCATATAAAACTGAAAGCAGAGTGTGAAACAAGGCGAGTTCCAGAAACTGTAAGATGATATCTTTTAAATGAAGTCACTATCAAGAAAGTGTGGAGACAGAATTAAAACAGTATCTTAATAAACAGAAATAAGCCTGACATGAACACTTTATTAGACATAACATGATTATCAGCATTATGATTTTTGTCTCCTCATCTGCAGCTCCAGGAAAAGTTTGGCTGGGATGCCTTTAAGAAGGTGTTTACTGCGTATCATCACATGAAGGACTTCCCCGGTGACAACAAAGGAAAGATGAACCTGTATGCTGAGACTTTCTCCCAGACTGTGGGGATGGACCTGACTGGCTTCTTTAAGGCCTGGGGCTGGCCAATAGAAACAGCCACTGAAGGGAAGCTCTCAACACTCCCTCCCTGGAACGATCACCCCATGACCCAGTATAACTAAACCTCAGACCACTGCAGTGTGCAGGGAAATGGTTTCAACCAATATCTTAATTTGAAGTGAATGATGAGCAACACGGTGAACTGATTTGGTGTCTGGTGTTCTGTTTTAACAACATTTGTTAGAGTATCTGAATAGAGAAACAGAAATGGTGGACTGAGGTTGCAGGTATTGAATCTTTCCCTTTATTTTGTACTGGTCTGAAAACATACTAAAGCATTGCACTATTATAGCATACATTGCAATCAAGTGTCTTCCACTGTGCTCTATGTGCTCTACTGAATACTTTCACTGCAAACCTTTCATTACAAATAATAGCAGTCTTTTGTGAGGACACAGTTGTTGATATTAGGACACTAATATCATTAGAAATTTGGATTTACTTTAGGTGAAAAGGAAAATATTGAATCTCTCATTTGCTCTGCTGCTGTGTTTTCATGTTTGCATTTCCAAGTTGCACTACAGACGTCAGACTTTTTAATAAAAGAACTTTTGTCTTTAGTTTTACTACACTGATATCTGAAACAGTAAGAGAAATCACTTTATCTCTAAAAGACTTCTTTTTTTTTTCAATTCAGATCTTAAGTGAGAAAAGCAGTGAAGGGCTCTGTTTCATTCTGAAATCTTTGTCTCTGCGATCATTTGAGCAAAGCCAAATAATTTTGTTCCCTGCAGAAAATGCAACTTGATGTTTATGACTTGTGAAAACTGGAAGACATTACATTACTAAACAGAGATCGTTTCTGAAGATGAAAATGTTCTTGAATGTTTGCATATTTATTACTTACTTGCATTTCCTATACTTGCATCCAAAACTGCCATGGTTTTCTTCCACACATAAACACACACAGTGACATATGGGATTCTATTGCAGAGTCAGCCCTTAAAACTAGATAAATGGGTGCGTAATAAAGCCTGGGTGTGTCGCTTGTCTGAGTTTTAAAATCAGATGCTGAATGTTGACTAACAGGTTTTGAAGCCTTCTCTGTTCACTGACACCTCGTCTTTCACTTAATTCCATCAGCCTGAGTCGGTCGGTTGCCTTGACTAAAGTCACTCCTCTAATTGTCTTTGTCTTTTTCACTCAAGTAGCCCCTTCTGTTCTTATTTGTATACACTCACTTGCTGTTGTTGCCAAGTTTTCACCAGTCGTTCTAAACAAACCACAGATTCAGCCAACCCTATAGGCTGAGGAAGGCTGTTTCAGCTACAACATCAAAATTTGATGGCCTCTGATTATAAAATAAGAGCTTGAAAATAAGGCTTGAAGGGCCAACAGCAGTAGCAGTATAATGTCTGGGAATCTCTGCTATATACCTGGGACCCTGGCCATGTAGGACTTTATGTTATTAAGATTATTAAGACCCTCGATCAGTCCAAGTAACTGACGGGCCACAGCTTTCTCTCAAATGGTTGGGGGGTGAAGGGATGGAGACAGGACAAAGGTGACACCCTGGTTGTGTCTTTGCCGTGTAATTTGTATTTTACTGCTTGCATTAAGCCTTTATGCACTTCTTTCTATGGTGACATATAATCATTGATCCAAGGGAAAAGATTGATGGCTCGAGGTAATCCAGATTTTAAAGGGGCTACACTATCAAGAAATGATCTACACAGATCATTAAATCATTCATGTAAATCACTGAAAACCCAGGTGTTCAAATGTAAAAATAGGAGAACAGAGCTGCTGAATTGTCATTAACAATGCCAGACTGAGTCTGCTATGGGAACACAAAATTAGTGAAGTTATAGTTTGATAGTAAATCAGACGTACAAAGGTTGTTTAAGGACAGGCCACAAGTAGAAACATACTCCAGGGTGTGCTCACCGATAAGAACGGGACTATTAAGAATATTACAACCAGAGGAAAGATCTAAGAAAGAAGATGTGAAAGTTAAAGTCACCAACCATAATAAACTGGTCAAATTAAAGAACAACAGATGAAAACACATTTGAGAGTTTATTTAGGAATTCAGAAGGGAATTTAGGAGGATGATAGAAAACAAGGAGACTGGATTCTTACACAAAGTATTTTGAATGAATTAAAAAAAAAAGCTAGAAGTAAATGGAACACAATTTAAGTTGTTCCTGTAAACCCTTCTGTTGAATGAAAAAATTAAGAAGGGAGTAGAAATTTGATGAAAATGTTACAGTCTCCTTCTGTGTGTTATAATTACAGAGTTTAGTTAACCTGATCAGATTTTAAGGTCAGTGACTTATCATTTTCTCTTAAATTGTGATCACTAAGTAACTTGGATAATAAGTACAACTTAGCATAAGATAGGTTACAGGGTGGTGATAGTGTTGTGGGCATAGGATAGCAACACAGTGGACGTAGTTGGTGAGGCCTGCAGAGAAAGCTTGTTATGGAACGGCTGTGTGCAGGCAGGAAAAGGACCCAAAGTGCAGACGCTCGGAGACACCATGTAAACTCAAAACAGCTTTAATGCTGAACTCAAAAGGGTAACAAAACTGAGAATACAAAGTAACCTTACGCAGACAGAACACACAGCAAGATAAGGGTAGATCACGACACCGACAAACTGAAACACAGGGCTTAAAGACACAGAGGGAGCAATCAGGGAATGGGTAATCAGGCCTAACGAAACAGGGGAAGCAAAACCAGATACATTAACATAAGACAAGGACCTTTAAAATAAAACAGGAAACATAACACAGACTGAACTTACAGACACAGACTCACAGGCAGGCACTACAACAGAGGGAACAGAGACGTGGGACCAGGGCAGACACAGACACTGACTGGACACGGGGATATAGCAGACAGGGGAGACAGCAACTAAGGATTACACAGAGACCTAAACCATAAGAAAGAACTCTAACAAAGAAACCAAAGACTAGAAAATTAAATAATATAATAAACTCAAAAACCCTAGGTCAACGACCCAGGCATCCTAACAAAGCTGGCAGATAAAACAGAACTACTCATGGCTGAGAAGGGGAAGAAGGCTCCAGAGGCAGTCACGTGTACCAAAATGGACAATGTACAGCATGTTAACTGCTAGAAATGAGCCAACTAGCCGGTTGGGCCGGTTTTCATCTGTCCTAAAAAAGGGAACAACAGATTAAAATTGTCAATAAAACCTATGTTTATTCTGAAGCCAGGTGTTGAGGCTGAGGAGCCTGCTAAAATGCCCCACACTGTTTTAAGAGGTTAAAAAGCTCTTCCCAGTCAGCTCAGACTGCGGACAAGCTTACCCTGATCCTCATTTCCCTAAGGTGTTCGGTTACTGTGAGGCAGGGAAGAAAGGACAGGGTGTGGTGGAAGGGAGTAGCCTTGTGGAAATATACTGAAAGGGACAAATCCATGACAACCATGACATCATCTATGCATGTTTATGTGTTGCCTTATTAAAGAGATGAAGGGAATTTGGCTTGTTTGTCCAGCGTGATGGAACATTTAGGACCATTCACTTCTCAGTGCAGGTTATTTTTTGTCCTGACATACAGAATTTAAACTTAGAAGCACATTAAAATGGTTTAAACCGTGAAGATCACTTTTCATCACACTAATAACAGTGGAAAGCCTTCTGTGAAGACTAACTCATGACTGCTGAGTCAGTGTTTTGGTCTATTAGATGCTACAGTCTATGAGTGAGACAAGGAAGAAAACCTGATGCAGAAATAGGGAAACAAGAGAGCATTTGTTCTGTTTACATTTCAGTTTGAGGCTAAATGCTCACCTGAGAACGAATGACATGTGACTATTTATGATTGTCATTCATTTATTATGCAAAGTTTCCTTTATGTAAAACCCTATGATGAATAAGCCTAAGCTATTTTTCTCTGTAAACAGAGGACAGCTCTGTAAGGGACCACATCAAAGCTGATACTGTAGTCTACAGTACAAACATGTGCTTCTTTTAAGAAACATCAATATTCTTGTTGTTGTGTTTAATTCACCTCCAGACTTTTTTCTGTTGTGTTTGTATAATTCACACTAGTTAACTTCAAGCGACATGATGAGCAGGTTTTGCTTAATCCTCTTTTAGGGTGTGTATTCAGCCACAGTGAAACATCATTCCTATTCTGAGAAAGCTTATTCACTGCTGATATTTTTCTATGAATCCGATGTTTAATTTAGCTCTGGCCATTTGTTTGTCCATGTGTTTGTCATCACAGTAAACCCTCCCCTTATTATTAGGGCACCTGAAGTAGGCACTCCTCCTATTCCTGCTCTCATTTGAAATCTTTCTTCTCTCCTGTCAGGTGGAGCTCCTAGAGCAGAGGTGTCAAACTCAAATACACAGTGGGCCAAAATTCAAAATCCAATCATCTAACCAGTTGTTCAAAAGCCAAGATGAACAGGCCTACATGTCCCTGATGAGAGGCCTGAAGGAGCTGGACCTACAGGGACCCTGTGTTCCCAGTGACCTGGTGCTGATCGGAGACCATGCCTCTCCTTTAGCAATGAACAGCCGAGGTCAGGTGCTGATGGCTGCCTCTCTGTACGGCAGTGGAAGGATTGTGATCCTGGGTCATGAGGGCTACTTGAAAGCCTTTCCTGCTCTGGTAGAAAATGCTCTGACCTGGCTGAGAGGTGATGGATTTGATAACCTCTCAGTAGGGGTGCACAGAAGTGTCAGTGCAGTTGCTAATAACCTTCAAAAATCCAGCTTCCAAGTAGAAGTTGTGGGAGCTTTCAGTGACAAACTGGTAGTTGGTGTTTATGTGACCGATGCCTACAGCGTGGGCTCAGACCCAGTGGAGCTTGTAGCATTTCTGAAAGCTGGAGGAGGGGTGCTGATAGCTGGACAGGCGTGGGGCTGGGCTGCAGATCACCCCAAAGAGAACACACTGCATCAGTTTGATGGGAATAAAGTGTCGGGAGTGGCAGGAATCTACTTTTCTAAGAACTGTGGTGAGGTGGAGAACTTGCCTGTCTACCCCCAGATCCCGTCCTCCTGGATGTCTGTGGTGTGAGTGATTCTATTGGTTCTGCTTTACTGCACAAAAACAAAGATTGCAATTTTATCAAAAGTGAACAGCTTATTTGTCACTCAAGCAAACAGATTTTTCTTCTTTTGGTTGTTAAATATATTTTATTCTATATCCATTTACCCATTTCTAGAGTGTCAAAATGAAGATGCAAACAAAATACATTCCATAGACTGTCTTTCCTTCTTAAAATGTCTTTCCCCTTTTATTATTCCCTCTTTCAAATGCAGCATAGGTAAGGATTTTGAGGATGACTTACTCTAGGGAATTTCAGAGTTCGAGCTCCCGCTGGGGTCAACTGCTTCTGAGGTTCTAGTCCATGGACCGCTAGCCTTTCCCATCGATACTACACATGATGGACGTGCATTCCTCGCAGGAGCCTATTATGGACAGGGACGAGTCATTTTGATTTCACATGAAGGATTTCTGGGACTTGAGGTAAAGTTGACACCTTGAACTAGTATTTAAATTAAAGTTTTTTTCATGAACATATAACAGGAATTTGCTCCTATTGTACACGAATGCACTATTTTATAGATGTTTCAGCTTAGACAGTAAATATGCTTCCTTTCAAGATTTATTTCAGTGTACATTACATTTGTCTACATTAGCAGTTCCCTACGGATTACCCTAGTGTTTGGAAGTAAAAATAAATTTACATTTAAAAAATGTAAATATATTTACCTTTAAGTAAAACATTTCAAATGCCCTAAAATTCACATATCCTGATAGGGTTAGGAGTTAACAGGAAGTAGTTCTCAAAGAGTTAAATATTTCTGCTAATCTCCCAAACCTTTTCTATATCAGATAATCTGGAGCGATCGTGGCTCAAAGAGTTGGCAGTTCGTCTTGTAACCAGAAGGTTGCCGGTTGCACTCGAGGGTTGTCAATACTTACCCCTGAGTGCTGGTCAGGATACACGACTGAGGTTTCCTTCCTTTTTGGACATTTATTGCTGGCTGGTAATCATGTAGGTGTATGTGGGCCAATAAGTCACCAAAGTAACATTACAGTAGTGTCAAAATACCACTCACTCTGCTGACATACTTTATCTTTCAAGCTTGTTTCCTCTACCAGAGACCTAAGAGATTAAGTATTCTGCACAGTATCTTTGGTGCTTCTTGGACTGTGCACTTCTTGATAGAGATCTCGGATATTGGTCCTGGGATCTGCTGGAGCCACTCGCTCAGTTTACGGGTGACTGCCCTGAGGAAATGATACTACTACTAATTATTATTATTATTGACCCAGCATTGTTTCCAGAAGTCCTGCAAGGCTAAAAAGCTCATACATGGCCAGAATGGACTATGCATTTTTCCTCTTGAAACTGACAGTTGGAGTCTTCTCTTGTCCAGCAAATAATGGACCTAACTGTATGTGGTATACATGAGTCACTAAATGTGAAAAAAGATTTTTGGGCTTGTTTTCAAACTCAAAATGACTGTATTGTTTTTATAGTTTGCCTGTATCATTTAAATCCATTTACACTACAAGCCATGATTGCTCATAAAAACATCATAAAGCTCTTTTATTATATACATACAGAGCTCTAATAGCCTACAGTGATGATAAAGTGTCACATCTTAGGCAAAAAAAACCAACCTTCTGCAGTTTAATGAAAAAAACAAAGTCATTACACTTCCAACAGTAAACGAGAGTATATTAAGTCAGATTTGCTTTAATATCTTTCACGGAACAAGATCCTGAACCAAATGGGATTGAGCCTGTTGGGTGCAACAATCGGAGGAGGAACATACAAAGCTCTCGTACCCAGCCAGACTATTAAAGACAGCTACCACTTCCGCCACCTTCTAAACCGCTTTGCTGCCCATGTGACTGCAGGTGAAGAACTTAGCCAGCATGAGGAGAGATGTCTGAAAAAGCTGGGCAACGACTGCAACGTCTACTTGCAGATGAAAGCCCTTGACTCCTCCCACTACAGACATGTTTTGGCCACACTCACGGATATATTAATAACATCAGGCCTGGCAGAAGTGAGTAGACAACATAATATGATCATCTTAAAAAAATTCCAAAAGAATGAAACAGTGCTGGTTGACTTCTCACAGCTATAAGTGACCAATGACTGACAGCTGCCCAATCTATGAGTGTTTGGTTTTGGTAGGGGTTTTTTTTGGCTGCAGATGCTGTGATAATGTGCAAAAGATAATTTTTATAACATTCACCACTCATTTTCAAGGTGAGTGACACCTGCCCTGTAAAGAGTCCCAAAGACCACCTCCTCCTCGCTGTCGGTACCCAGGTATATAAGGTTTCCCCAGACCCTGACGCTCTCCTGCCCTACCTCATTAAGGGCAACCCAATGATGCCTGTTGTCTATAACCACCGGATCAAGGTTGATGTCAATACAGCAGGTCAGATCTCTCTGCTGTGTTATGTGAACTGGTTATAATTTTACAATTTACAATATGTGTACAGTGGTTCTTGTTTTGCTAATAAATTTGAATCACATAGCAATGTTCACCATGATGCAGCAATGTTTGTTACTTGATGTAACAGTTTTAATCTGTGAACCTCACTGTAGACACTGAAAACTGTGAAATACAGTTTTTAAAATACAGATTTTATACCTGCAAATGTCCCTGACTGTGTTGTTTTATTTTTTTAAATATAATTGTGTTTCAGATGGGGAAGAGTGGATCAGCGCAGGTCTCTACCTCTCTCCTGGTATGAAGACCTACATGGCCATACCACCTCAGATTGTCAACAAGGATTGGATGGTACTGCATATGAAGTCAATTGATTTTAATTTCAGTGATAATGCTGACCCCATGCAAGTCTCTGTCCTCAGGAGGCATCTAATCGGGATGCCTCCCAAAGGTTGGGGTCCACAATATTTTATTCTCATTATTTATTTTAAATATGCATTTTCTAGCCTGATGTGATACTTTGAAGATTATACACCATCATAAGTATAAGCTGAGGTTCCAGTCAAGCCCACTAGACTGCCCCCAGCAGTATAATGATATGGCATGCCTCATTCTTCAATATCAATCCACCTATATCTAATGGGTGGATGGCATCACCCACTGGTTTTAAAGCTTAAAGCCTCAACTTCAGTACTCAGGGGGGTTTTTTAAACTGCAAGTGACAACATTGGGATGAGACAGAGTTAAGTTACCCAATTTAACAAGGTCACGCAGACACAAAAACATAACTGCAGGAATAATTATTTTAAAAATGTAAAAAAAAAAAAAAGTTGGTAGAAAGATCAGATTTGGCAGGGAGATTCCTATGAGCCAATGCGGCAATGGTCCAAAATCTAAGGCTTAAAAAAGAGAAAAGAGAGAGATGGCAGTTTCTGGCACCTATTCAGTTAACTAACACATGCTAATAATGCATTTTCCTTTTTATCTGCAGATAAAACTGACTCACTGCATCACAATGAGGAGCTGAAGAGACCACCGTCTGTCCATGAGCGATTTCCTGTCACTGCACAGATGATACAGGTTTGGAACCTGTGGGGAGGACTCATTTACCTGGTGGCCCCACCCAAAACACAAGTGAAGGGGTTGGAGGTCATAGTGCAGATGGCTGTACCTGCTCCATATTACAAGTCTGGTGAGTCTGTGGTGGATAGAACTTTAATATGTGTTTATCCAACAGGGTTTCTTAGCTGTTAATCAAAGCTACTAACTGAACAATAATCACTGTGTACGTCATAATGTATAATGTACTGTATAAAATGAAAAGACTTTGTGATTTATATCATGAGCATTAACTTCCTGTGCACCATTGTTATCTATGAAACCTCATCATTATAAAGTCGTTATTTGTCTCTGTAGATCTTGATGTGACACAAGTTTGTAATCTATCTAGTATAGGACATTAGCTAACTTTAAGTTAACGTCAGCTAACCCCCTATGTTATAGCCCGAAGCTTTTTAGTAGATCCACTCCTCTCTTTGCTCTTTTCAGGTGTGACAACTGCAGCTCAGTGGTTAATGCTGTGCACGGCTCCTTCACCCTGGGCAGAGTTGGAGTTTGAAAACATTATTCTCACCGTACCATCAGATGTTGTTCGGGATCTGGAGCACCCAGATGAGCTGGCTGCTCTGTGGGATGAAATCATGAGGGCCATTGCAGATCTGGCTGCCAAACCACACAAATTTCCCCGCAAGGAGCGCTTTGTGGCAGATGTGCAGATATCTAACGGTAAGTGCATTTTGCCTCATGTTGTACAGTACACACCTTGCACTTATTTGCTTGTTCTTAGAGACTCCCAACCCCCTGAGCCACAGTCACCCCCTGTTCTTTGCTCAGATAGATACAATGGCATTCTCTCTTTTTTGTCTCTCAAAGCTGTAAAATATGAAAGAATCATCACTATACCACTGTTTATTGCTCCTTTTCTGTTCTTTTCTGCATTATCCTATCATGTGCCATGATAGGATAATGCAGGTTATCCTATCATGGCACACAAAATGACAGATCATGAATTGGTCGGCGTCAAAAAAGGTAATCCGATGTGGGGCCCCATCCATGAACTGGGACACAATCAACAGAGAGCTTGCTGGGAGTTCCCACCAAACACCACAGAGTGTACATGCAACCTGTGGTCAGTGTATGTGAATGAAGAGGTGCTGGGCATCGGCAGGGAGAAGGTGGAGTAAATGACATATTTCTTTGAGACAAATGGCCAGAAACATCTTATATTTTTACGCTTTTTATGATAACTTTTTTGATGTTATATGATGACAAACCACTTAACTATGTTTTAGAGTACTATATTTTATGATCATCTCATCCCATGTTGTTTAATGCAGACTGGAGGAGCCATGACTTCAGCAAACCGACAAAGTCGAATAAATGACTATGTCGCGGGAGGCAGGACACAAGCTGGAGCATGTGGGTG
Source organism: Neolamprologus brichardi (assembly GCF_056152115.1). NCBI lineage: Eukaryota > Metazoa > Chordata > Actinopteri > Cichliformes > Cichlidae > Neolamprologus > Neolamprologus brichardi. The sequence goes on along the minus strand of NC_142117.1, from coordinate 10,342,462 downwards.
GCTCTGGAAACATATATGCAGGTGAGAGAATTCTGCTCTGTAGAGAAACTGTCCTTTGTCCACACTGGAGTGACCTGCTTTCACTGGAAAAAAATGATTGCATATAAAACTGAAAGCCAAGTGTGAAACAAGGAGAGTTCAAGAAATGTTTTCAATCAAGTCACTTTCAAGAAAGTGTGGAGACATAATTATAAACAGTATCTTAACAGTCAGCCCTTTGTCCAGACTGGAGTGCACATAACACGACTACCAGCTTCTTGTCTCCTCATCTGCAGCTCCAGGAACAGTTTGGCTGGGATGCCTTTAAGAAGGTGTTTGCTGCGTATCACCACATGAAGGACTTCCCCGGTGACAACAAAGGAAAGATGAACCTGTATGCTGAGACTTTTTCCCAGACTGTGGGGATGGACCTGACTGGCTTCTTTAAGGCCTGGGGCTGGACAATAGAAACAGCCACTAAAGGGAAGCTCTCCCAGCTGCCTTCCTGGAACGATCACCCCATGACCCAGTATCAATAAACCTCAGACCACTGAAGGGTGGTTTTAACCAATAACTTAACTTGAAATGAATGATGAGCAACACGGTGAATTGATTTGGTGTTTGGTGTTTTGTTTTAACAACATTTATTAGAGTATCTGAATAGAAAAACAGAAATGATGTACTGAGGTTGCAGAGTTTGAATTCAGTATTGTAACTGGTTTGTGATTCTCATGTTCCCGAGGGGACGTACAGAAGGCTTCCACTTACTGCCAGGTAGACTAGACTTTTGATGGTATAAGGAGTGGCATCTTTTCATAGTTGATGTGAAGATACAGGCAGGAAATATGACTTGTTATACATGTTCTGGGCTGAAATCATACCAAGGCATTGCACTACTATAGCATACATTGCAATCATTTGTTCTCTATAAAGAAATACAATGCATTATGCATTATGTTTCTGTTTTGGTCTTGGTTTCTGTTTGCCAACCTGTTTCGGTTTCTTTTACTTGCACTGCAACCCTTTCCTTATGCAAAATGAATTTTTATAAAGAAATTTATATTCAAGAGAATACAAGGGATTTTCTACAGGTTTATACTGTAAGAGTGTGGATGTGGAAGATGTGTATTTTCTTTGTGTGAGTAAGTAAACTGCATCTTTCATTTGATCTGCTGTTGCATATTTGAATTATGCTGGTTCATAATACAGAGGTCAGACTTTATATAAGCAAACCTTTGTCTTTGCTTTCACACTGATATCTGTTTGCTCACAACTGAAACACTAATAAACGTGAATTATACCTCTCAGACACTTCCTTTTTCATTCAGCTCTGGAGAGAAACTTTAGAGTTCACGTTTTTTTTCTGTGCTGAAGAAGATTATCTGTTGAAGACAAATGCAGGTATCAATAAGAGACAACTAGAGTACAGGTGTGTGTGAGTGGGTGGGAAGATCAGTAGAACAGATGCATGTGAGAGTCAGGTGACAGGTCAAGAAAGAAAGGCTGAGGACATCTACTGGTGATATGGAGAGCTGCATGAAGGGGAAACTGAATGTGGCAAAAGGAAGCGACCAATAGAAATAGAGTAAACACAATATAATTGGGACAGGTGACAAGAGACATATGGATGGTGTGTTACTGTGAGTCAATTGAAAAATGGCAGAGAGTTCGGGTAGAAGTGTAGCCTTGAGAAAACATGCCATGGCAACCATGACATCACATATGTTGTCCTTGTTTCCCCGTGAGGGATACACACACATGTATTATCCTTGTTAAAATGGGATTGATATTCTCACTCGCAGATATCCCTACACCTGTTTTCTCTTCTGTAGCTCCTTTGGCTGGGATGCTGAAAAAAAAGCGTTCACTGCTTGTCACCACATAAACAACTTCCCCAGTGACAACACAGAAAAGATGAACCTGTTTGCTGAGACTTTCTGGCTGGGCCGTAAAAAAACGGCTACTATCCGGTTGTTAAGTGATGACGTGACGAATCCTACTTCCGGGCCTAAAGTAGTCTGCGTTTAATATGGCTTTTGTGTTGTTAACATGTTTAATGTTTTGTATTTTCTTCTATTTAATCTCAAAAAGCTCCTAAAACAGTCAGTGATCACTGTTGACCTCCCTCGGCTTTTATTACCGCTAACCATTTATTTAAGCTCAGTTTTTAAAACCTTAGGATGTAACTACAGCCCAGCCCATGCAGCAGTATATGAATGACTAACCTCGTATTGTGGATGGATTATCTCAGTTGTTCTCCTGGTTGAAGTTTGGTCCTTTTACAGCATCCTGCCATGCGATTACATTTGTTCCTGACCACCGAGAACACTCACGTTAACTTTTATCGAGTGGAAAAAAAGTTAGCTTGTTTATATTATGCTAACATAGCTGTGTCGCTAGCGGTCACGTAGCACATCATTATATACCAGCTAGCCAAACTTCAGTAACCCTACAAACGTCACTGCTGTTTAGTTTTCTGTCTTCATTTATGTTGGAAGTGATACCAGAGCTGTACGTTTTAATTTGTTTCCAAAACCCCGCAGTCAGGACATGCTATATTGTATTTAGATAGAAGCTAGCGAGCTAACTTCCTGCTAACTTCTAACTCCGTTAAATGTGATAAATTCCGTTTTCATGGATGCCTGGATGTTAAACTCAATTGTTACACCTGGTAGAGCAGAACGCTGATCATTTTATTAAAGATGAAAGACTTTAGACAGTTTTTCAACTCTCAGTAATGCCATAGTGATCGTTTGATTTACGGACCTGCAGCGGAGTTTAGGCCCAGACACGGCTAGTGACGTCAGACTTAACGACCGGATAGCTCTCCGTCCTGGACTGATCACCCCCCTCTGGCTCAGTATGACTGAAGCTTAGTAGAACACTACACACTGAAAAACAAAGATTATAAGTTTAAGTGATTTTTTTGTTGTGTAGTTAATCAATATTGTTCTTTATATAAAATGCATTGTAATATTGGAATGAAACCATTCAGCTGTTAAATCCGATAACTTCTTTTATAAACAAAAGAATGTGATCATGTTAGTGGGGAAATTTTAACTGTTACATTTTTTAGAGGGTTCACCAAAGTCACCAAAGTCTGTTAGTCAGAGTTTGTGAGACTGTTTTAACACACTACTATTGGCATCCCTATTTGTATACCTTATGTCTATTATTTCCAGATAAAGTAAAGTTAAAGTTCCATCCATTCGCTTCTGCTTATCCTTTTCAGGAATTTTTAAGTTATTGTTACATTAATATATACAGCTCATTGAAAACAATGAAATTAGTGAAATGCAGATTTTACATTTGTAGATTTCACGGACTTTTGATGTTGTATGTAGGGGTATCACAATACACTATAATGTCTTTCAAATTAAACATTTGATTTGTTAAAAATATGACAACAACAATAATAATAAACCAACAAACCAAAGCAGAATTTAAAACGGCAATACAATTTTAAAATTAAAAACAAAAGCTGACATCAATGCTGTTTTATTTATGTACTTGTGCCTAGTATTGTCATCATATATATATATGTGTGTGTGTTTGTGTGTGTGTATAAAGTTCAGTAAAAGGCTGCATTTTCTGAGGAAATTCAAAACATATGACTGCATTGAATCTGTATTACTATTTAACTCAGTTCTAAGGCAACAGTTAATCAGTGATGCATATTAGACAATTGGAAAGACGTAGGCTAATTTAGGTGGGCTTTTCTTTTATTGTAAGGTGTTCACTGTAGCCTCTAACCTACTAACCGTGTTTTGATTCTGTCATGCAATGTGAGGCCCCTTACTTAATTCTTAGAGTAAATTGATGCTGATTTAAGCTAACACTAACGCCTGTGGATTGTTGCTACTGTGCCCTGAACCTCATCTCACAGGTGTGTCTTCAGTTTGTTTTTGCCCTGATTCAGTCAGTGCACTTTGAGTCTCTCTTTAAGCCTCATTATAGTTTGTGTTCAAAGTGATTACTGTACCCGCCAGCAACAGCTGTTCATATTCGTTTAGCAAGCCTATATTTTCTTTTCTGTAATACTTTTCTTATTACTGACAGTAGTGAATTAATAAAGTTCAACAAATTCAATGAAGTTATGGACAACTTTGTCTGATAGTTTTTTTTTTATTTGATTCGATTTTATGTGTAACAGATGGCTCAGTACAGGTCTCTACTTGTGACTTGAAATAAGGACGAATGTTGTCATACCAGCTGAGATTATCAACAAAGATTGGATCGGTACTGTATGCAAAATCAGTTTATTTTTAGTTCTTCGTTCTTCTGATAATGCTCTCTGGTAGAACTAAGACCACCTCCAGTGACACTCAGGTCCAAGTTCATCCCACTGAGCTGTCCTCACTATTACCAGTGCCTTGCCCCAAAAGTGCGCCTGTAGACCACCAACAGATAGCAAGCCTCAAACCCCAATGTGTCTTTCCTGTACAATGTAATTGCAAAGAGGCACTGTAACCATTTTAGACCTCTGACTTTTTTGTATTGAAACTGTAAACGAAAAGGAAAATGTATATCATGTCGATGAAATTGCAAAGACATTATTTCACTATTGTTAATAGCATTGTCACCAGATCTAAATATATTACTATACATTAAATATTACTATAAATAATAATGTAATAATTTTAAACAAGGTCATACATTTGCTTGTGCTGCTAGTTTCAAAATAGGAAGGCCATGGGAAGTACGGGGTGCTGCAGCATCCCTTATTGTAAAAGGCAGCAATCCCAACATCATCTGGCAAATGCAAAAAAATAGATGAAGGTGTTGAAACATTTTAAACATTATAGTTATTTGTTTCAGAAATGTGTGGTTTAGGAAGTTATGATAAACAAGTGAAAATGCTGGTCATGGTCAAATGATGCTACATACTAATCTCCAGTTTTTGAAATTGTTCTTGGATTTCTCCCTGCACAAATATAGAGTGTCATCTCAGTGGCAATTCTGTTTTGAAAATGACAGGGTTGGGTCTTCCTGACTATCTTCAGTACCGCTGGTTCTTGATCTGAAGGATTTGGTGCTCAGGCAGTATGTTACGCCTTCTAAAGCCCATCACTGGTCGGGGTTATGCAGACAGCTGGCTTGAATGCTCTTTCAGAGGAGCAGTGCCACAGCACTTAGAGAACCTAGACACGAGGAAAAGCAGACTTAAGGCCATTCAATATTTTGGCATGGTAATACCTCAAGGGAGACAACTGGGGTCCCTTTATTTTTCTCAGCAGGGAGAGATGATCTCCCATAGGGAGAGATGATCTCCCATAGGCACAGATACAATTGCACATCTGTGGCCTCAGGGCCTCCTTTATGCCTTCCCTCCCTTTACTCTTATTCACTTCCACCTGCAGAAGGTCCAAGTGGAGTAGGTGAGCAGGGCTGTGCAGATGTCTGAAGGGGTGGGTGCTCAAAAATTAGAACATAGAACCACATAGAACCAGGGCGAATAACAACCCACATTCATTAAGAATCTAATAGGAAATGGCATCATACTATATATCATTATCATCGGGTGGGGACAATGCAAAGCAAACGTAGTCTGTGCAGGACTCTACACCAGGGGTCTCCAACTCCTGGCCTCAAGGCCCGGTGTCCTGCAGGTTTTAGATCTCACCCTGGGTCTACACACCTGAATCAAATGATTAGTTCATTACCAGGCCTCTGGAGAACTGCAAGACATGTTGAGGAGGTAATTTAGCCATTTGAATCAACTGTGTTGGATCAAGGACACATCTAAAAACTGCGGGACACTGGCCCTTGAGGCCTGGAGTTGGGGACCCCTGCTCTACATGCACACACACATTTAATAAATAAATAAATGAATAAAAACGCCTCAAGAAAAGGGCACTTGGGGCATCCAAGAGGAAAGGGGCAGGCTCTCTAAAACACATTCACACAGACTCAAATACAAAAACAACTTACTCTGTTGTTAATGTTAGAAATGTAGTGCTTGCAGGGAAATAGTTTAGGAGCTCATTTGTTTCCAAAGAGAGGCTTTGTCAAGACAAGTTGTCTTCAGTAACTAAAAACCCACCAGCCTGTGCACTGAGGTCACAGTGATGATCAGTAAGCCTGGGCCAAAAGGGGGAGTACTTGTTTTTTTTGTCAAGTAGCTCAAAAGCCAGTGGTAATCTGTTTCAACTTGCTTTGGCATGTGTGTTTGATTTCGAGGCATGCGGACTGCGATTGTAAATGTGAACGTCTGATGTTAAAGGTGTATATGATGAGTTAAAGATTGCACAGTATTTGTGCTGAGTGAAGAACTTTCTGTGTCTTACAGAAACAAAACAAACACAAGTCTGAACTCAAATAGCAAAGAAAACGAACACATCGGTCTGTGACGGAATATAATTGAGTACATTTATATACATACTTAAAAGGAGCTGTCTCTCATCAGTAGTTCTTTCCTTGTTTGTCCACACTAAAGTCCCTCCTCTTCTTTTCATATCTCCTGATATAAACATCACCTTTCCCTGCTCTTTTTACATTCCTTCTCCTGTCCTGTCTGGTAGAGCTGCTGGTGTTTTTCTTTAAAGCTGTTGTACAGAAAGGCAACGTTCAGGTAACCAAAAAGACAAAAAAAAATGTAATGTATTTTTAAGTTGTGTGTGGTTGTAATGAGATTAGTGGAGAACAGCTTTTTATTTTCTCACCAGCTGCAGTTTGATAATTTGCTGTGAGGCTTGATGTTTAAAAGAATAATACTTTTATTTTTTATGTTAAGTGAGTCTTTTTTAAATCCATCAACTTAGCTTGGCATACATATATGTAAGAAAAACTATTAAAGCTGATGTGCATCCTAACCTTCACCTTCTTCATCAGTCTACAGAGTAAAAATCCTCTACACTATGTCATCTAACCAGTCATTCAAAATCAAACATGAAGAAGCCTACACCTCCCTGATGAGAGGCCTGAAGGAGCTGGACCTACAGGGACCCTGTGTTCCCAGTGACCTGGTGCTGATAGGAGACCATGCCTTTCCTTTAGCAATGAACAGCCGAGGTCAGGTGCTGATGGCTGCCTCTCTGTACGGCAGTGGAAGAATTGTGGTCCTGGGTCATGAGGGCTACTTGACAGCCTTTCCTGCTCTGGTAGAAAATGCTGTGACCTGGCTGAGAGGTGATGGATCTGATAACCTCTCTGTAGGGGTGCACAGAAATGTCAGTGCAGTTGCTGATAGCCTAAAAAAATCCAGCTTCCAAGTAGAAGTTGTGGGAGCTTTCAGTGACAGACTGGGAGTTGGTGTTTATGTGACCGATGCCTACAGCGTGGGCTCAGACCCAACAGAGCTGGTGGCGTTTCTGAAAGCTGGAGGAGGGGTGCTGATAGCTGGACAGGCGTGGCATTGGGCTGCAACTCACCCCAAAGAGAACGCACTGCATCAGTTTGATGGGAATAAAGTGTCAGGAGTGGCAGGAATCTACTTCACTGAGTGTTATGGTGAAGTGGAGAACCTGCCCATCTACCCTCAGATCCCGTCCTCCTGGATGTCGTTAGCGTGAGTATATGCTATACAGTGGTCCCTCGTTTATCACCAGAGTTACGTTCTAAAAATAACCATGCAAGGTGAAATCTGCGAAGTAACCAACTTTAGTTTTTACAATTATTATAGTTTTAAGGCTGTAAAACCCCTCACTACACACTTTATATAAACTTTTTATATAAAGTTTTTTTCCCATTAGTTTTACTTTTTATTGTATTATCCAGGAATAAATTTTCTAAGACGCTTGTCTAACCCTTGCTCCTAGTTTAGTTTTTCCCCAGTTTAGTTTAGCTGTTGGTTTTGGTTTTTCTTACTTTGTACCTTTGTGTTCTGCCTTCAATAAACTGCATGTTTTTTGTTAAATGCTTTCCCTCCCCCGAGTGTCTGTGTTTGGATCCTCTAAAGAGTCTGCTGCCACAGACCTTTTAAGCTATTTTTCTTTTTTTTGTGGGCTCATTTTTGAAGTAAATCGAACTTTTTTTTTTTTTTTAGAACTTACAATTCAACATCATACATTTAATATATTTTTTTTCTCCTTTTTTTTCTTTCGTCCTTCTTTTGTCCATCAATTCAACTTACATTTTTCCATGAGTCCATCACAGGAATTTTTTTAATTATAATGAAATAATACATTTGATCTATTATTTGAAGAAAATAATTTTTTTTGTCCTAGTACACACTTTGTGTAGTTTTCAAAAATTGAGATTAAAAAATAATGTGGCTTAAAGTTTCCTATTATTTTGCATAAACAGCTTTTTTGTTTAATTTTGGCAAGTGTTATTTATTTGTCAGTTACTGATCAAATGTAGAATCAATTTAGAGTTAAATTCAATTGAATTGTTATTTTACAACATTAATATATTTTTTGAGGACATTGATTTTAGAGATTAAACATTTTACACTTTAATTTCATAATGACAATTAAGGTAAAAAACAAAACAACAACAACAGATTTTTAGTAAAAAGACTCTGATTTCACTTTGATATATTGTATCTATAATTCTCAGCCTCTTTCCTGTTCGTCTTTGACCTTTTAAATACAGGACAGGCAGCGATTTTAAGGATGACTTGGAGTTCTTACTCCAGGGGGTTTCAGAATTCAACCTCCCCTCTGAGTATCTGTGTTCTGAGGTTCTAGTCCACAGCCCACTAGCCTTTCCCATCGGCACTACAGAAGATGGACGACCATTCCTGGCAGGAGCCTACTATGGGCGAGGACGGGTCATTGTGGTTACACATGAAGGATGTCTGAAATTTGAGGTATAGTTGCTCTGAAAAATAACTCTGAAATTTTAAGACCTTCTAAGTCAAAATCAACACATAAGAATTTATTCATGTTGTACATTTACAAATGCATTTGTGTCACACTACATTTGTTTCCACCAGCAGTCTGTCACAATCACAATCAGTGTGGTGGAGGGTTTAAGTGTGATGGAGTACTGGCAAAACAACTTTCAAATTCCAAAAATCACTTACTTTAATGAGGTTATGTAATAAACCTCAGAGTGGAAAAAAGTGAGAAAATGAACTGCATGCTGATTGGACTTTTTTGTATATCACACATACACATGACAGCCGTTGTTGCTGCTTTCCTTTCATTTCAGAGCATGGCTCCATTTTGGAGAAACGCCATTCACTGGTTGGATGAAGGGCGCAAAGGGGTTGTTGGTGTCATGGTGGATCCTGCACTCAAAGTTCTGAGTGAGTCTGGGCTGAAGTGCGAGAAGACAAACTTCAGGAAAGACCTCAGTGTGTTTGTGTGTACAGCGTATATCACTGAGCATTTGGAGGAAATCCAAAACTTTGTGGCAGAGGGAGGAGGCCTGCTGATTGGAGGACATGCCTGGTACTGGGCAAATACACATGCTGGGCAAAATGTACTAACAGATTTCTCAGGTATGATATTTTACCTTCCAGGGTTTCTCGATATAAAGAACAGAAATACTTTTATTGTCCTTATTTTCCACCTAACTGTTCATAAATGCACCTCATTAATATAGAGCTCTTGTCCTCTTATCAACCAAAGCAATACTTTAAAACGTACTGTATACATGCAGTGCTGTAACAGACAACCAGTAATACACTGATGACGAGGGATGGGAATCGAGAACTTGTTTTCTCCAAGAACCGATTACCAGGTCAATTTCTTTGAATTGTTAGTTTGTGTCTGCAGCCACTGTTTCTACCCTTTCATGTCTCATTTCTAATTAAGTAATATACTGCAAGTGTTCTATGTAATATTTGTAACTCGTTACTTTTTTGAGTAACAAAACCAACACTGATCACAGTAAATTAGAGGACGTACTTATACAAACACACACAACATTTGACCACATAGCATGCTATTAAATTGCATGAATGCAATGTCTTTGATATGACACTTAGTGATGGTGGTGACTTAAGACGGAGCCAATGACAATCAATAAGGAATCGTTTAATGTCTTTCAGGAAACAAGATCCTCAACCTAATGGGATTGAGCCTGTTGAAAGCAACAATCAGCGCGGGATCATACAAAGCCCCTATTCCCAGCGAGGCTATTAAAGATACTTACCATTTCCGCCACCTTCTCTACCGCTTTGCTGCCCATGTGACTACAGGTGGAAAACTAAACAAGAATGAGGAGGGATGTTTGAAAAAGCTGGGCAGCGACTGCAATGTCTACTTGCACATGAAAGCCCATGACTGCTTCCACTACAGACAAGTCTTGGCTGCACTCACTGACGTGTTAAAGAGGTCAGGCCTGCCGCAGGTGAGTGGAAGATCATGCAGTATCTCATATAGTACACTACAGCTATCAACTAGATGTGTTAGATCAATATCCACTGAAATTTTCTATCAAGGTGAGCAACAGCTGTCCTGTAACGACTCCAAAAGACCACCTACTCCTCAGTGTGGGATCAGCTGTATATAAGGTTTGCCCAAATCCCGATGCCCTCTGGCCCTACCTCATCAAGGATAATCCAGCAATGCCTGTTGTCTGTAACCATAAGATCAAGATCGATGTTAACACAGCAGGTCAGAGCTTACTTTTGTTGACAAATATGTGAACTATTGATGAGTCCAACCTACACACAATATACGTGCACTTATTGTTTAAGTAATATATCTGATTTAGACAATGACCCTCTATATGTTACAGTAATGTTTGTGCTTGATGTTACATAACATGAATATATCCATTTAATTGAAAACCATAAAATAAGCGAACTGCAGATTTTGCATTTTCGGTTGTCAGTGACTACAAACTTTAATGTTGCATGTCGGGGTATGGCTTCTTTCAAATAAAAAAATTATATCATTCACAATGAGCTATTACTACTACTACTACTACTACTAATAATAATGATAAAACAAGTAGCTTTAAAATGGTTATAAAATGCTGAAATGAAAGAGGAAATGCCCTCTGGTAGACAGGTATATTGCATAATAGAGGGTGATGGCATGTGGTATTAAAGTCTTTGTGTATCTGCCCTTCTGCCAGTGGAGCTGAATCAGTGCAGACTGTGGTCAAGATTATCCATTATGTATAACTGTTTGTTCAGTGATCTTCTCTTCACCACAGCTTTGAATGTGTTTAGTTTGCAGTCAATTACAGAGCCGACTGGACAAGCTGGACAAGCTATTTATCCTCTCAAATAGAGCAGGGCGATATGACCAAAAATATTTATCACGATATACATTTGAAAATTTGCGATAACGATATAACTGACGATATAATTGACACTAGACAAAATACTTTACAACTCCACAACTTTATTAGTGCAAAAAAACAAACAAACATCAATGTATTTTCACTTAAACAAGCAGCTGTTTTTTATGTGCATTAAAGTTATATAAAAATTTAACAGTGCAAATGCAAATTCCTTGCTGACAGTTTAACCAAAAGGCATTTCCAGTGGAAATTGGCTGACATATCCTCAGCATAACCATGTATAATTTCCACAAAACTTAAAAAGAGGATATACACACACAATACAGTAATATTATGTCAAGGGACAGTACGTATCACTCTGCGAGGCTCCTGACTACGATACCCGTAATGCTCCGACAATCCATCAAGCGGTGCGGGTTCGTAGCTTAGCAAAGTTGTACTAAAACATTTGACAGATTTTCGAGCGCCGTGTACGACATAAAATCGTTTCGAGGTCAGTAAACACAACCAGAATTCATACATAAGACACACGGGATTATAAGGGGCACTGTCGATTTTCAGAAAAATCAAAGGATTGATTTTAAGTGTGCCGTATTTTCCAAAAAACACGGTAATAACGACGGCCCGCTAGCATGCTCTACCAAAAATAGTGCTTTGTTATGTATGTGACGGACGAAAGCTAAACCAGTTCCACACCACTGAAGTTGCAGCATTTTTACAAACTAATTCTGGTTCATCCCTTTCATTTAACGATCCGCTTTCGCTCTTCTCATTCTGCGTCGCTGCCATGTGAGTATGTAAACATAGGCACTGTGCATGCGCGTTTTACCCATATTCTATCGCGATATTTCATTTTCCTATCGTTGCCCAAAATTACACCGGTATTACCGTGAATGGTATGATATAGCCCAGCCCTACTCTCAAAGATTTTTGATTGGGCATGGGAGTTTGCCCATGTTCGCACATGTGTTTTGTGGATTTGGACAAGGCATATAATTGTGTCCCTTGGGGTATCCTGTGCAAGATAACATGGGAGTACAGGGTGTCTTGTCTGCTGTCACATTTATAACTGCAGAAAAAGCTTGGTCTGCATTATCAGCAATAAACTGAAATCATTCTCAGTGTGTGATGGACTCTATTATTTCACATTAAAAGGAGCCAGTTGAAGTGGTTCTTGCAGCTCCTCCTGGTTTTTTGTTATTGTGCCCCTTAAACCTTGACTCACAGATGTTTCTTCAGTTTGTTACTGAGTCACTACAGTTTGGTGCTCTCTTTAAGCCTTGTTATAGTTAGTGTTCAAACTTAGTACTCCACATCTCAATGGCAGTTGTTCATACTGCTTTAGCTACCTTATATTTCTTATTAACAACAATAGTGAATTAATATAATTCAACAAATTAATAAAAGTTAATAGTTAGTATAGTATTTTCTTTTTAATTTTGTGTTTGCCAGGTAAGGAAGAGTGGATCAGTACAGGTCTCTACCTGTGTCCTGGAATGAAGACCATCGTGGTCTTACCAGCTGAGATTATCAACAAAAACTGGAAGGTACTCCAAACAAAATCAGATTACTTTGAGTTCTTTGTCCCTTTGATAATGCTGCATGTTGTCTGGTCTTTGATAGAAACCATAAGAAACCACAACTCACCTCAAGTGAGGTTTAGGGCCAAGTTCATCCTACTGAGGCGTCCCTTTCCTTTCCCTCACCCCCTCTGTTTGCGATAGTTGACTGCCCCTCCCTGACCTTGGTACTAGCAGAGGTTTCTTCCTGTTAAAAGGGAGTTCTTCCTTCCCATTGTTGCCAAGTGCTGCTCATAAGGGGAAATTTGATTGATGGGGTATTCTCTGTTTGTATTATTGTAGGTTTTTTACCTTAAAATATAAAGCACAATGAGGCAACTGTTGTTGTGATTTGGCACTATACAAATAAAATTGATTTGAATTGAATTGAAAATCAAATTTTGCAGCCTGTTATCCTTTTATTTATGTTGCAATGTGTAGCTAAAAAGTATTAGGCAATGACACAATTTTCCATTTCATCTACAGATTCAGATAGGCTGTCAAACTGATGAGCTACATGACAAGGATGAGCTGAAGAGACCACCATGTGTTCATGAGCAGTTTACTGTTACATCAGAGATGATGCTTGTGTCCAACCTGTGGGGGGGACTCATCTATCTGGTGGCTCCACCCAACACACAAGTGTAGGATTTGGAGGTCACAGTCCAGAAAGCTGTAACTGCTCCATATTACAAGTCTGGTGAGTCTGTGGTTTATAACAGTGCTGTGTACTTTGTGCACTTTGTGTCAGTTGATTTAATGGAAGATATCTGATAAGTCTTATACTTGTTGAATTGGATCACTTTCATTCTGATCGAAGGTACAGTGTTTTCATTGGACAGGTGACTTGAGCTCAACATATTTCTAGTAAAGAAAGCTAAACAAAGAACATTTTAACAGCTTTGCCCCTCTTGTAAAGCAGTACACAAAGTTTAATAATCCAAAGTTTTCCCCTTTTGCTCTTTTCAGGTGTAACAACTGCAGCTGAGTGGTTAACGCTGCGCACAGCTCCTTCACCGTGGGCAGAGTTGGAGTTTGAAAACATCGTCCTCACCGTACCATCAGATGCTGTTCGGGATCTGGAGCGCCCCGACAAGGTGGCCGCTCTCTGGGATGAAATGATGAGGGCCATTGCAGATCTGGCTGCCAAACCACACAAATTTCCCCACAAGGAGCGCTTCGTGACAGACGTGCAGATTTCTGCCGGTAAGTGCACTTTGCTTCATGTTTTATACTTGCCCACTGTCTCCTGCTGTGGTGACCCCTTGTAAAAAAGGGAGCAGCTGAAAGCTTTTGTATTTACTTGTTTCTTATTTGCTTTGCTTATGGAGAGTCCCAAGGACATGAAGCTTGTCCCTGACACATATACAGACAACCATTTACATTTATAAATCACAACAATTTGTAGTTTCCATCCTAACTTAAACAGGAAATGAATGTTTCTGTCATATATACACCGTTAGAATGATGAATGGCACTATTTGGTATGTTGCACTGTTCTCTTACAAAGCTATGTAATCTTAAAAAAGTACTAGTATCCCATTGTAGATCAACTTTCTATTCTTTGGTTAAGGCTGGATGCATGCAGGTTATCCTATCATGGCACACCATGCTTCAGCTGCTGAACTGGTTGGAGTTAAAAAAGGTAAAGAACTGTGGGGTCCCATCCATGAGTTGGGACACAACCAACAGAGAAGCTGCTGGGAGTTCCCACCACACACCACAGAGTGTACATGCAACCTGTGGTCAGTGTATGTGCATGAAGAAGTGCTGGGCATCAACAGAGCACAGGTAGAGTAAATCAATTGGTGTTAAGATTGAAAATCTGTTATTTATTTTATCAGACATGATCATAAAACACAAGCACCTTTTCCAATTGTTGTTCAATGCAGGCTCATGACGAGTTGCCTTTAGCAAAGCGAAAGAGTCGAGTAGAGAAATACATGAAGGGAGGAAGGAAACTCAGTGACTGGAAGCTCTGGGTTGCCCTGGAAACATATCTGCAGGTGAGAGAGTTATAGAGAAATTTTGCTTGGTCCACAGTGAAGAAAATACATGATATGAATAAGACTGAAAGTCTCTAACTCCATTTGATCCAGTCACACTTTAAATCTAGCAAGTGAACAAAAAATCACTTATTTAATCTGCATTTTAGCCACATACTCAAATTGCATCATATACAGGAGAAAATTACATAGCAAGGAGTAGACATGACCCTTAGAACAATAATAAACCAGTCACTGGTGGATGTCAAGAGGCAAATACTCCCAACAAACAAACAACATAACAAACAGCAACAATTTTGTATAAAAGTAGTTTGGCTTGTTGTCATATCTACCTTCTCTGTAGCTCCAGGAAAAGTTTGGCTGGGATGCCTTTAAGAAGGTGTTTGCTGCGTATCACCACATGAGTGACTTCCCTGATGACAACAACACAAAGATGAACCTGTATGCTGAGACTTTCTCTCAGACTGTGAAGATGAACCTGACTGGCTTCTTCAAGGCCTGGGGCTGGCCCATAGAAGCAGCCACTGAAATGAAACTGTCCAAGCTGCCTTACTGGAATGATCACCCCATGACCCAGTACAGATGAACCCAGTGCCACTGCAGACTACAGAAAATTAATGTTAGTTTTAATGAGTGAAACTGTTCTTTTTTGGTCTTTTTTTAACCACATTAGTTAAAAATAAACCGTATTTGGAATCTCATTTTGACCTCAGGCCATACTCGGTACAGATGTTTCTGTACACTACGCCAGCCTCTTGGTTCCTTTGTTTTTTAAGTCTGTTACACATAGAGCAAAATTAACCTGTGTAATTATTGGTTTGTGGTTATGATGGTGTTTTAGTGGAACCAGTAATCATGTTTTTGTAGTAAGTATCACTTTAGTATGTTACATCATGTGCATGACACTTAACATGTAAAACATTCACTGTAAAAAGTTTCATGTCTGTATTATACCAACGGGATAAGACAGAACTGGATTAGTTTTTTTCCCATTGACTGAGAACTGATATACAGACTAAATGACAGTAGTATAATAATCCTAGTAATCTTGAGTGTTTGTGTAATTAAGTACAAATTTTGTCTAATAGCATGGAATCAATGCAGTTAAACTTAAAAATAATAATTGATGCCTACATGTGTTCTGTTGTTGAATGATTGCTTTTGGCTGAACCACATATTCTGTGCAGTGAATCTAAGAACATTACATGGACTGCTGGGTAATAAAGTCAGCTCAAAGTTACACTTTCTGTTTTACAGTTAACTGTTAAGTGTTGTTAGTGCTATGTAATGCTTTTACATCATACACTGCTGTTTGGCTGCAGCTGCGCATGTTAATGGCTTTTGTCATTAAATGTAAGGATCCCCATCCGTCCATCCGTCCATCCGTCCATCCGTCCATCCATCCATCCATCCATCCGTCCGTCCGTCCATCCATCCATCCATCCATCCATCCATCCATCCAGCCAGCCAGCCAGCCAGCCAGCCAGCAATTCTATGATTGGAGCGATGATTGAAATTCAGTCTCACAGCAAGAAGGTCCTGAGTTCAGTTCTATCATCAGGCCAGGCTATTTCTGTGTGGAGTTTGCATGGGTTCTCCCTGGGGACTGTGGCTTCCTCCCACAGCCCAAAGACATGAAGTTATTGGGTTTAAGTTAATTGGTAACTTGCCCATAGGTGTGAATGTGTGTGCAAATGGTGTTTGCCCTGTGACAGACTGGTGACCTATCCAGGGTGTACCCTCACTCTTGTCCTCAGACAGCTGGGATAGGCTCAAGCCCCCTGCGACCCTGAAAAGGATAAATGGAAGAGAATGGATGGATCTGTACTTTGAACCAGCAGCTCAACAGGGTTGCCTGATTATGAAATATTATGTTTGCAGCTGATCAATTAGATTTGCAATCGCATGAACAGAGAACACATTACATATTCATTAGATACCTAACCTCTATTTTAGAAAATAACTTTAAGTGACACACAGAAATCTATACATGCTGATTTTGAAACATCTGGACGGTAAGTCAAAGGTCAACATAGAAGTGGAGCTCTGTGCATTTCACACTTTTGAAACATAAAGAGGCCCAAAAAAAGTTGTGCTTTAAAAAGTTGATCTCAGGTGCTGAGATCAGCTTTGTGGAGCTGGCCACATCCTGAAGATGCTGACCTCCAAATGTTTTCTCTTTATTGATCTGTGTATAACAGCAAAACTGTCTAATATGAAGAAACCGCAGCCAGTTATTACCATCAGAATCAGAATACTTTATTGATCCCTAGGGGAAATTATCACTAAGATGCAGCTTTGTCACCAGATCTAAATATACTCATGAATGAAGATACCGCTGCTGTGCCATGTGCACAAAATGAAGAGTCTGAATTATGGAGCAGTCAAAGGTAAACATGCTGTACAGTGACATGAACCTCTAGGTAACGCTCCCTAATCTAAGACACTAGGTTAAATTAGGAGCTTTTGATGTGCAACAGATGTGATGAGGAGTTTTGTGATGTTTGGAGATGTGTTTGTTGTTGATTTATACTCTATTAAAACTTAATCCATTTGAAAATGTGTGCTAATGTGCAGACAGAGCCTTTAATTTCTGCATGGCTGTATCTTTTTGCTTTCTTCTTATTTAATCCAAACTCTGTTGGGCTGGTTATTTTAAGGCTCTACAAGCGCATGCACAAATACAGTCAGCTGTTCATAGAAAGACTGAGAGCACAGTTAAAGCAGGCACTGAGAGTGAGGATGCAGTCAGACTGTCTGTGAGAGACAGTCACACAGGTGAGATGTGTCAAAACACCAAGTTGTTTACAAAAAACAGCTGTGCACTACATGGATACCCAGGGTTCCACAGTTGTCATGGTTCCCCTGCAGATGCCTCATTTTTGTCTTCATCATTTAAACCCAAACAAACATTCTGATGCTCAAGAGCCTTTTTGACACTTTTGACACAGCGATTTCTAGCAAACTATCAGTTTTATTGAAGAATATTTTCATCCTGATGAGGACTAAAAATTCCCAGAGCCAGAAGAAAGCGACTTCCATCATGGAAAATGTGAGATTTGATTTGTTTTCAGTGTGTTTCACCTCTGAGATTTTTGTAGGCCTGAAAGTTTAGATTTAAGATTTTCTCATATCTTAAAAAACAAAACAGTATTTATTGTAAATATATAACCAATGAAGTCTTTTCAAGGTCAATTTACTCAATTTACTTTATTTACAATTTACCTGAGAGTGTGAATCGACGTGCATTCGGTAGCACAATCGGTAGCACTCAAAGTTGCCTAAACTAATTCAAAACAAATGCAAATGCATGCATAAACGTTTTTCTGCATCTGTTGTAATTAAACCTTTCCATTCAGTTGGATCTTATTGTTTTAAACAAGTCAACCCAGTGAATCTGAAATACTATAACCTGATATTATGTATTTAGCTAAAGTTTCACTTAACTGCTGTTTGTATTTAAACTGTAGGTGGCAGGAAAACACTGTGGTGTTCAGTCTTCCAGAAAATCCAATTTAGTTGCAGGAAATTTGTTAAAACTGACATATGCTGTGTTAGAAAGGCTTTTTGTCTGATGTGTATGAAATTTTGCAGTGTGCTGCTGAAGTCCAAGACAGCCTCACAGCAAAGAGAGTCTCTGCACGGCTATCAGAGAGGAGGAGAAAGCCTGGAGCCTGTAGACCGTGTCAGTGCTTCAAGGATGAGCAGGTTACTCATCTGATTCTCATATGTTAAATGATAAAATACGTGAATATGTTAGAAATGATGCAACTCTGCTTGTTTGATTCATTTACAACACTTGTTTACTTTCCATCAAATCATGAGTAGCAACAGAGCACAGCTCATGTTTGAAATCTCTTCTTACATCTTAAGATCTGGCAAATATTTGAGGGTCATCTCCTGTGAGAGTGGTCAATGTATCTGATGGAGATTTGTCTCTGCAGGATTGTTGAAGGACGTTCTTAAGGATATTCTTGTTTCTTACTGCCTTTTTCCACTTACAGCACACTCAAGTGAAACGCCAGCGCTCTCCAAGTGCAGTCATCCTTCCCCAGAAAAGGAGGAAAACCAAGGTTGTCTGTCTCTTCTAGACTTTCTGCAGTGGTGCTAAATTGATAACAAATAAATGATAGCTATATGTCTTCCACCCCTCAGGCCTCTACCTCGGATGCAGACGACACGTTCACAAGACCATCAGCCACCATCCCTGATTCTGAGCTGCCTCCGGTCTCAAATACAGCCCACAATCTTCGACCCTCTACTGTTGCACCTCGGCCAGACAGCCCTCTAAAGATCCACAACCGCTCAGTAGAAGAGTACCAGCAGGTGTACCATGAAGTGGTCGATGATATGCTGAGGTCAGTGTGGATCAAACCTCTTTTGTCCCCCGCCTGACAAAAAAAAAATGGCTTAAAACTTGCTGTTTCTTCTGTTCCTCACAGAGACGAGAACGGACAGCTCCGTCCATACAGTTTGGAGCTGGGACGCCTCATAAAGAAGAAGCTATGGGAGAGACTGAACCGTCCCACAATGATTATGTCTACTGATGAAGACGGCCGCCTTCACGTGGACGTGACTTACGGAGTTGAAGAGTGTCCTCCTGAATTTAATGTGGATACTACGAAAGAACCCGAGTGCTGAGCTGAACAGCTCAGAGAAACAGTGAAAGAAATGAGAACAGTTACTGAGTCTGTGTAAATAAGCTTTAAATAATCTGTAAATAAAACTTTTAAATAAATTCATTAGTGACAAAATCATCTGCAGGACACAAATTGCTGAGGCACCACCCCTCAGCTCCACCTTCACACTTTGCATTCACCGTAATACTGTCTGCCCACTTGGATAAACTCCTCTTGCTCCTGCTACCGAGGTTATTATCGTTAACGAAAACTAGAAGTGAAAAAACATTTTCGTTAACGGAAATAAAAATAAAAACAAAAAAAGGAAAACTAACTAAAACTATAATGAGTGTTCACAAAACTAACTAAAATTAACTGAATTTATAGCAAAAATGTGTTTAGTTTTCATTGACGTGTGCGTGTCATACAATAGTCAAGGGTGAAAATGAAGTTTAGTTTACAGATTTTTTTCTTGCTGTGTCTCATTATGCCAGCAGGTGGCAGTACGTTAGTCGAGTCGTCTGTGTTGCTGCTCCGTCCACGCGCAGAGTCATGTCAGGAAAAGTCGGGAGCCAGAGTCCAATTTGGGATTACTTTGAATATGACTGTGTTTTGGATAAAGCAAGTGTCTTGTAGTGGAAAGAGACAAATTATGAGGGACATTTCTAAAGGGAAAAAAATCCCACAAACCTTAAAGTGCACTTGAAAAGCTCACACAAGAAGGCTAACCTAGCTTACCTTGAGAAGGTAAGGGAGCACACTCAACCCTCATCCCCAGAAAACAGAAGCTAACCCCAGGCAAGGCAGCGTGATGCATCCCGAGACAACAGGATGGGGATATCTACATAACTGTGTGAGTCAATTGCCTTCAAAAAGTTTATCAATTCACTTGAACCAAAATTACGAACACCCGGTGCTGCGAGAGTTAATAGTCTCATTGGGGCCAAGATATACATTTTATAGTTGCCTGGTATCAATGGTTGTTCATCTGCCTTTATTTATTTATTTATTTAAAGAACCCATAGGTGGGAATGTGAGTTGTCTGTCTCTGCGTGTTAGCCCTGCGACAGACAGGCGACCTGTCCAGGGTGCAGTATGGTAGCTGGAATAGCAACACACCCAAGGATGAGCAGAATGACTGATATGATGAAACTGGGATTTTTGTTACACTTAATTATTGCAAACACAACTAAAACTATAACTGAAACTAATCAAAACTAAACGGAAACTAAGGATTTTCAAAAAAATAAAAACTAAACTAAACTAGCAAACAATTGGTAAAAACTAATTAAAACTGATATAAAATTGAAAATCTGAAGTCAAAACTAAATAAAAATAAAAACTAATGAAAATTGCAAAACTATTAAAACCAAAGTAAAGCAATCTCTCTCTCTTCTTATCTCAGAAAGAGCTCTCGTAAAGCTTCCCACCTTTCAATTCATCTGTGCATCCAGCCTTTACATTACTCCCAAAATGTTGCCACAGCTGGCTATCGCAGTCAATGAAAACTGTGCTTATGGTCAATCTCATAAAAAACTGTAGTTGTGTTCATATACAGGTGTGTCCCTCTACCCTTAACAATGACTTAAGCTGGGGAAGCTGAGAGGTCAGCAGGTATTTTCTGTTGAAAAGTTGAAAGTGATGCAAAAAATAAAGAAGAAGTTAGAGGAAAAATAAAGACATTTTGAATGCCAGTGACAGCATTTTAAAGAATCATTCCAGTCTTTTCAAAATCTTGTTTCTGCCCAGGTTTTCTCAGCTTCTTGCTGCAGATAGACAAACGGACACCTGTCCATTCTTAAGATGAAGATATCACTATAAGATGAAGAAACACAAGATATCATAGTTTGACTGTCTTCTCAAAATATGTCACTATACTCTGAGCTGACCCATTGATGTTAATGATTCATCAAACACATCCATCAACACCAACGCCCATGTGAACACTCATAGCCACAACTGGAAACTGTGGGTTGAGTCATTGGCCTGATAACCACCTTCGTTTGACCTCTTAACCTGACAAATATTTGCTGAACTGATGATTTCCATGTCAGGTTTTGCACAATTGCTTTTACTTATACTTCTTTTTATTTTGCACTGAAAGATTTGACCTTTAGTTGTTAAACATTGGACTGAGCACATACACACATACACAGCACATACACAGCAGAGTGTAAAGTGTCTGTGCATCTTTAGGTGTGTTTGCTGATGAAGTAGTTTGACCAAATAACTGTAGTTCTGTGTTTCTGTCCTTCTGTGTATGTGCTTTCGTGTCTATTTAGTTTATCTATATGTTGGAGACAAGAGGAAAAATGTCCATTAAGCTTTTGCTACATGCACTAATGTCATGCAACACAGGGATGATGTGTAGTGTAAAACAGACTAACACTGGGTCTCATTTGTTTGGTGTCTCTAGGCTGTTCACAGGTCATATTTTCTAAAGACTCTAAACTTGATCCATGTAAGCTTTAGACTTTTAATACGTCAAAGAATTGCTTTTGTATTAACTTTGACTTGAGTCTAATTAGACTTAAGCAGGTTGTGTCTAATCTAATGAAAAGACAAACATCTTTTTTTTTTTTTGTTTACTGATAAAGAATAAGGAGTATCCTCAGCTACAAGGAGTATTGGCAGGATAAGGTCAAAGGTCTCTCAATCACACATTCAGACAGTATTTCAGTGTTTTGTCATATCCTGCAACACCAACACCCAGTCTAACTACATCATAGGTAGATTTGGAAACCCTGAGTTGACTTAAAAACCTGATAACCACTTTCGTGTGACCTCTTGACCTGATCAGAATTGACTAAAATCATGATTTTCATGCATTCCTTTTTATTTTGCATAGAAAGATTTGACCTTTAGTTGTTGGACTGAGCAGATTTACATTTTATACACAGACACACACACAGACAAGAATTGCTGTGTGCGAGTCTGAAGTTGATGTTGTAACTATGATGCTTACAGGGAACTAGTTTAAAGGGGCATTTTCAAGGCTAGTCATAAATCTTCAGTCAATAACAACCTACCAGGCTGTGCTGTGAGGTAGCAGTGAGAACAATGAGAACACCTGAGCCAAAAAAAGGAAGTACTTTTTGTTTCTGTGAAATAGCTCCAAGCCAGTAGGACTGTCTTAACCTGCTTTGGTTTTATGTTTCATTCTGTGTTATGGAACGGCTGTGTGCAGACAGGAATAGGACCCAAGGTACAGACACTCGGAGGCAAAACTTGAACTCAAAACCGCTTTAATGTTAAACTCAAATATAACATAACTGGAAATATCAAAATAAACTTACACCAGAGGACTGACAGAACACACAGCTAGATAACCGGTAGATCGCGACACGGACACAGAGAAACACAGGGCTTAAATACACAGAGGGAGCAATCAGGGAATGGGTAACAGGAGGGAAACACAGCTGGGGCAAATCAGGCCTAACGAGACAAGGGGAAGCGAAACTAGATACATTAACATCAGACAACGACCTTCAAAATAAAACAGGAAACATGACACAGACTGAACTAAAGACACAGACTAACACGCACGCACTTCAACAGAGGGTACAGAGACGTGGGACCAGGGCAGACACAGACTGGACACGGGGATATAGCAAACAGGGGAGACAGCAACTAAGGATTACACAGAGACAAACCGTAAGACAGAACTCTAACGAAGAAACCAAAGAATAAAAAAGATAAATAATACAATAAACTCAAAACCCTGGGTCAACGACCCAGGCATCCTAACATTCTGGAGCCATGTGGGTTTTAAACTTGAACTTTAAACTCAAATAGCAAAGAAAAACAACACATCGGTCTGTGATGGATTGTAATTAATGATGTAATATAAAAGAGGTCACCTAAACACATGAGATATCAATGGAAAGCCCAGGATGTCCTGGACTTAGTACATCGGGACTTAGCAGGATAGCTTAAATAAGTCAAAAAGATATTGACCAAAAACAAATGTCCATTACAGAGGACATAAATGAATAGGTTGGTTCTCAGGAGGACAGGGCCGTGCAGAGGTTTAAAGGGGCGGGTGCTCAAAGTTAAAAAGGGGCACATTGAACCAGGCTGAATAACAACAACACACATTCATCAAGAATCTAATATGGGAAGAGCAGGGCTGTGTTGATCTGAGACTATAGACAGTAAAAAGTCCATAGGAGAGATGGTAGCTGATTAAACAAGTGTCATGAGATAATAACAAAATGCAAAGATTGGTGACAGCGCTTGGAACCATAAGGCAACAAAAAACTGTGAGAAATAATTTAGGCTCTGTCTGTGAATCACTCTTTGCTTCTCTTCTTCCTTCCATCCCATCATTTCATACATATCTCTCCACTTGCTGTCTATCTGAGAACAAGGCACAACTTGCTATTGCAATAAACTATAATCTAATTATCCACACCTAACAACTCTTGCACTTAATCTATAATAAAATGATGACAGAAAAATGTTATAGCACTGCCTTTAGTAGCCTCACACAGCTCCTACTGTTTCCTCCTCATGTCCTTACCAGGCATGTCTGGACAATGTTATATCATGAGTAATAATTTAAAATAATCCATATACATAAAACAAACACATGCACACACACACAGTGACATTTTAGACCTTCTTCAGAATACCGTATATACTATGGGCATCACTGTGCTGATCCAGAATCCTTACATTATTATTTATTACTAGAGCTACAATAATAAAGCAATGAGGAGGGGGAAGTAATAAATATGAAATAATGTCATTATGATGATTCCATTTGTTTCAGTATCCACTCTGTGCAGGGGCAAAGTTTATTACATTATTAAACTGTAGAGATACAATAATTTTACTGCTGTGAAATCCAAATTTTTTCTTATTTAAAATATAAATCTAATACAATCTGCTTCTTAATGTATGTTCTTTAAAGTACAGCGTGTGTTTTTTAATATGTTATAATTATAATAATGCATAATTATGTGGACATGCATATTAGATCGTTTTTTAGTGAAATATAATCCCTCCAGAAAGGCAGGAAAAGCCCGGAAACTTACTTTAAAACTAAATATGTTCCCTGAAACGGTGGACAGAGCTACAGACCCATGACAGCCTTACACAGGTAGCCAGCAGCTATGACCAGCACTACTTGTGCAGTTAATAAAAGGACAGGTAATGTTTGTCGCGCTGTTGCACACACAGCACGCTCGTTTGTTTCAGTTCGTCAGTTGCAACAAGACAGCTTACTAATGTGTACGTAATAAGCGAATACTCCTGGGTGCTATACACTACAGTGTACGCTGTACACCTACTTACTGGTTTTGTTGCACCAGTCTGTGTCTCTGAGTTAACTTGTGTTTCTCCTACTAGTGATGGGTCGGTCGCGAACGAAATGGCTCTTAGATCCGGTTCTTTGACGTGAACGACGCGAGCCGGCTCCTTATCGCGAGCCGTGTTTTTTTTTTTCTTTCTCTCACCCTCTCTCGCACTTTTTTTTCGCTTCACTCAGCATGCGAGCCTTGTGCTTTACGATGGGAAGAGGGGGGAGGGGCGTTAGTTACACTGGCAGTTGCACAGGAACCAGTGTTGCCAACTTAGCGACTTTGTGCTATATTTAGCGAGTTTTCAGACCCCCTTAGCGACTTTTTTTCTAAAAAGCGACTAGCGACAAATCTGGCAATTTTTTCTGGTGTTATTGGAGACTTATTTATGACAACTCTTTGACGTGAAAGCGCGTATCGCTCTTACTCGCAAAAAGCAGCGGTGCTGCCGTGGGCACCTCGTCTGTTCCAAAGCGCTCACGGGTGGAGGATAGTCCTCCCCCGCTGCTTTCAGGGTAGGAGATGTTCACACCTATGCGTCCAAACTGCAAATGAATCGCGCATGAGTGAAGCCGCTGCTCCCACACTGACTGTAACGCAGTCAGTTCTTCTTTTACTCTTATACTGTTTTGTGGATCACAAGGTTTAAAACTACTTATAAACACACACACACAAAGTAACTCCACCAGAGTGCCTATTGCCGGTCCACTTTTGCCGGTCCAAGCCCGGATAAAGGAGCAGGGTTGGAATTGTGACATTATAAAAAAAACAATAATTGCTAAAAGAAATTTAATTTGTAGTTCTAAATAAACTCTAAATGCATTTAGGACATTTTTACTCACTTTACGTCTCTTCTACGATGTTATTTCTCTCTCCAACAACATAGGTTACAATTATATTAGCATGACCAATTATGCAAATTGGGCGATGACGTCACTTAGCGACTTCTAGCGACTTTTAGGACAACCAATAGCGATTTTCCTTACTGAGGAGTTGGCAACACTGACAGGAACAGAGGGGAGGGAGAGAGAGAGAAAGAGCCAGGGACAACAACGTCACATTAGAAAGGTATAGTAATCATCCACAACTATTTTCAGTTGCAGATGTTAAAGGATTCAGAAAGTTTATTCATGCAGGTCCATATGACAGAGAATATGCATCTTCTTTTTGTTTTCATATTATAATTTATATTTAATTGTGTTGTGGTTTGCAGTGTTTTGTGTTGTTTCACTTTAAATTTGTAAAAGGAAAAAGCTGAAAATTTAAATAGTTAAAAGTTGAAATGTGAATAGTTGATTTTTGTATTATATGATTTATTTATTACATTTTATGTGGAGTGAATAAATAAAAGTATATTTACGGTGGCCCGTACAGACAAAGCACATACAAACTTCAAATCACGTACGAACTCTGAAGCACGTAAAAACACGTACAAACTCCAAAACACGTAAAAACTCCAAAACACGTAAAAACACGTACAAACTCCAAAACACGTAAAAACACGTACAAACTCCAAAGCACGTACAAACTACAAAACACGTAAAAACTCAGAAGCACAGAAGTGTGTGGTAATAACGGGTAAATGAACATTTTTTTTAGAATTATTTGACTATATATGAATGCTTGTGTATAAATACATAAACAATACACATATGCTTTCATGCTTTCAATTGTGTAATTTAAGTGATCTAGGTAGCTCTGTTTTGGAAGTTCAGTTCATGCTAGAAATGTGTTTTGGAGTTTGTACGTGTTTTGTCTCTAGGGGCCACCGCATATATTTATATATAAACATATATAAATAAAACTTTTTTTTGTACATTAGTAATTCCTTTTGTCCATAATTTTATATTATTGTTAATAATAAATTAATTAAAGCAACAAAACAACCTGAAGAGCCGGTTCGGAGCCGAAAGAGCCGGCTCTTTTTTAGTGACCCGAACCGAAAGAGCCGGTTCTCTAAAAAGAGCTGGAAATCCCATCACTATCTCCTACAGCTCCGGACCGGACTGCTAAAAATGCGCGTGCTCTTTGTGAGCTCATTCCCGGCTCGTAACAAGCGCGTTCTTCCGTCAAGGGCGATAATTGGTTAAATGTGATCATGTGACTGATGCAAGCCAGATCCTTTTATTTAGCAAAACTGTGATTAATAGTTAAATATTATTGTTGAGGGGCACAGACAGGACTCCGCACGCACACACACATAAAAAATAAATAAATAAATGGGTTTTTTTAAAAAGTTGCCTCAACAAAAGGGCACTTTGGGCACCCATCAGGAAAGGGGCAGGTGCTCAAGCCCCGCTAGCCCCCCCTGCACGTGCCTGCAGGAGGATATAACACATCAAAGTTCTCATTCCCATTCTCATATTTACATAACATTTATAATCTTTATAAACATGCTGTGTGCGAGTCTGAAGTTGATGTTGTAACTATGAAGCTTACAGGGAACTAGTTTATAGGGGCATTTTCAAGGCTAGTCATAAATCTTCAGTCAATAACAACCCACCAGGCTGTGCTGTGAGGTAGCAGTGAGAACAATGAGAACACCTGAGCCAAAAAAAGGAAGTACATTTTGTTTCTGTGAAATAGCTCCAAGCCAGTAGGACTCTGTCTTAACCTGCTTTGGTTTTATGTTTCATTCTGGAGGCATGTGGGTTTTAAACTTGAACTTTAAAATCAAATAGCAAAGAAAAACAACACATCGGTCTGTGATGGATTGTAATTAATGATGTGTGGCGTGGGTGTGGTCTCTGGCCAGCTGCAGAGGAGGGGTGACACAGTGAGCTCCCGGGGCGGCGCAGGGGCGGGGTCAACAGGTGTGCTGGGATCTGACATTGATTGTGTGTCTTTTTATGTTGGCAGTGACAGTCGGAGGGAGAGCGGATGGGACAGCACAAAGAGAGCGGGAGTGGCTGTGAATGAAACCACAACTCCAAATAAAAGTTCTGCTGTCAAAATAGTCGCTCCAGCGTATGTTTATTGGGTCAAACGCTACATGATGTAATATAAAAGAGGTCACCTAAACACATGAGATATCAATGGAAAGCCCAGGATGTCCTGGACTTAGTACATCGGGACTTAGTAGGATAGCTTAAATAAGTCAAAAAGATATTGACCAAAAACAAATGTCCATTACAGAGGACATAAATGAATAGGTTGGTTCTCAGGAGGATATAACACATCAAAGTTCTCATTCCCATTCTCACATTTACATAACATTTATAAACTTTATAAACATTTGACTCTGTGGCCATAAAAAGAAACGCCTCCTTTCAGTGGTCACTCCCCTTGTATGTTTGTCCTCTTCTTCGCGTATCTCCTGATATAAGCAGCACCTTTCCCTGCTCTGAATTGCATTCTTTCTCCTGTCCAGTCACATAGAGCTCCTGGTCTTTCATCTCTACAGTCTAATACAACAGAAAGGCATCTTTCAGGTAACAAAGAAAATCCTAGTGTTGTGTTTTTAAGTTGTGTTTGGTTGTAATGAGATCAGTGAAGAACAGCTTTTTATTTTTGCAGAATACATCTTAGCTTTTGATTTTCAAATAGTCAAAGACTTGCTTTTGTATAAATGTGACTCCAGTGTTATAAAACTTAATCAGGTTCCTTTTGCCTTACTGAGTAGACAGACATCTCTTATGTGTTAAGGTTGACCTATGTACTCCTTCAGGAGAATGCACCTCAGAATATGGAGGAAGAAATCAGTTTCTCTCTGTGAGGAGAGATCTTTACTACACTTACACAGACTCACACACAACAATACACACAACTCTGTTCTTAATTTTGTAACTGTGGAAATAGTTTGGGAAGTATTTTTTTTTTCCAAAGAGGGGCATTTTCAAGGCTATTCATAAATCTTGTGTAAATAACAATAGTGAGGTAAATAACAGTGAGGCAGCAGTGACAATCAGAACACCTGAGCCTGAAGGGGTACTTGTTTCTGTGAAAATGCTCCAAACCAGTAGGACCCTGTCTCAACTTTCATTTTGTGTTATATTCACAATTGCCACTGTAACCAAATACAAAATTAAACAAAAAGTAAGTTAAAAACCAAAATGTCTGTTCCAGCGAACATTAAAAAAAATCTTTGATGTAATGTTAAGTCTTTTGTGTGATTTGGTGCTTCTCAAATTAATTAATGAATAATCCAAAAAGTAGCGATATTAATGCAAAAAAAAAACAAGAAAAGAGAGAAAAATATTTCCTCCAAACAAAGCTTCTAAATTTTAAATGCGCAAATCAGTCCGTGCATGATTACATTGCTCCGCCCATCAAAAAGTCGACTGCGCGATATCGCCTCATTTATTGGAATGACGAATGTCGGTTGAAAACATTTATGTCATGCGGTGTAGTAGGACTCAGGCGCAGAGCAGAGTTCAGGAGAAAGCAACATTTATTTACACAACCACCAGGTGCAGATATATACAGTGAGGGGAACGGGGGTCCTAGGTCCGAAAGGGAGGTCCGGGATTGGAGTCACAAACACGCTGGCTCTTCTTCTTTACAGCAGTAAAAACAACAGGTTAGTCACGGGTCCGGGGAAAACTGTGCACAGGAGAAAATAAAGTTACACGGAGATCGCAGCAAGTCTACAAGGCTTAAAGATTCGAAGCAGAGGTTCACTAACGTGTCTAGCATAATCATCCAGCGGTGAGGCTGTCTGCATCCCGGCCTTAAGAGTCCAACCCGTAATCAGAGCCTGACGAGATGCAGGTGTGTGCCAAGGGCGGGAGCCTGCAGTGAGCTCCGCCCTGGCAGGGGAGAATGTACACAAAACACATGTGGCCTTGCGGAGCTGGCCGGGCAGACACGGGGACCATGACAATTTACATATCGGCCAACCATACTGTCTGTCTCGCTGCCTCTATCAAGATTTTGGTGGATGAGTGTAATAAAGTTTCTGGCCACACTCTTTACTCCCTCGTCTAAATTTGGATGCTGGCCTTACAGAAAGAAGGCAGACACAAGTTGGAATATAATTAAGGACATTTAAACATCTAATGTATTTGGGTATGCAAAATGAGATACTTTTACTGTTTTCATTGCACATTTGCAGCTTGGTCCAGAAACTGAACACCTGGTCAGTTACGAGGATCATACTGCCAAATTCACCTGCTTCTTGGAAGATTTTCTTTCCTTCCCTGCTAACCCTGAAGTAGCTGTGACTCACTTCATTTCTTCATTTTTTCAGTGGAAATACATTTTAAAACAATGATCTTTGCAAATTTAGAGAGGACACGTCACATTCTGATTAAACATTCATTTATGCTCACATTTTGCCCCAGTGGTGATAAAAGGAGCTGTCTCTCATCAGTCGTCCCTCCCCTTGCTTTTTCCTCCTTAGCACATAACCTTGTATAACCAGCTCCATTCTCTGCTTTCATTTTTATTTTTTCTCCTGTCCTGTCACGTAGAGTGTGTTTCTCTTAAAACCTGTTGGGCTACAGCGTAATACCACAGAAGGAAACTTTCAGGTAAAAAAAAATGTTGCATTTGGTTGTAATGAGATTAAACCTGATGTGTTAACAACTTCCTCTTTCTGCAACCTAACCTTTTTCATCAGTCTACAGAGTATAAATCCTCTACACTATGTCATCTAACCAATCATTCAAAAACCAACATGAAGAGGCCTATGCCTCCCTGATGAGAGGCCTGAAGGAGCTGGACCTACAGGGACCCTGTGTTCCCTGTGACCTGGTGCTGATCGGAGACCATGCCTTTCCTTTAGCAATGAACAGCCGAGGTCAGGTGCTGATGGCTGCCTCTCTGTACGGCAGTGGAAGGATTGTGGTCCTGGGTCATGAGGGCTACTTGACAGCCTTTCCTGCTCTGGTAGAAAATGCTGTGACCTGGCTGAGAGGTAAAGGATCTGATAACCTCTCCGTAGGGGTGCAGAGAAATGTCAGTGCAGTTGCTGATAGCCTCAAAAAATCCAGCTTCCAACCAAAGGTTGTGGAAGCTTTCAGTGACAAACTGGGAGCTGGTGTTTATGTGACCGATGCCTACAGCGTGGACCCAAAGGAGCTGGTGGCGTTTCTGAAAGCTGGAGGAGGGGTGCTGATAGCTGGACAGGCGTGGCATTGGGCTGCAACTCACCCCAAAGAGAACACACTGCATCAGTTTGATGGGAATAAAGTGTCAGGAGTGGCAGGAATCTACTTCACTGAGCGTTATGGTGAAGTGGAGAACCTGCCCGTCTACCCTCAGATCCCGTCCTCCTGGAAGTCGTTAGCGTGAGTATATGCTGGAGTTCTGTTTTACTGCATATTTACAAAAGTTCCACTTTCCATATAATAACTTTACATTTTGTGTGACCTTTTGAGCTTTTGGAAACAGTTTTTCTCTCATTGAAAGAGTCTTTCTAAGGTTAAATTTGTGACTGATACCATTTCTTTATTAGCTAATTTAATTTATATTGGGATCTTCCCCTCCCAGCATCCCTGGATCTTGGATGAGGGGAGGATCATCCACAAAAGTCCATCAAAGGACTTAGTTTGTGTGTGTGTTTGTGTGTGTGTGTGTGTGTGTGTGTGTGTGTGTGTGTGTGTGTGTGTGTGTGTGTGTGTGTGAATCTATCTTTTCAGAAAAGTCAGTTTATTTTTACAGAGTTTATATAGTTTTCACAAAAAGGTTCATTTACAAACCACTGATCTTTTTATGTGAAGAAATGTTATAAGTTATAAAAGTTATTCTTAAATCTCTTTAATTCTGCACATGTCACTTTTCTATTACACTTTTCAAATACAGGACAGGCAGGGATTTCAAGGATGACTTGGAGTTCTTACTCCAGGGGGTTTCAGAATTCAACCTCCTCTCTGAGTATCTGTGTTCTGAGGTTCTAGTCCACAGCCCACTAGCCTTTCCCATCGGCACTACAGAAGATGGACGACCATTCCTGGCAGGAGCCTACTATGGGCGAGGACGAGTCATTATGGTTACGCATGAAAGATGTCTTGGAGTTGAGGTAGAGTCAACATTAAATGTTAGTCATAAAATAAGTCAAAATCTTTAGAGGTTTAGGTATTAGACCTCAGGATGTGTGCTGATTGGACTTGTCTTTGATATATCACCAATTACATGACTGCTGCTTTCCTTTCATTTTAGAGCATGGCTCCACTTTGGAGAAACGCCATTCACTGGTTGGATGAAGGGCGCAGAGGGGTTGTTGGTGTCATGGTGGATCCTGCACTCAAAGTTCTGAGTGAGTCTGGGCTGAAATGTGAGAAGACAAACTTCAGGAAAGACCTCAGTGTATTTGTGTGTACAGCGTATATCAGTGAGCATTTGGAGAAAATCCAAAACTTTGTGGCAGAGGGAGGAGGCCTGCTGATTGGAGGGCAAGCCTGGTACTGGGGAAATACACATGCTGGGCAAAATGTACTAACAGATTTCTCAGGTATGAAAATGCACCACAAGGGTTTCAAAATATACAGAGTAGAAATACTGGTAGTGTTCTTATTTTTCACCTAATTGTCCATGTGTAAAATGTGTTGTATACATGCAGTGCTGTAACAGACTCATACATTATAAGGTGTAATATCTTGTGATAAGTCAAGGATCAAAAAGGAGTCTTCTCATTAGTGGAAAAAACAAAGTCACGACATTTCCAACCACATAACTCAGTAAATTAAGTCAAACTGGCTTTACTTTTTTTCAGGGAACAAGATCCTGAACCAAATGGGATTGAGCCTTTTGGGAGCAACAATCAGTGCAGGAACATACAAAGCCTTTGTACCCAGCTGGCCGATTAAAGATACTTACCACTTCCGCCACCTTCTACACCGCTTCGCTGCCCATGTGACTTCAGGTGTAGAACTTAGCAAGCATGAGGAGGGATGTCTTAAACAGCTGGGCAACGACTGTGATGCTTACTTGCGCACAAAGGCACATGGCTGCTTCTATTACACTCAAGTGTTGGCTGCACTCACTGACATGTTAAAGAGGTCAGGCCTGCCACAGGTGAGTAGAGAAAAAACATTTGAACAACACAGACTAGTGCCACTGATCACTGTATGGCAGCTGTTAACCACTAAGATGTTACACTAATATGTTCTTCTGTCAAGGTGAGTGACAGCTGCCCTGCAAAGACGCCAAAAGACCATCTACTCCTCAGTGTGGGATCACCTGTATACGAGTTTTGCCTAAATCCTGAGGCCCTCCTGCCCTACCTCATCAAGGATAGGCCACTGATGCCAGACGTCTATAACCACAGGCTCAAGATCGATGTTAACACAGCAGGTCTGATTTCATGTTTGTGGACAAATGTGTCAACTGTGAATATGTCACAACCAGTGTGCAAGCCACACTCAAACACAAAACTTAGTGGGTCAGATTCAGTGAGTTTATTTACAGTCCAAGTGATGTGATAACTACTTACAAAATCTTCAAGCAAGAGAAAATCCACTGTTTATATCTACTAAGTCTGTAGGAACTCGTAGTGTTCACTAGTGAAATCCCGAACGTCCGATCCCACATGACACAGAAACGGATTCTCCTCCACAAATTTCTCTCTCTCAGAGATAGACGCCCAGTGACACTTTTTTTTTTTCAAATTTGTGTGTGTGTGTGTGTGTGTGTGTGTGTGCATTAGATGGGGAAGAGTGGATCAGCACTGGTCTCTACCTCTCTCCTGGTATGAGTACCTACATGGTAATGCCAGCTGAGACTGTCAACAAGGAGTGGAAGGTGAAACCTACAAAATTGTATAATTTAAAGTTCTTTCTCCTTTTGATGACACTACATGTTCATGAAAACCTCAAGTGAGGTTTCCATGACTCCTTTTTACCCTTTGTAAATGTAACAAGGTCCATTTGTAGTTGCAGCTATTTAAAAGATTGATGTAACCACCATGACATCACTCACAGGTGATGCTCTGTTTTGAAGCTTTTTGGAGTGTTGTTGAGTTATGTTGTGTTGTGCTGCATGGCGTGCCGCAACAGCCCCTTAGGTTCTGCCTGTTTGCAGCAAAGGTTCATTCAATCTAAAGGACCAGCCCCACTTGATTTTTTCTGTCATTTAACAGCTCAAACCATCCTTGAAATCTCTTACTTGATTGGACGATATTGACACAGGAAACTAATAGCACACCACAAGAAAGAAAATGTAATCATGACATCTATAAACTGCTTTGTAAATCATTCCTGAATGCACTCTGTATTCAGGAATGGGGCTGTTTGCAAAGGCGACTGGCGTTATAATTTGACGCTATATAAAAAAATGAACTGAATTGAATGTGTTTTGTCAAAACCCTGATATCCAATAGATTTTCCATTTCATCTACAGATTCAGATAGGCTGTCAAACTGATGAGCTACACAGAAAGGATGAGCTGAAGAGACCACCACGTGTTCATGAGCGATTTCCTGTTACTTCAGAGATGATGCATGTGTCCAACCTGTGGGGGGGCCTTATTTACCTGGTGGCCCCACCCAACACACAAGTGAAGGGGTTGGAGATCATAGTGGAGAAAGCTGTAACTGCTCCATATTACAAGTCTGGTGAGTCTGTGGTTTATAACAGTGTTGTGTACTTTATGTCCATGGAGTTAATGGAAGATATCTGATAAGTCTTAATCTTATTCACTTGGATCACCTTCATTCTGATCCCAAGTGTTTTCAATGGACGATGCAGTTGAAACAATTTCAGTTCAACATGTTGAAAGT
The DNA here is from genome assembly GCF_056152115.1 of Neolamprologus brichardi. Classification (NCBI taxonomy): domain Eukaryota; kingdom Metazoa; phylum Chordata; class Actinopteri; order Cichliformes; family Cichlidae; genus Neolamprologus; species Neolamprologus brichardi. The sequence goes on along the minus strand of NC_142117.1, from coordinate 10,308,193 downwards.
TAAGTAAAGAAAAGTAAACAAAAATCTAGTTAACAGCTTAACCCTCTCGTCTAAAACAGTGCACAAGATTCGCTTAATTCTTATTATTCAAAGCCTTCAGCTTTACACAAAAGCCTGTTTTAAAACTTTAAAGGATGTTTGAAGGGTGTAATCAAATGCATATGTGACGCTGAAAAATTACATAAATACAAAATACAGATACTATAGAAAATGTTTATATTTTTTAAAATGCAGTAATTCAAAACATTTTAATAGATCTGCTCCTCTCTTTGTTCTTTTCAGGTGCAACAACTGCAGCTGAATGGTTAACGCTGCGCACGGCTCCTGGGCCCTGGGCAGAGTTGGACTTTGAAAACATCGTCCTCACCGTACCATCAGATGTTGTTCGGGGTCTGGAGCGCCCCGAGGAGGTGGCCGCTCTCTGGGATGAAATGATGAGGGCTATTGCGAATCTGGCTGCCAAACCACACAAATTTCCCCGCAAGGAGCGCTTTGTGACAGATGTGCAGATTTCTGCTGGTAAGTGCACTTTGACTCCCGTCCAAAGACATGCAGCTTGTGGGGATAGATTAATTGGATAATCCAAATTGTCACTAGGTGTGAATGTGCGAATGAATGTGAGCGCGAATGGTTGTCTGTCCCTATGTGTTAGCCCTGCGACAGACTGGTGACCTGTCCAGGGTGTACCCCGCCTCTCGCCCTATGACAGCTGGGATAGGCTCCAGCGCCCCCCGCGACCCTGAAAAAGGATAAGCGGAAGCGAATGGATGGATGGATGGATGGACATGAAACCTGTCCCAACTCACTGTGGATGACCAACAATTTAAATAAAACATCATGTTCATGCTCAGTGTGATACATTTTTATATTTGTTTTTGACTCTGTTGATGAGGGGATGCAAAGATTTCTAGAAAACAAAATATATATACAAAGAAAGGATGAGGAATATCAACTAAAGTAGAGACTACTGGATTACTCACATACAACAAGATCAAGATGATCTGGCAAAGGGTGGGATTTAGGAACTGACATGTGTCAATTCTGGTAGGTGAAAGAGGCAGGAAACCGAAATGTCATGTATTTTTCTTCTGTTAAGGCTGGATGCATGCAGGTTATCCTATCATGGCACACCATGCCTCAGCTGCTGAAATAGTTGATGTTAAAAAAGGTAAACAACTGTGGGGTCCCATCCATGAACTGGGACACAACCAACAGAGAAGCTGCTGGGAGTTCCCACCACATACCACAGAGTGTACATGCAACCTGTGGTCAGTGTATGTGCATGAAGAGGTGCTGGGCATCAACAGAGCACAGGTAGAGCAAATCAAGTGTTTTTGACAGTCTCATTTGTTTTATATTAGTCAACATCAAGAAAACTCTTTTTGTATCCTATCACAGCACATCACATACCTTTTTCGCTGTGATCACATGATTTCATAACATAAATAGATTTAAAACTCTTATTTGTTTTACATCAATCATCATCAGAAAACTCATGACTGAGTTTGCTGTGATCACATGATTTAGCAACTATCTCATTCCATGTTCTTTGGTGCAGGCTCATGATGATTTGACTTTAGCTAAACGAAAGAGTCGAGTAGAGGAGTACATCAAGGGAGGAAGGAAACTCAGTGACTGGAGTGTGTGGGTTGCCCTGGAAACATATCTGCAGGTGAGAAATTATAGAGAAATTCTGCTTGATCCATAGTAAAGAAAACACATGATATGAATACAGAGCCCCAAGTAACTAGTAACTAGGTGCATTTACTCCCTTACATTTACTTGAGCAAGTTTTTGAAAAAACTTTGCTTTTAAAGTATCGTTTTTGCATGATAATTCTTACTTTTACTTACTTTTTTCTTTACTTGATACTTTTTACTTTTACTTGAGTACATTTGTGAAGAAGAAACGGTACTTTTACTCCACTATATTTGGCAATTTAAATAATTAGTTTAACAGTTACAGCTTCACAGAAAGAACCTTGATCAAACTGCTGCTGAAGCTTAACCATCACTTCACTGAGTGAAGAAATTGTGCATTTTTGCTAAATATGCAGAAACAGACGCACACCCATACAATTTATGTTAAAGTGAGCTGCCTTGTATGTACATTTGTTAAAGTTGCCTCATTCTAATGTTTTCTCTGAGGCTGCTGTGCCATTTGGAGCAAAAATGAATATAAAGTTTACAGCATATCTTGTCACTGGAAATGGTTTGCACTGTTTATATATTTCTACTGTAGATATTGTTTAAAAGGCTTTATGTTGTGAAAAACTGAAATCTGGAAATTAGAATTGTTGTGCCTTAATTTGTTGATGTTTTTACATATATTCTGTTTAAAAATACTAAAATTTGTATATTTATTTACTTTTTGTTTGTGTGATAGCATTTATTTAAAAAAAATAATCTGACATTTTGGATACTCGACCCACCTCTGTATGAATAAGACTTAAAGTCCATATAGACTTGCAGACTTACAGTGAAGCTAACATTAAATGGTAACAGGTTGTGATGCTTCGGTCAAGAGATTATTGCTCCTAACATAAAAGACAGCAAATAGTTTAAGTTGTTGTTATACTTACCTTCTCTGTAGCTCCAGGAAAAGTTTGGCTGGGAGGCCTTTAAGAAGGTGTTTGCTGCGTACCACCACATGAGAAACTTCCCTGATGACAATGACACAAAGATGAACCTGTATGCTGAGACTTTTTCGCAGACTGTGAAGATGAACCTGTCCGGCTTCTTCAAGGCCTGGGGCTGGCCCATCAAAACAGCCACTGAGGAAAAATTGTCCCAGCTGCCTCCCTGGAAGGATCACCCCATGACCCAGTACAAGTGAACTAAACAGAACTGCAGACTAAAAAAGTCATTTTAGTTCTCCACAGTGAAACTTTAGTTCATTAAATTAATCTTTTCATGACATTTATTTCAATGTTGCATTGTATCCCATTTGAAAAGCAAATGTAGCAGCTTCTTTCACACTACATGCCGAAATCATTTACTCCAAATTGTTGACCTCCCAAATTAACTAGAAGATTTCTTAAATTTTAATTAGTGCTGTTAGTGTTAATCTCGTTAAAATGACATTAACGCCATAACCACATTAACGCAGCAAATCTCCGTCAGCAAGTTAACGTGGATCGCCCCGTGCTCTAACGCATTAACGAGCTAACCGTGCAAACGCATTGACGCCGTGTAGCCCCGGGCACGGGGCGATCCACATTAATCATGCTGAAATAACCATGTAATACTTTCACTGAACTTTCTGGGATTGTCTTTGTTTCATGTTTGTGTTACATGACTACCTGCAGCATTGGATATAATACTTACTTTTTGTATCTTGACTGAGAATTGGTTCATACAATAAATGACACAAGTATAGTAATGCAAGTAATCTTGTTTGCTTTTGTAATTAGGTTTTGTTATGCTCATGTTATTTTGGATGCAAAGAGAGCAAAGTTATAACAATCAAAGAGCTGAAGTGAAGCTGAGTGTTCAAAACAATGAAAAGTGTCACTGCAGCCACTGTCTGTTATTTTCAAACTTCATTTTGTGACCTTTGATGTTTTCCCCAAACTGTGCCGCACCCCTTGTTTCTTAACTGAATTCTTGGTAAGACCAGTGGATGTTTTTCTTTGTTAATTGATTTTCATGTTTTGTATAGCCAATAAAGCTGCTTGTACCAGCGCTTGAACTAGACATCTTTGACTGCAGTGTTTGTCTTAACTTAGCCACCTCTCTTCAGACTCATAGAGATAAATCACATCAGTCTTTCTAGAATGGTGGAATCTTCTCTTCTTTGCATTTTCAAATGCAGTGTTTGCCTCATCAAATCTATAAATAAGAAATAAACATAAATTACAATGTACCAAAGTAAAGCGTTCTGTCCTTTCATCAGTGCTGTCATAAAGCTATTTGCATCCATCTTTTACATTATTTGACATTGGTGGGTGCAGTCGCTGAAAGCGCAGCTTATCTCATGGTCATAAGAAACTGTAGCTGCCTCCATTTTGTGGGCAGACTCCATTAACAGTTACTGGAGACTTTCACAGTAAACTAATAGAAGAGCAGTGTGCAAGACAAGCTGCCACTGGCTCAACTTTTACTGGTCTAAAATCAGTTACAATCTGCACTATGTGTGCATAGACAGTTAGCAATAACAATTACATGAGCGTCAATTCTTTATCTTTGGTAGCAACCCACAACTCGTGTAGTCTAATATCTCTGCTTTAATCATTATCAGTACTCCAAAAACACCTTGGGAGAAAGTTGTGCAATTTTAAGTTGTTGTTAGAAATTTTATTTACACACTTAAAACATTGTGAACTATTATAATTCATATATTCATGTGTGTGTGTGTGTGTGTGTGTATATATATATATATATATATATATATAAATATATATACCACCACTATGTCCGGTTGGTTAGCCACCACCATTTTGTCCGTCTGTATCTGGAAGTCCCACAGGATCTTAGCTCGGTCATTCTCCACCACCCTAGGGGGCATCTCCCATTTTGACCCCGGGACTTCCAGGTTATACTCGGCACAGATGTTCCTGTACACTATGCCGACCACTTGGTTATGGCGTTCCATGTATGCCTTGCCTGCTAGCATCTTGCACCCTGCTGTTATGTGCTGGATTGTCTCTGGAGCATCTTTACACAACCTGCACCTGGGGTGCCATGATTAGTGCTTCCGTGCTGTCTTTCAGTCCAGCTTTGTCCAACCATTGGTAGGATTTCTGGGTATCAGCCACCTCCGCTATCTGCCGGTGGTACATACCGTGCAGGGGCCTGTCCTTCCATGATGGTTCCTCGCCTTCCTCCTCTTTCTTGGGTTTCTGCTGCCTGAGGTATTCACTGAGCACGCTGTCAGTTGGGGCCATCTTCATGATGTATTCGTGGATGTTCCTTGTCTCATCCTGGACTGTGGTGCTGACACTCACCAGTCCCTGGCCTCTTTCCTTCCGTTTAGCGTACAGCCTCAGGATACTGGACTTGGGGTGAAACCCTCCATGCATGGTAAGGAGCTTTCTTGTCTTGATGTCAGTGGCTTCTATCTCCTCCTTTGGCCAGCCTATTACCCCAGCAGGGTGATGATCACACTGATCACAGGCAGGGCGTAGGTGTTGATAGCCCCGATCTTGTTCTTACGTTCAGCTGCACTATGTGTGCATAGACAGCATAGACTCCTCAGGACTTGCCTGACCCTCTGCAGGTACTTGGTGGTTGCAGCTTTCCTAGCGGCCTCTTCATGGTTCCCATTCACCTGCGGGATCCCCAGGTAGTTGCAACTGTCCTCTATGTATGCAATGTTGCCTTCTGGTAGCTCGATCCCCTCACTTCTGACTACCTTCCCTCTCTTTGTTACCATCCGACTACACTTCTCCAGTCCGAACGACATTCTGATGTCATTGCTGTATATCCTGGTGGTGTGGATCAGTGAATCAATGTCTCATTCACTCTTGGCATACAGCTTGATGTCATCCATGTACAGGAGGTGGCTGACAACTGCTCCATTCTGTAGTTGGTATCCGTAGCTAGTCTTGTCAGTTATCTCATATAAACCACAATAGCGAAGGCAGGACCAAACCGTGACCAAAGGAGCCCAGAGGGATTGATCCAATGTGATGGCAGAGGCTGTATCAAGACTAATGTGATCTATTAGATGGTTTTTATATTGGTTAGAATTAAGATTATTTTTATTTTTCCAGTTAATGAGGACCGTTTTCTTGGCAATGCATAGGGCCGTAAAAATAATGTGGGTTATGTTTATTTCTGTAGTGACCTCATCCAAGTTGCCCAGCAAGCACACTAAAGGGAAGGCTGGAATGTTACATTTCAGACACTTCGATAAGTCTTCACATATCTCACGCCAAAACTTCTGAACTGGTGGACAGAACCAAAGAGCGTGGATATAATTGTCCGGTGTATTTGCTTGACAGTGTGAGCCGTTGTTAGAAGACGTATAGCCCATCTTGAACATCCTATGACCAGTATAGTGCACTCTATGTAATATTTTGTATTGCATTAATTGCAAATAGGGATTTCTGATCCATTGAAAGGTTTTTAAGCATATCTGAGACCAAAGGTTTTGGTCTAAGCTGATCAATAAATCCACTTTCCATTTTGCATTAGGAAGGGATATTGATTCATCTATTTTAGAAAGTGTTCTGTATATTTTAGACAATTATTTTAGGGGTTTTTAGATTAAAAAATTGTATCACACTTGGTGGTGTTTGTAATTCAGCTTCACTGGGATTAAATTTCTTTTTTACTATGGATTTAATTTGTTGATATTCCAAAAATCTTTTCTTGTTGATCCCATATTGTGTAACTAGTCTGTCAAATGGAATAAATTCTGTTCCTTCTAATATATGTTCTAAGTATTTGATTCCTTTACAACTCCAATCTGAAAAGTTGATCATATTATTGTTTTGTAGTATGTCCGGATTGTTCCAGATAGGTATACGCTTGGATGAGATTAATGAAGACTCTGTCATTTTTAGAAACTCCCACCATGCTGTCAGAGAAGAGCTGGTGTTGATGCTTTTAAAGCATTCATGTTGCTTGATGATTGAGCTGAAAAATGGTAGGTCTGAAATTTCTAGATTATTACATAGTGCCTGTTCTACATCTATCCAGGGTTCATCTAAGAAGGCGTGTTTTAACCATCTAGAGATAAAGTGAAGCCTGTTGGCTAAAAAGTAGTGATTAAAGTTGGGCAGATCTAGTTCTCCTTTATCCTTGGTCCTTTGTAATATTTTTTAGGCTGATACGTGGGGGTTTATCTTTCCAAAGGAATTTAGAAATATACGAGTCTAGAGATCTGAACCAATCTTGTGATGGCTTACTTGTTGATCATTGAAAATAAACAGTTTATTTTTGGCAAAACCATCATTTTTATAGCAGCGACCCTTGCCATGAGTGATATGGGTAGAGATTTCCATCTAGCCAGATCGCCTTCTACTGTCTTTAAAAGTAGGATGTGGTTTAATTTAGTTAATTCTGCAAGTTTAGGAGAGATATTGATACCTAAATATGTAATGTTTCCAGATTGCAGTCGGGTAGATGAAGAATTATGAAAGGAGCAGTTAATGGGAAGAACTGTAGATTGTGACCAGTTAACTGAATAATCTGAGACTCTTGAAAAAGAGTTTATCAATTCAATCACCCCAGAGATATTGGTCTGTGAGTTTTGGAGAAAAAGTAACACATCATCCGCATATAGGCTGATTTTATGTTCTACTTTCTTACATTTTATGCCCTTAATTGTTGTAGCCTGTCTAATTGCTGCTGCTAGTGGCTCAATAAAAATTGCAAACAGTGAAGGGGAGAGTGGGCATCCCTGCCTGGTGCCCCTCAGGAGACAGACGCTGGAGGATGTTTGGTCATTTGTTTTGACACATGCTGTTGGGGAATTATATAACCAAATTTTTAACCAGCTTACGAAAGAGTTTCCAAAACCAAATTTGTGTAAATTTGCAAATAAAAATTTCCAGTTAACTCTGTCAAACACCTTTTCTGCATCAAGAGACAATATTATGGTTTCAATATTTTTACTGCACGAGTAGTCTATTAAATTAAGTAGTCTATGTGTATTTGTTGATGAGTGCCTACCTTTTATGAAACCAGTTTGGTCAGGATGAATTAAAAGGGGGGTTATTTTCTGTAATCTCTTTGAGAGAGCTTTGCAGATTATTGTAAGGTCTACACTACTAAGGGATATTGGATGATAGCTTGTCTTTGCCTGGTTTTAGTAAGAGACTAATATTTGCAGAGTTCATATTTAGTGGTGGTCTGCCATTTTCTTTGATTTCCTGCAACATTCTGAGAAAAATTGGTGCCAGAATGTAAATATGTATATAGTTTCAGTCAGGTTTCAGAGCTCATCAACATACAGAAACACTTTTAGTAAAGGTTACAAATTATCTTCTTGTGGCCTCTGACAGCAGACGCATCTCTGTGCTTGTCCTGCTAGACCATGGAAGATTGAACAGTAGTATGTGTGTGTTTGGAAATCTGTGGTTTGACTATATGAAAACTTAAGCTAACATGAATTTCGAATGATGATGTTTATATGATAAGTACTTGAGCCAAGAAGTAATAGCAGAAAAGACAACTTGTAAAGTTAAATTTGATTTATTTATATATTTTTTTATGTTTATTTCATTAAATTCTTTACTTTAGGTGGCCAGTTTCCAAAATGTATCTAAATGCAGTTTGTACAATAACATATTTACATCCTGGTGCCAGTTGGCCTCTGTTCATGAATAGAAGAATTTGCATTTGCAATAAATGTGCCCCATTTAAACACATAATGAGTTTTACAAATAAATCTAAACCTAAATCTTCTCTAAGAGATATAATTTGTTGCGCAAATAATTTATTTCTGTATTTCACTGTTTTATTCGTCATACACTGCCATCAACACCAACACCCATGTGAACACTCATAGATAGAACTGGAAACCGTTGGTTGAGTAATTGGCCTGATAACTGCCTTCGTGTGACCTGTTAGTCTGACTAATATTTCCTAAATTGATGATTTTCATTTCAGGTTTCACAGCGTTGTCTTTACTTATACTTCTTTTTATTTTGCACAGAAAGATTTGACCTTTAGTTGTTGGACACTGGACTGAGCACATACACATTTGTACACAGACACACACAGAGACAACAACTGTTGTGTGTGTGAGTCTGATGTTGATGTTGTAACTGTGATGCTTACAGGGAAATAGTTTAAAGGGTCATTTTCAAGGCTAGTCATAAATCTTCAGTAAGTAACAACCCACCAGTCTGTGCAGTGAGGTAGCAGTGACAATCAGAACACCTGACCTTGAAGAGGTAGTACTTGTCGTTTCTGTGAAAAAGCTCCAAGCCAATAGGACTCTGTCTTAACTTGCTTTGGTTGTATGTTATATTTTTGAAACATCTGGACTGCTGTTTTAAATGACATAAAGTACAGTCTTCCATGGAAAATTGAACACTTGTATGTGTGTGTTTGGAAATCTGTGGTTTGACTATATAAAAACTTAAGCTAACATGAATTTTAAATGATAATGATGTTTATATGGTGAATGATTTATATGATTGTCTTTGCTCTGTTTGAAGAACTGGGAACTGCCTCCATCAGAACTTTTGGTGGATGAGTGTAATAGAGTTAAAAAGTTTAAAAAGTTTCTGGCCACATTCTTTACCTTCTCATCTAAAACTGGATGTTGGCCTTTAAGAAAGAAGGCAAACATAAGTTGGAATGTTGGAATATAATTAAGGACATTTAGACATCTAATGTATTTGGATATGAAAAATGAGGTACTTTTGCTGTTTTCATTGCAGACTTGCAGTGAACTCCTGGTCAGTTACTAGGATCATACTGCAAAATTCACCTGCTTCTTGTAAGATTTTCTTGAACAAAATCATAATTTCTGTGACTTCTCCTTTCTTGCTAACCCTGAAGTAGCTGTGACACATTTAATTTCTTCATTATTTCAGTGGAAATACATTTCAAAAATCAATGATCTCTGCAAATTTATAGAGGAAACGTCACATTCTGATTAAACATTCATTTATGGTCACATTTTGCCCCAGTGGTGATAAAAGGAGCTGTGTCTTATCAGTGGTCCCTCCCCTTGCTGTTTCCTCCTTAGCACATAACCTTGTGTAACCAGCTCCATTCTCTGCTTTCATTTTTAGTTTTTCTCCTGTCCTGTTACGTAGAGCGTGTTTCTCCTTAAAACTGTTGTGCTACAGTACCACAGAAAAAAAACTTCCAGGTAAGGAAAAAAATGCTTTGTGTTTTTAAGTTGTATTTGGTTGTAATGAGATCAGTGGAGAACAGCTTTTTATTTTTTCACCAGCTACAGTTTGACAATTTGCTTAGTCTGGACTTGTAACACACTAGTAATAGTTTAAATGTTATGTTTACTGTGTGTTTTCTTCTTACCTAACCCTAACCCTATCTTCTTCATCAGTCTACAGAATATAAATCCACTACACTATGTCATCTAACCAATCATTCAAAAACCAACATGAAGAGGCCTACGCCTCCCTGATGAGAGGCCTGAAGGAGCTGGACCTACAGGGACCCTGTGTTCCCTGTGACCTGGTCCTGATTGGAGACCATGCCTTTCCTTTAGCAATGAACAGCCGAGGTCAGGTGCTGATGGCTGCCTCTCTGTACGGCAGTGGAAGGATTGTGGTCCTGGGTCATGAGGGCTACTTGACAGCCTTTCCTGCTCTGGTAGAAAATGCTCTGACCTGGCTGAGAGGTGATGGATCTGATAACCTCTCCGTAGGGGTGCACAGAAGTGTCAGTGCAGTTGCTAATAACCTCCAAGAATCCAGCTTCCAAGTAGAAGTTGTGGGAGCTTTCAGTGACAAACTGGGAGTTGGTGTTTATGTGACCGATGCCTACAGCGTGGGCTCAGACCCAACAGAGCTGGTAGCATTTCTGAAAGCTGGAGGAGGGGTGCTGATAGCTGGACAGGCGTGGCATTGGGCTGCAACTCACCCCAAAGAGAACACACTGCATCAGTTTGATGGGAATAAAGTGGCAGGGGTGGCAGGAATCTACTTCACTGAGCGTTATGGTGAAGTGGAGAACCTGCCCGTCTACCCTCAGATCCCGTCCTCCTGGATGTCGTTAGCGTGAGTATATGCTATACAGTGGTCCCTCGTTTATCACCGGAGTTACGTTCTAAAAATAACCATGCGATAGGTGAAATCTGCGAAGTAGCCAACTTTAGTTTTTACAATTATTATAGTTTTAAGGCTGTAAAACCCCTCACTACACACTTTATACACCTTTCTTAGACAGGCATGAACATTTTCACACTTTTCTCTCTTATTTTAACACTCAAGTTCAAACCTTCGTAGGAAAATAAATCTCGTATCATAGAATGAAACTAAAGATCAAACCCTGTTTTCAGGTCATGGGAATAGAGCAGCTGCCAGAGAATTCAAGATTAATAAATCAATGGTACAGAAGTGGAGGAAGCAAGAAGACTGAGTTCAGAAAAGTCTGACTTATCTGACTTTTTTGTTTCGCTTAATGCGCCTTATAATCAAATTAAATAAAATTAAAATACAGTAACTTCTACCTTCCTTTAGCATGTCCAGAAGTCCAACATTTTGTGCTATTGTTAGCATCTTCCTCTGCCTTTTGGGTGCTACCACAGATGCCTTTGATGGTGCAAAACGTTTTATTGACATTGCACTTTAGCACTTCAGCGTCACACTGCTAACGATCAAAGACAAGCTGAACGCATTCTGTACTGTACAGGAGACACGGCACGAGATTGATTGACTGATAGTCTACAGCCAATCAGGACGCAGAACACAATGCGCTGTAAAAAGAATAAAAAAATTTAAAAAGCAAATCCACGAAACAGCGAGGCCGCGAAAGGTGAACCACATTACAGTGAGGGTCCACTGTAGTCCTGTTTTACTGCACGTTTCCAAAAGTTCCACTTTCCATATAATAACTTTCACTTTATGTTTAAAGCACTTTAAAACAACATAACAGCTGACCAAAGTGCTGTGAAAATAATAAACAAATCAAAATAACTTTTAACGCAAAAATATTTTTTCTTTGTTATTTGAAACAGTATTACTAAAGTGATTTTTTAATGCTAATTTACATATAATAAAGAATTTTACAAGAACATATTTGTAAAATTTAAAATAGTCATTTTACAACATGACTATATATTTACAGGGTATTGATAGTAAAAACACATTAAGATAATACAATTTACACTCAAAATTCATAGTGACAAACAGACATTTTGTTTAAAACAACACAATTTTAGTAAAAAAAAAATTCATCCAGTTATTCTGAATTTACTTCTGTACACTGTATCTCTAATTTTTATTTCTCTTTCATATTCCCATTCCACCTTTCAATTATAGGACAGGAAAGAACTTCAAGGATGACTTAGAGTTCTTACTCCAAGGGGTTTCAGAGTTCGACCTCCGGTCTGATTGTGTATTTTCTGAGGTTCTAGTCCACGGACCGCTAGCATTTCCCATCGGAACTACAGAAGATGGACGTCCATTCCTGGCAGGAGCCTACTATGGGCGTGGCCGGGTCATTGTGGTTACACATGAAGCATATCTATCAGTCGAGGTAGAGAACTAAAATGTAATTTTTTAAAAGTTAAAATCCCAGATTTCTGTGTGGAGTTTGCATTTTCTTCCAGTGTTTGTGTGGGTTCGTTCTGGGTATTCTGGGTTCCTCCCACAGTCCACAGTTAGTGGAGTCAGGTTAATTGTAAAATTGAAATTGCCCATAGGTGTGAATGTGTGTGTGAATCTTAGTGCGAATGGTTGTCTCTCTCTTTGTGTTAGCCCTCTGACAGACTAGTGATCTGTCCTTTGCTTCTTGCCCTATCGTAGCTGGGATAGGGTGAAATGTGGGCTGTTCTGACAAATATTTTATAAATCACAAGTACACATGACTGTCTGTCTTCCTGCTTTCCTTCTTTTATTTTAGAGCATGGCTCCATTTTGGAGAAACGCCATTCACTGGTTGGATGAAGGGCGCAGAGGGGTTGTTGGTGTCATGGTGGATCCTGCACTCAAAGTTCTGAGTGAGTCTGGGCTGAAGTGTGAGAAGACAAACTTCAGGAAAGATCTCAGCGTGTTTGTGTGTACAGCGTATATCACTGAGCATTTGAAGAAAATCCAAAACTTTGTGGCAGAGGGAGGAGGCCTGCTGATTGGAGGACATGCCTGGTGGTGGGCTTATACACATGCTGGGCAAAATCCGCTTACAGATTTCTCAGGTATGAAAATGCACAACAAGGGTTTCACAATACACATAGCAGAAATACTGGTAGTGTTCTTATTTTTCACCTAAAAAAACATACAAACACATTGATACAGAGCTCTTCCTGTCTAATCAACCATACTAAATCCTAAAACCTGTTGTATTGTGCTAACAGATTCACAATGGTGTAGTATCTTGTCCAAAGACACTTCGATTGAAGGATTTAGGGATCAAATATCCAACCTCCTGATGAGTGTAAAACACAGTCACGACATTTCCAACAACATAACTCAGTAAATTAAGTCAAACTGGCTTTACTTTTTTTCAGGGAACAAGATCCTGAACCAAATGGGATTGAGCCTTTTGGGAGCAACAATCAGTGCAGGAACATACAAAGCCTTTGTACCCAGCTGGCCGATTAAAGATACTTACCACTTCCGCCACCTTCTACACCGCTTCGCTGCCCATGTGACTACAGGTGTAGAACTTAGCAAGCATGAGGAGGGATGTCTTAAAAAGCTGGGCAACGACTGTGATGCTTACTTGTGCACAAAGGCACATGGCTGCTTCTATTACACTCAAGTGTTGGCTGCACTCACTGACATGTTAAAGAGGTCAGGCCTGCCACAGGTGAGTAGAGAAAAAACATTTGAACAACACAGACTAGTGCCACTGATCACTGTATGGCAGCTGTTAACCACTAAGATGTTAAACTAATATGTTCTTCTGTCAAGGTGAGTGACAGCTGCCCTGCAAAGACGCCAAAAGACCATCTACTCCTCAGTGTGGGATCACCTGTATACGAGTTTTGCCTAAATCCTGAGGCCCTCCTGCCCTACCTCATCAAGGATAGGCCACTGATGCCAGACGTCTATAACCACAGGCTCAAGATCGATGTTAACACAGCAGGTCTGATTTCATGTTTGTGGACAAATGTGTCAACTGTGAATATATGACTGCAACCTGTTCACAGTTGTTTCACAATAGTTATTGTTTAATTAACATATTCAATTTGGACTCAATATGGATTTTCTCACAGACATCTAAAAAATAAAATACCTTCAGATTTCATACATTTCATACATGTCACCAACTGTAACCTCTGATCAAGTATCCTGTTGTATCCCACAATATACTTTGATTGTTGTTGTTGTTGATTTGTATTCCAGTGAAAGTGCAGACTTACAGTACTTTGCTAATGTTTTTCATAAACATAGAAAACTAATTTGTTTTCCATTGTGTGTGTGTGTGTGTGTGTGTGTGTGTGTGTGTGTGTGTGTGTGTGTGTGTGTGTGTGTGTGTGTGTGTGTGTGTGTGTGCGTGCGTGTGCGTGTGTGTGTGTGTTAGATGGGGAAGAGTGGATCAGCACTGGTCTCTACCTCTCTCCTGGTATGAGTACCTACATGGTAATGCCATATGAGACTGTCAACAAGGACTGGGAGGTGAAGTATAAAATCTGTGAAGCAGGCAGAAATTCAGTCACATCTCTAAACATCTGTTTCAGCATCAGCCCTTCAGCCAATAGAAAGTCTCACACAGAACTGTGCCCTCTGGTCCCTGCCTGTATCAGTTCAACACAATCCAATAATATGCCCCAGTCATCTATAGGAACAGTGTTAGACCTGTCCATGCTTTTTAATAGCACACCACAAGAAATAAAATTTGTTCATAACATCTTTTTTTTTTTTTTGTTTGCCTGTCCCATTTGGTTCTTTAGCCATCAGAATTGTTGTCTGAAGACCAACAAGGATACCCAATGGATTTATTTTGCCAAATGGATCATCATGGCATTGCCGAATTGGTCCATTTGATCGACCTTTGTTTTTATTATTTATTTTATTTTATTTTCAGTTGTTACAGATGGGACAGACATGAGTGAGGGACAGGAAAGGGAGAAAGAAAGAGGAAGGAAAAGAAAAACAGAAGGGGAGAGGGACAGTGAGAAAGGGGGAAAAATCTCCTGGATCACCTGTTGAGAGAAAAAGAATAGAAAACAAGCAAAAAAAAACAAAAAACAAAGCAACATACTAAACACACCACCATCGCATTAATCTAGCTAAGTGTAAACAGCAGTAAATACTAAATATTGAATGTTGTTGTGCAGCACGCAGGACAGACAGCGCACAATGTGCTTTGAAGTAGCAGCCAAGAAAGGTGTGATTTAATTCTACGAACAGTGAACACCCGTGTGCACACCTGCGTGGATCAGCGCGCTTGTATTCAAATGGTTTCCCCATGTAATGGTCTGCAAGATAATCATCAATCATAACATCTATAAACTGCTTTGTAAATCATTCCTGAATGCACAGGTGTCTCTATGTTCAGGAATTGGGCTGTTTGCAAAGGTGACTGGTGTAATTTGACGCTATATTTAAAAAAATGAACTGAAATGTATCTGTTTTGTCAAAACCCTGATATCCAATAGATTTTCCATTTCATCTACAGATTCAGATAGGCTGTCAAACTGATGAGCTACATGACAAGGATGAGCTGAAGAGACCACCACGTGTTTATGAGCAGTTTCCTGTTACTTCATACATGATGCATGTGTCCAACCTGTGGGGCGGGCTCATCTATCTGGTGGCTCCACCCAACACACAAGTGAAAGGGTTGGAGATCATAGTCCAGAAAGCTGTAACTGCTCCATATTACAAGTCTGGTAAGTCTGTGGTTTATAACAGTGCTGTGTACTTTAGGTCCATGGAGTTAATGGAAGATATCTGATAAGTCTTAATCTTATTCACTTGGATCACCTTCATTCTGATCCCAAGTGTTTTCAATGGACGATGCAGTTGAAACAATTTCAGTTCAACATGTTGAAAGTTAAGTAAAGAAAAGTAAACAAAAATCTAGTTAACAGCTTAACCCTCTCATCTAAAACAGTGCACAAGGTTTGCTTAATTGGAGTTAATGGAAGATATCTGGTGAGTCTCACTTGGATCACCTTCATTCTGATTGAACATACAGTGTTTTCATTGGACAATACAGGTGAATTAACTTGAGCTCAATATATTTTCAGTAAAGTAAAACCCTCTCCGAAAAGACTTCACAAAGTTTGCTAAATTATTCAGAGGCCTTGTGTGCACTATCAGCTTTTTACACCACAGGCTGTTTAAAGATGCGAATGAAATGCATTTGTTGAATTAGATAAAGCAAAATGTATTTATTTAAAGAATTTATTCATATGAGATGCATCTGGAGTTTTTTATGCAAGTTAAGAAAATTAGATAAAACGAAACAGCAAAAAATAGAATAAAAATAAAACACATAATGAATAAAAATCAAAACAGCCCTGTATTCAAATATATATATACATATACAAATATATGTATACATAAGTATATATATATATACTATACTAGAGGCCTGTCTAATCTCTAAAGGCAGATTGTTCCACAGTTTTATTTAAGAACAAGCCGGATTTTTCTTGGAACTGTCACACATTTGAATAGAACATTTTATGTATGTTTTTAATATGCAATGATTCAAAGCATTATCATAGATCTGCTCCTCTCTTTATTCTTTTCAGGTGTGACAACTGCAGCTGAGTGGTCGTTGCTGCGCACGGCTCCTGGGCCCTGGGCAGAGTTGGAGTTTGAAAACATCGTCCTCACCGTACCATCAGATGCTGTTCGGGGTCTGGAGCACCCAGACAAAGTGGCTGCTCTCTGGGATGAAATCATGAGGGCCATTGCAGATCTGGCTGCCAAATCACACAAATTTCCTCGCAAGGAGCGCTTCGTGACAGATGTGCAGATTTCTGCTGGTAAGTGCACTTTACACCAGTTAGCCATCACCAATAAGCAGAGCAAGAAGGCTGTCATGATAGACCAAGCTATACCAAATGAATGCAACATCAGGAAGAAGGAACACAAGTAGCTCAAGAAAACACCAAGGGCTGAGAGAGGAGCTGGAGAAGATGTGGTGGGTGAACGCAAAAGTGGTCCCTGTGCTAATCGTAATGTAATGTAGTGTAGTAAGCTCCAGGGCCTCTGGAACAGCTTGAAGCATTAAGACCGCCGACAAGGCAAATAGGGATTTTGCCCCTTCTTTTGTTAATAACTATATTGTAGGAATTTATAACAACATGCGATAATATAAGGCTTTTGTTTAAATCATTCGGATTCATTTCTCTCCTTCACATTTTATAGCTTTTCTCTCACAAAGTATTCGCAATATAATCTTGCAACAATTATTAATATACTGCAACGTTATATTTACTTTTCTTCTGCTAAGGCTGGATGCATTCAGGTTATCCCATCATGGCACACCATGCCTCAGCTGCTGAAGTAGTTGGTGTTAAAAAAGGTAAAGAACTGTGGGGTCCCATCCATGAGTTGGGACACAACCAACAGAGAAGCTGCTGGGAGTTCCCATCACACACCACAGAGTGTACATGCAACCTGTGGTCAGTGTATGTGCACGAAGAGGTGCTGGGCATCAACAGAGCACAGGTAGAGTCAATCAATTGTTTTTAAAACTCATTTTAAAACGTTACATCAATCGTCATCAGAAAACTCATGACTGAGTTTTCTGTGATCACATGATTTTGCAACTATCTCATTCCATGTTTTTTGTTGCAGGCTCATGATGATTTGACTTTAGCTAAACGAAAGAGTCGAGTAGAGGAGTACATCAAGGGAGGAAGGAAACTCAGTGACTGGAGTGTGTGGGTTGCCCTGGAAACATATCTGCAGGTGAGAAATTATAGAGAAATTTTGCTTAGTCCACAGTGAAGAAAACACATGATATGAATAAGACTGAAAGTCTCTAACTCCATTTGATCCAGTCACACTTAAAATCGACCAAGTCACCAACAAATCACTTAGAGTTAGGTTCAAGTTGTATTTTAGCCACATGCTAAACAAGTGTCAGAAACTACAAGATGATACCTTTCAAATCAAATCTCTGACATGCACTTTGCCTTCTATTAAAAGAGTTTGATTTGGGTGTGCCATATAGGTGACAATTTCATGTAGACTTGTGGACTTATAGTGAAGCTAACATTAAATCGTAACAGGTTGTGATGCTTTGGTCAAGAGATTATTGCTCCTAACATAAAAGACAGCAAATAGTTTAAGTTGTTGTTATAATTACCTTTTCTGTAGCTCCAGGAAAGGTTTGGCTGGGATGCCTTTAAGAAGGTGTTTGCTGCGTACCACCACATGAGCAACTTTCCTGATGACAACGGCACAAAGATGAACCTGTATGCTGAGACTTTCTCGCAGACTGTGGGGATGAACCTGACTGGCTTCTTTAAGGCCTGGGGCTGGCCCATCGAAACAGCCACTGAGAGGAAACTGTCCCAGCTGCCTTATTGGAATGATCACCCCATGACCCAGTACAAATGAACTAAACACGACTGCAGAATAAAGAAATGTAACGAGTGAAACTTTAGCTCATTAAATGCTTTATATTAATCTTTTTATAACATTTATTGCATGCAGAGGAACGTTGTAGCTTTTTTCAGAGCATTTGCACTGATCATTTGCTCCAAATTAGTATCCCCCCAATTTAACTAGATTTCTTTGAGTAAACTTGGACATTAACATGTCCTCTGTGCTTATTTTTACATCTGGGATTGTAAGCTCCACATCAAAAGGAGCCAGCTGAGGTGGTTTGGGCATCTGACAAGGATGCCCCCTGGGCGCCTCCTGGGTGAGGTGTTCCAGGCATGTCCCACCGGGAGGAGGCCCCGGGGCAGACCCAGGACACGCTGGAGAGATTATATCTCTCGGCTGGCCTGGGAACGCCTTGGTGTTCCCCCGGACGAGCTGGAGGAGGTGGCTGGGGAGAGGGAGGTCTGGGCCTCTTTGCTTAGGCTGCTGCCCCCGCGACCCGGCCCCGGATAAAGCGGATGAAGATGGATGGATGGATGGATGGATGGATGGATGGATGGGATTGTAAGACAGGAGGTGAAGAACTGTAAGTTGGGTTGCAGTGTAGAGGAGCTAAATATTATTATTGCTGTTCCTCAAAGTGAAGATCTGTTGCCATAATGTCAAAACGGCTTAGCTCTGTGAATTATAAAAAGGTAATTATTTAGCATACACACAGATTGCAGCTGGATTGTGAGCTGTGGTTATGCTGTTGCTTTTTGGTTTAATCAGTAATCATGTTTTTAATGCAGCAAGTAGCATTTCAGTAAGTCTGTAAAATTCTGTAACTCATAATTATCACTCTGTAATAACCATGTAATGCTTTCACTGAACTTTGAACTTGTCAATCTCTATGGGACAAAACTGGACTCATTTTTTTGCCTCTTAATTGAGAACTGATGCACACAATAAACAATAGTTGTATAATTAAGTCTGTCTGGGTTTTTTTGTTGTTTTTTTTACTATATACACCTTCCTGCAACACAGGCTGTTTGTTTTCCTTTTCAGACATAATTATGATGAAGAAGCCATCATTCACAGCCTTGCTCCCAGTACAACTTTGAATGCATTTATTTCCTCTCACGCCCACGTCAACGTACTCTTGCCTTCCTTCGACATCGCTAGGTTGTGGATATGATAGAGTCGCAACATATGCTCATTAATCAACTATCCAAATTGCCACATTCTTGTCTTAGCAGGATCAATGTCTTTGCAAAACTACTCACTGGTGCCCAATGCTCAACCTCAAATGAAACAACTGCAGTTCAGATTTTCAGTATGTTAAATACGGTTGAACAAAAATATTGCATAACAAACACAATCCCTTCATTTCATGGGGTGAAAAGTAATTGGACAAATCAAAGAACTGAAAATAAAATGTTCACTTCTAATACTTGGTTGAAAACGCTTTGCTGGTAATAACAGTCTGAAGTCTTGAGCTCATGGACATCACCAGATGCTGGGTTTCCTCCTTTTTAATGCTCTGTAAGGCCTTTATGCAGTGGCCTCGATTTATTAAACTCTGACTTCCTTTGACTGCATGTTTTTGTCATTGTCCATCACTTTGCCTTTTTTCCTAAACTGTGCTGGCTTTTCTTGGCAACTTAAGGATGGCTTGTTTTTCTGCATGGAGAGCTCTTCGGATTGCAGCCTCTCTGTTCACAGTGAACTCTTCCAAATGCAAGCACCACATCTCAAATCAGCTACAGGACTTTTGTCTGCTTAACTGATAATGACATAATGAAGGAACTGCCCACACCTGCATTTGAGTCAATTGTTCAACTACTTTTGTTCCCTTCAAAAAAAGGGCGGCACATGTTAAGGAGCTACTCTTAAACCCTTCATCCAATCTGAATGTGGACGCTGAGAGTCTGTATATTATGTCCATGTCCATTATATAACTATAATTGGCATATGTTGCAGTGAACAGGTAATAAAAAAACTTGTGTCAGTGTCGAAAAATATATGTACCTAACAGTATGTATATGAAGAGGTGCTGAGCCTCAGCTGGGCTCAGGCAGTTTGAATCATTCATAAGTCTGTGATTGTATCATTATTTCCTTCTTTTTTTTTTAAATGAGTACAGTCTCCCAAACAGAGGGTCATCCCTGACCTGACCTGAAGTATTTCAGCTGTGCAAGAAACTCAGTATTGGAACATGTGGGTGGCCCCAAAGACACATAAAGCTCAGTGAGCTGGGAGTCGTGGATCCTCCAGGCATTCTGGTTCAGCTTGGGATTCTGAGGAACCACATTCGTCTGGGTGGCGTTGAGGCTAGGGACTGCAGGTAAGAAGTAAAAGAGGGACAAGATTACAGTTTCTCAGTCCAAATAAAAGGTGAGAGTCTAGATGAGTCTAGAAGTGGCTTAGTCAGTACTTCAAATATTGTAGAAAATTATTAAATACAAGCATGTCTAGAAAAAAAACATTGAAACATAATGCTGGAGATGCTGCTTGTTATTTAAGTCTATCTATCCTCAGATGCTGCTGTGTGCTGCATTTTGTATTTAACTATGGTAAAGCTGAAGAAGCATTTTAAATGTCTTTAAATAAAAAATGTTAAGCTTTGCCTGGCCTTTCTCATAATGGTAGTCAATCTAAACTTTACTTTGCAAGTCTAAGCTGTAGGTTTATATGTATCATTTTATTATGTCAGCTTAAAGTGTAGCTAATATGACACCTCCTGAGAGTCAGTTTAATCACCAATTTCCAGCTTATTCACTGTATGACAGCATTTACAGTTTAATTACAGGTTTAAGACTCCTGTTGTTGCTCTGTCTTTATCACAGGCCCTCGATTGGGCCGAGTGTGTACATTGAATACAGTACTGTAGACTGCACAACCATCTCGCCTTCCTTTGCGACACAATTACTAATAAATAACCACATTATCCTTGTGCTTCTCATTTTTATTCATTTATTTAATATTTAATAGTAAGGATTCATTGGTTTAAAAGCTGTAAAATAACAATGTACAATTAAAAAATCCTTAAATTTACTGCCATCATTGCGTTTATGCTCTGCAATTGTTGTAAAACAACTCTCCCACTGGCTGTGCCGTGAACTGCTGCAAGAATGTTTCCAGTTTATCCAGAGAGAGCTGCTCCACCAAGTTGTCCTCTGTGTTTCTTGCTCTGGCAGCGCCGCTCTGAATGGGTCTGTCGTTGTTGTCCACACAGCAGTAGGCATTCCACAGGTAGTCTGGGATGTTGACACGCTTAACATTGTTTTTAACAATCCAGCTGTCTGCAGAAGGAATGGCACCGACCAGCACGTAGGCCTTAGAGCACTTCTCCAGAAAAAGCTCAGTGAGCTGGGACTCGTGGATCCTCCAGGCATTCTGGTTCAGCTTGGGGTTCTGAGGAACCACATTGGTGAGGGTAAAAGTGGCGTTGCGACTAGGGACTGCAGGAGAGAAGGAAAAGAAGGACAAGCTTAAAGTCTCTCTGTCCAAAGAAAAGGTGAAAGCCACGATGAGTCAAGAAGTGGGTTAGTCATTTTCATTCAGCAATTAAAATATTCTAGAAAATTATAAATTTCAAGCATATTTAGCAGAAAACATTGAAACATAAGGCTGGAGATGCTGCTCGTTAGTTAAGTCTATCTATCCTCAGCTGCTGCAGTCAAAAATAATTCCCCAGTCCTGTACTGCCATCTACTGTCTACCCTCCTGAAAAACACACAATCCGTCCTCGACTACCTGCATGGTGTCCGTTGGGGTTGAGGTGACCACGGTCAAAGCCTGAATTTGTGTAGTCCTCATTCAGAGCTTGTCTCTCTCCAAGGTAGACACCAGGGTGATCCTGCCCCAGCCAGTATCCATCTTTCATCTCTCCCTGCCAAGACCGATCTACCAGCTAAGATGCATGGAAACAAGATAGCAAAAAAATTAATTCCTTACAATCTAAAATTGTCTAAAAGAACAATTTATGTAAATTTTGACTCTATATTCTTCATACTTTCTCTCTGACATAAATATATATGCAAAATAAGCTCATGTGGGACAAACCTGTGGCTCCACAAACCACCTGTTCTCCCTGCCGCCTCCATTACTGGGCTGGAATTGATAGGCAGAGTAGACAGCAATGCGATGGATGGTGTCATACAGTGTGGCAAAGTGGTACCTGATGGTGGAAATATTAGCAATAGATCAGAAGTGCTACTATGATAAATAAAGAACAAAGAAAGTTTTTGTTCTAAAAGTGATAAGCAGCAGTTGGATTTTCAAAGATACCATAGAAAAGCAGCAATCTGAGTACACATTACAATGCTGTGTGTGCTGATTCAGTTTTAAAGTATTCTTTCTGCCGGTTTACTACCTGTTGACAAAGCGCTGACAGAGGCGGGCAGCACCAGGTGTGGATGCTCCCAACTCAGGCACCTTTTCTTTGTAAAAGTACTTCATGCATTCTGGTGCATCCTGGGGCAAAATGATAAAAATACATAATAATTAATAGTAACAGAAGTGAAGCTATTTGATAAGACACATATTTAATTCTTCTGATAATCTGGAATAAGAAACCAACAAACCTCAAAACGTTCCACAACATCTGCGTGGACAAAACAGAGGAGCGGGAGAAGAGCACACAACGTTATGAATGTTTGCATTCTGGATCAGAAGTGTGGTGTCTGAGATTACTGACCTGAATAAAACACAAAGCAATAACACTTTTGTCAACAAGGCGCTACGTTACAAAGTATATGCTGCCATGTATGTATAGCTCAGGCCATCACGTAGATGGTACAAATAAGCTAATTGCTGCTTTGGACCATCTGTGTTGATATTTGTGTGTTTCCACTCACCTGATGGTGCACCTGTCTGCTGACACAGTTCACCCTGAAGAAACTGACTTTTATATGTGACTTCTCACCACTCCCTTTCACTCTGTTTGTCCAGTTTTATCTGAGCACATGATATTTGTGTGGAATGAACCAGAATCTGCTTACCAAAGAGCAGGTGCGGCTGACTAGATGACGTAGAAAATGGTAAAATTAGCACTATGATATTGAGAGTGTGAGTAAATCTTAGTCACTTGCTTGAGTACAAGTGAGTACAGTGTTCTGGTTTTTTTTTTTAAAGAAAGAAAGAATATATCAGCAGTAATATAGTATTCCAAAATATGTTTTATGCTCTAAATATATTCTGACAAAATGACATTTTGATTACAAAACCTTTACCTCAAAGTATTCAAAACAAACACTTCCTGTTTCTGGTTTTAAACCCTGCTGTGCATTTGATTTCTTGCCTAATACTGTATGAAATCAAGAATCACATCCAGAAAATATTTTTAGCTACTGTCTGATTCCTTGGAAACAAGAACATTTCACTGCATGTCAGGCAGAAAGTTGCATGTTTTTAATTATTGGTAGGCGAGACACTGTTTCCCTACTAATAGGCTCATACAACATAAAACACTCTTACTTCCAATGCAGTTATTTGCACTCCAGATCACCTCCTGGAATATTACGAGCATGTGGTTTTGACAGATTTACTTACACTCTCCAACAATCAGTTCTTGGTTGGGCAACACAGTGCTATCTGTTCATGTGCTGATTTTCCCACGATTACAACAGGAGCTACAGTTAAACCTCACATATGGACTGTTCACAGATATCCAATATATTTAGTTCAGCTGATTAATCTAACAACTTGTTTGCATTTTGACTTGTTCCATTTACTCAAATAGGCCAAGAGGTCATCACAGAAAGTTAATACTGTTCATCGGGAAGCAGCGCTTCCAGAGGTGTGGGAGAAACATTTCATCACTAATCAAAGTGCCTTCTTCGGCCAGCTGAAACAAAAACTAGCATCATTTCCTAACAATGAGCCATAAACTCAGCTTCATGATCATTAATATGTAAACTGTCTTGACCATTGATTAAAGGCCATGATTACAGTTCAGAGAGTTGGGGGATAGACGCAATTAAAGTATTGTAAGGTTGTAAAAGATGGACCCTTAGGCCAGATTCTTGTTTCCAAAATGGTTGTTCCCTTTGCACATAAATGACATCTATAGCCTCTTTTCCACATTACCTACTTGGGTTGGCTCAACTCAAGACAACTCTACTCTAGTCAGTTTCAGTTGTTTTTCATTACAATTGATCCATTACAACCAACTCAGTTCACTGAAGTAGGCGCTAAAAAAGTAAGTGGTACCAGGTACTATCCAGAGATGAGCAGTAATACTCTTTAATTACTAATTGCTGAGTAAAGTAAGGGATTACTATTGCAAAAAGTAATTAGATTACTATTACTTTCTTGTGAGCTCGCTGCTTTACTGAGTTACTAAACCGTGATTTTGTTTGTGAGAGTGTCTCATGACAATGACATACGAGCATGCGATGTCTTTGGCTGCAACATGTGTGTAGATCAAAAATGTATAATATGGATTCGATTCGATTCGATTCGATTCGATTCAATTAGTTGAAATTTTATTAATCCCTCGGGTAGGTTCCTCCAGGAAATTCGGTTTTCACTACACTGACAGAAGTTGAGAAGAAATGTGAGCAGAAATATACCAAATATACACATATATAACTACAGAGACATATATAAATACAGAGTATACAAAAGGGATAAATAGAATAAATAGGAATACAAGGGAATTGCAACATTTCAAGTATGTGAGTCTATTGCACATTGGATATTAACAAAAAGTATTGCACAGTGAAGAGGCACTACAGCTTAGTTGCCCCCCCCCCCCTCCTTTGTTCTCCTGTTTCCCCTCCCTCTCCCTTCCAGAGGGGAGTTAAACAGTTTGATGGCGTGTGGGGAAAAGGCGTTTTTAAGTCTGTTGGTTCTTGTCTTTGGGAGAAGCAACCTGTCACTGAACAGACTCCTCTGGTTGTTTATGGCTGTGTGCAGAGGATGCCCAGCATTGTCCATAATGTCCAGAAGTTTCTTTAGTGTCCTTTTCTCTGCCACTGTCACCAGAGTGTCCAGCTTCATGCCAACCACAGAGCCAGCCTTCCTGATCAGTTTTTCCAGCAAGGATGAGTCCTTCTTTGCTGTGCTGCTCCCCCAGCACACCACAGCATAGAACATACTCCAGCAACCACCGACTGGTAAAACATCCTCAGGAGGTGGAGGTGACTCCATGTGACAAAGTTCCTCACCAGACTCCTGTATCCCTCTTCCTGATCATCTAAGATACACCCCATGATGGCCGTGTCGTCTGCAAACTTCTGAATTCAATTCAATTCAATTTTATTTATACAGCGCCAAATCACAACAAAAGTTGC
The DNA here is from genome assembly GCF_056152115.1 of Neolamprologus brichardi. Classification (NCBI taxonomy): domain Eukaryota; kingdom Metazoa; phylum Chordata; class Actinopteri; order Cichliformes; family Cichlidae; genus Neolamprologus; species Neolamprologus brichardi. Next base: position 10,282,804 of record NC_142117.1, on the reverse strand, counting down.
CTCAAGGCACTTTATATTGTACAGTATATCCTATAATAATAGATACAGAGAAAAACCCAACAATCATATGACCCCCTATGAGCAAGCGCTTTGGCGACAGTGGGAAGGAAAAACTCCCTTCTAACAGGAAGAAACCTCCAGCAGAACCAGGCTCAGGGAGGGGTGGCCTCCCTGAGAGCTGCTCCATCCAAAGTGGAGGAAACATCTGGAGAAGTCAGACAACCATATAGGGCAGAATGTTGTTGAACACGGAAACTTGTTTAACTGTCATTAATTAAAACCTGTGCATGTGATATTCTTTCTGAAGGGGCGTGAACCCTGACATAATAAAACCATTTTGAATTTATGCTGTGATAGTAGGTAGAGTGGTGGCCCCATGATCGGAAGGTCGGGGGTTCGATTCCCCTGAACAGCTACCCTGAGGTACCCCTCAGCAAGGTACCGTCCCTACACACTGCTCCCCGGGCGCCCAATGGCTGCCAACTGCTTCACTACGTGAATGGGTTAAATGCAGAGAGGAATTTCCCCACGCGGATCAATAAAGTACACTTTCTTTATTTCTTTAACACACTACCATTCAAAATTGAAAACACATGTTGCAACCTCTTCTTCTGCTTTTTGCTAGACTGAATACAGCTTCATCCATGAAGATGTATTCATGAGGCCATTGAGTCAAGCTCAAAGATTCTCTTTACACAACAAACTAATTTTAGTTCTGTAAATTAAATAGTATAATGTATACATGTGCTATGTATACAAGTATACTTATAACTAAATGGTATTTTAGTCATAAGTATAGCAGCATCCCATATCATTTGGGACAATGTGTGCTTTCACCGAGGTCCAAGAATATGCATTTGTTTTCACAATGAGCAGCATTTTATAAATGTGTTTCTTCCACCGTACTCTCCCTTTTTGAACCCTATTGAGGAGTTTTTCTCAGCATGGAGATGGAAAGTATACAACCAAAACCCTTACACACAGGAAAATCTACTTCAAGCATTGAATGGAGCTTGTGGTGAGACAGGAGTGGAATCTTGCCAGAGCTGGATTCGGCATGCTAAAGGATTCTTTCCTCGTTGCCTTGCAAGGAAGCCCATAGCATGTAATGTGGATGAAGTCCTGTGGCCTGACCCAGCACAGAGGCGTAATGCTGAGACAGGATAAATTATCTGAATATGCTGTAAAAATATATAATTTTTTAATGTACATATAACTTTTTTTTTTACTGCAGTTCTTTTTTTTTTTTTGTTATGTTACGACCTTGCATGTTTACGTGTTTGTTTTGTGCAGGTGTTATGTCTTATGTTAATTTAGCTGTGCCAGGGCCCTCCTCCGATTGGTGCATGGATACACTGCAACGACATGACTGGTTCCAGCTGGAGGACCCGCCCATTAAAAGGAGGCTGGAGCGCTACAGCGGGAGAGGTCTTCGCGTTTCTCCTCACGGCCCAGCAGTCTTCCCGTGGCAGCCGCTGGCTGCAGTGCTTTTGAGAGTTGTGAAAGTGGAGTGGGTAGGGGTGAGCTGCCGTTTTCTTTTGATCACCCGTTTTTCTCCTGTTTCGTGTTAGTTAAGGAGGTTAGACTCTGTTTTTATTTTTGACTTTGTTTTGGTGAGGTCAGGGGTGCGGGATTTGTTTAGATCTGTTTTGTTTATTGTTTTGGCCTTGGCTCACCCTGAAGCGTTGACACTCCCGTTTTGGTTCCTTTTTTTCCCACATTGTAAATAAATCACAGTGAAACTAAAGGCTTTGTCTCTTGTGGCTGCTTGGGTCTTGGGGGGGATGCGAGTGCCTCACTCGTGTTATTGCCTGGCCCTAGACGGGTCGTAACAGTTAAAATGTGAGTACAAGAATAAATGAATGAATAGATAAATATTATTTTCCAGCTATCTCACAGTGTTTTGTATTTATTTTTGTAGTGTGTAATCGTTGCTAAGTTGTGTTGCACATTGGCTGGTTTTGTGTGGCTTTTGACAGTAGTGGTTGATTTTGAGTAAAGTTCAAATAGTTTTCGGTCAAACGTTTGGTTTTGCAAGACAAGTTAAAGGTTATGTGAGTGTAACTTGAATTTTACACTTTGTGTTTAGTGTTTTGACACAAAGAGATGAGATTTTAGGAAATGTGTTTTAGCAATTCAGAAAAGCTGTAATGACAAGTACATTCCTGTCAGGTGAGTTCCTGTGTTCAGACTCTCACTGGACCTGAGTCATCACCTGTTACACCTGTGTGTTGCCTTCCTTGATGACTCTCACGTGTGCTGCGTGGAGGCCTCTGTATCCCATTTCTCACAATAAAGATCTGCCAGGCATTTCAGAAAAGCTTACTGTCATCGGAGCAACTTTTTTGTTCATCTGTCACACACGATTGTTAGAAGATCTGATGGTTTAAATATCCATTTTTTAAAAGTGTTGTTTATTCACAAAATTGGCCCCATAACCATCCATTCGTGTCACAGTGCAATCATGGTTGCAATGCACCAGCGATCATCATTGACAGGTTGCTCAGGTCTTAAAAGAGAATTAACTTGTATTTTTTAATGTATATATTTTTTTGCTCTTATTTATGAAGTAGCTGTTATCTAGTACTTTAAGATAAAAAAAACAAAAAAAAAACTTTATTTATTATTTTTAGGGTTTGTTTTGTTTTTTGTGCTACATTACACAACATCAAAATAGCCTTGTCAAAAATGACAACAGCGTTGGCATTTTTGTTATTTGTGTTTTGTAATTTTTTCAAAACAATACCATGATTGCATCTACTGAAACTCTCTGTGAAGCTTAAATCTCAGTGACCTTTACTTCAAGGTCAGAGGTCAACTTTTCTGAAAATCAGAGGAGTTTCACATTTATAACACAGGTATGTCTACTAGCAGGCTGAAGGGTAGCACTATATATTTGTAAACAATCAAAAACAACAATTATTACACAATTTATTTCCAATTTGTATGGAATTTATTTCAGTAAACATGGTGTTTTAGGTCTGAAGGACTGATGTGATGGTAAGGTGTCCACTGCTCCGCTTTGAATATTGGTAGGCTTCCTTTTTTTATTTTAAATTTTCACAAGAAGTGCTAGTTCCCCTTGAGTTTTGGCCACTCCAACAATCAGACGATTCCCTATGAGCAAGCATTTAGCGACAGTGGGAAGGAAAAACTCCCTTTAAAAAGGAAGAAACCTTCAACAGAACCAGGCTCAGGAAGGGACAGTCATCTAGCACGACTGGTTAGGGTGGGGGGAGTGAAAATTAAAAACAAAAAAAAAAAAGCCAAAGTGGTCATTATTGGAGCAGCTTAATTATTTTTTCCAGTGTAATTTGCTGTTAATATCCTTTTCCAACCCCAGTTTGTGTCTTTATCACTTTTGTCCAGGGTGGAAGATGCCATGCTGGAGATTGATTCTGTATGGTTTTTCATTGTCGATACATGGGCACCTGTTAGAGAGGCCAGGGCTGAAAAAGGGATGCCGGAGAACCTCCGAGGGTGTTATCCACTGGTTTGCATCCAAGGCCAACATCTGTTTAATAAGGGTGACAAATAAGCTTTGGCCATCTTCTGGTCCTCGTCTAAACATCATTATTTGTTTGAGGTCATCCAGACATGTCAGTTTTATGTATCTTGTCTCCAAAGATTCATATCCTGTCTCGTATTTAAATTGTTGGGTGGTCTTGAATGTCCAGCGCTGTTGGTTGTAGTTGTCTTTTGTGAAATAGTCTTCAGTGTACACGCCAGAGTCTAGAACATGATCTGGTGGCTGACCCTGAGTCTCTATGATGAATTTTAAAACATCATAATATGTTTTTCCAGGGTAGAGTGGCACCCCTGTAACAAGCTCAACAGCCACCAGCCCCAGAGACCACATGTCAATTGCTTCGTTATAAGGAAGGCCAAGCATAACCTCAGGTGCACTATAACCAACTGTCCCCACACGTTCACCAGGCATCACTGCAGACGCAGGACATGCGAAGCCAAAGTCTATAAGTCTGACTTTGATGGGAGACTCATAGCGGTTTACAACCATGATGTTTCCAGGTTTGAGGTCAGCGTGCACTATTCCCAAAGAACCCAGGTGGGACAGAGCATTTGTTAGTTGACCTAAAATTGGCCTGACTTCGCTTATGGGGAGACGCCGGTTATTTGGGTCCCGTATGTAGTCCCATAGGCATTGGTCTAGCAGTTCAAACTTTAGGCAAACCCGCTCTCTGTCGTGGAAAAAGCCGTTCCATTGAACAATGTTGGCGGCATCTGGATCCAACCTTCGCAGCTGCTCCAGGATGAAAATCTCCAGTTTCGCCTGTTGCAGAATATCAGGGCGGCTCTTGTTTACTTTAATAGCCACAGCTTGGTTGGTCATGGTATCACGACATTTGGCTACAATACCAAAGCCCCCTTCTCCGAGGAAAGCCTCTACCTTGTAGTGGTTTCCCAAAATGCTCCCTTCAACTATTTCAAGCTCATCTGAGCTGAAGGATTGGCTGACTGACGTGTGGCTGAATATTTGCTGAGAAAATTCAACTGAGTTTTGGAAACTGCAGTTGATTTTCTGTGATCTCTTGCATTTCAAGTTTGAAGGGTGCTGAAAGACCACAGGGTTTTGTGATCTTTCAGCACTCATGTCAATGCAAGGGGAACTCTTGGGGTTGAAAAAGGGATGCCGGAGAACCTCCGACGGTGTTATGCGCTGGTTTGCATCCAAGGCCAACATTTGTTTAATTAAGCTGACAAACAAACGTTGGCCATTTTCAGGTCCTCTTCTAAACATCATTACTTGTTCGAGGTCATCGAGACGCGTCAGTTTTATGTATCTTGTCTCCAGGGACTCATATCCTGTCTCATACTGAAATTGTTGGTCAGTCTTGAATGTCCAGCGCTGTTGGTTGTTGTTGTCTTTTGTGAAATAGTCTTCAGTGTACACGCCAGAGTCTAGAACATGATCTGGTGGCTGACCCTGAGTCTCTATGATGAATTTCAAAACATCATAGTCTTCATTTCCAGGGTAGAGTGGCACCCCTGTAACAAGCTCCACAGCCACCAGCCCCAGAGACCACATGTCAATTGCTTCGTTATAAGGAAGGCCAAGCATAACCTCAGGTGCACTATAACCAACCGTCCCCACACGGTCACCAGGCATCACTGTAGACGCAGGACATGCGAGGCCAAAGTCTATAAGTTTGACTTTGATGGGAGACTCATGGCGGTTTACAACCATGATGTTTCCAGGTTTGAGGTCAGCATGCACTATGCCCACAGAACCCAGGTGGGACAGAGCATTTGAGTTGACCTAAAATTGGCCTGACTTCACTTATGGGGAGACCCTGGTTTTTCCGGTCCCGTATGTAGTCCCACAGGCATTGATCTAGGAGTTCGAACTTTAGGCAAACCTGCTCTCCGTCGTGGAAAAAGCCGTTCCATTGAACAATGTTGGCGGCATCTGGATCCAACCTTCTCAGCTGCTCCAGGATGAAAATTTCCAGTTTCGCCTGTTGCAGAATATCAGGGCGGCTCTTGTTCACTTTAATAGCCACAGCTCGGTTGGTCTTGGTATCACGACATTTGGCTACAATACCAAAGCCCCCTTCTCCGAGGAAAGCCTCTACCTTGTAGTGGTTTCCCAAAATGCTCCCTTTAACTATTTCAAGCTCATTTGAGCTGAAGGATGGGCTGGGTGACATGGTGAAATGTGTCAGCTTGGTCAGTGAATTGCTAAGTAACGTGAAATTCTCTCAAAACTCTCCAAAAGGGTTTGCTTACTGTCAGGTCAAGGTCCGTTGAGCAGCAAAGTTTAACAGAGCAAAGCTCCTACATAAGGGTTTTTTCTCTCAGCAAGATGATGACATAACAAAGGATCAAAGGCATTCTATTTTGGATCAAAAGCATTCTATTTTTTCAGTTGAAACACTGAAAAAAAATGTTTCAACAGGGCAGGCTGTATTTTCTGCTGCAACATCTCAACAGGAAATAATAAGATAAAGACCAGGAAGACTGGTGATCTATTCATATCAGTAACATCGGCAGGTTTCTAGTGCAGGAAGTAATAAATTCAGCCCTCGTGTTTGCACTACAGGTTGCTTTCATGAGTATTTCTGTTTTTGTGGTGGGGGAATTTTTCCTCGTTACAACGATGTAAACAAAAACATTCATTGTGCTTTCTACAATGACTAGTAATCTTTTTGTCCTACTGTTCATTTACAGTACAGGAAAGGTTTTGTTTGGTTATGATTGTTTTGCAAGAAATACTTCAATCACAGTGGGGTAGTCTTGATTAAAATGCTATATGAGAACTGTGGCACCATGTGTGACCAGATATTGGCATGTAGTCGTCACCAGACTGTCATCAAACGTGAAGTTTGGGACAGACTGGACAAAATACACAGAGATGAAAATCTTATGTCCAGTGGTAAATGATCAAAATTCCACCACAAACATGGCTTTGACGAAGATGTCCCTTTCTGAAGTAACCCCAACAAGTTCCTGAAGTAACCAAATGGAATTTAACCAGTGACCTCTCACTTTGCAGGCGAATGTGTAAACCAGCGATGCCTGGAAAACACTAAAACTGTGCCAAAATGTCATTTTACATTCAAAATGACAGACTTCCAGACTTTCTCTTTGGATTGGGTTCACTGAATCTGTGTGTAATAAATGTCATACACGTATTTCAAGCTGTAAATAAGCTGTTAGAAGTTCATTAAAGTTTCTTAAGTGGTGCTGTAGATCCGTTTCCGCAGTGCCAGTGACTTAAAAAAAGTTACATTTTACAGTACATTTTGACCTGATGTGAAGAATGCAAAAAATTTCATTAGTTTGGAAGCATGTTTGATATATGATATATTTGCCTGACTAATAATAATTTATTATTATTATTGTTGTTGTTGTTGATGTTGTTGTTGTTGAATGGGGCCTTTCCCCTGTGAGTGTCCAGCTCCCAGCTAAAATGTGGATTTTGTGCCATCTGGCGGTCAGGATTTATAAGGTCAGTGCTTTATCATAACTGTGCAGGGTAAAGGCCTCAGTTGCTGGGAAAAGCACAGGTGTATTGCAGTTTTTCTGAACTGTTAAAACACTAAACCCCATTGTAAAAACTAAACTGTCAACTATGAAAACGCTTTCATCAAATCAATCCCACAGTTGCCAAAATCTTAAACACTATTCATCTGGTTAGGACACCATTTGCAAATCTCAGTCTCCCATTTACCAAATCTCTAAACACAAAACACACTTAGCAGTGTGGTGCACTTGTTGTCGTGTGAAGGCTGTGTGCAGGCAGGAGTGGTGAAATAGAGGACCCAAAGTGCAGACTCCAGAGACAAACGTGAACTCAAACAGCTTTAATGCTGAACTCAAACAGAACAAAACTAAGAATCCAAATAACTTACACTGGCAGACAGAACACACAGCATATATGATGGTAGATCACAACACAGAGACAGAGAAGCTTCAGTTCATCACAAGGCTTCATCTCACCATCCCTAGGGACACCACAGTTCCCTGTGGGTCTCCTGTGCTCCTGACCACAGTGTCGGACGTGATGTCCTTCAGCCTGACGTACTGTGGTCTGTCGGTGAGGTAGTTTGAGATCCAAGTGACCAGGCAGGGGTCCACCTGCCCTGTGCAGGTGGAGTGCAGGAGAGAGTGCGACCATGCAGCGTTTAAAGCTTGGAAGTCCTGACATTACTTTGAGCTTGATTCTGTAAAAAGTGACAAAGACATTAGTGTCCGCTGTACACTCTGCGTGGGAAGAAAACCTCTTTCTACAGTGAAAAATTAAACTTCAAATATGAGCAAACACCTAGCTCGCTGCCACAGGTATGTGAAATTCACAGAGAAACCCCCAGATCCCCCCACTGACATGACCACTGTGGCACCGAGCAAACCTGGGCTGAAAGGTCTATTGCTTTATTACGTATTCAGGTTGTGTATCATGTTTTTAAATAGTAACTAAGTAATAAAGTCACCAATTACTTTTGAAAATAAGTAACGAGTGAAGTAACAGGATTACTTTCTTGGAGAAGCAATCAGTAATTAGTAACTAATTACTATGTAGCAGTCCCCCGGACCAAGGAAGAAATAGAGAGAGCCTCGACGGGTGCAGTAATTTTTACTTTAAGATTCATTCAGAATCTAACAGTGCTGAGGTGCGCCAATGCACCGTGAAAACTAAACAGAAACACAAAATACATTTTCTTAGACGCTTATTACAAATATGAACTCAAATAAAGTTGAAAATACAACAAAATATCAAGTAAGAAAACAAATACAACTTAAAACATGTACCTCGCTCCGCCTTCCAAGGGCTGCAAATTGTTAATTTTGCTAGAGTCCGGTATCACGCTGCTTCACGCTTCATTGAGAGCTGCCTACTGGGACATGTGCGCCACAAAAACCGGTCTGAGCTGGAAGTGCAGCTTGCCGCTAACTAAGCAACAGAGCCCTCTACTGGACACTACGCGTAGCTGTTCAGGCTTAGGTCAATAAACAAAACTGGACCTTTACACTCCCACCAAATCATGTATAACAAACAACATTCTTTACATGATTTCCAGCTTTAACATATGGACATTACTACAAGAACGAACACAATTTCAAGTACATCATCAATAAACTTTTGCAAAAATACGCCTGATGTGACAGTATTGATTGAAACATCAATTAGTTATTTTCTAATAGAACTACAAGCTTTTGAACAGGTCGCTCAACTATGTGAGGTTTGTGTGCTGTTCCCTGCTTCTTTATTAAGCCTCGATCGCCAACTTGAAGCTTGACTCTGCGGACCAACCCGTCATCTTCTTCTGGTGCTAAAACCACTCGAGCCAGTTGCCACTGATTTCTGGGAAGCATCTCTTCTTTGATAATGACTATGTCATTGACTTTAAGATTTCGACGTGGTACGTGCCATTTCTGTCTCATAGATATGTTCAGAAGGTACTCTCTTTTCCATCTACTCCAAAACTGCTCAGTGAGACACTGGACTCTGCGCCAACGTTTCCTTGCATATAAGTCCTCTTTCACAAACTTTCCCGGTGGAGGCAGTGCAACCTTTGATTTCATCAATATGAGGTGATTTGGAGTTAGAGGTTCAAGAGATTTAGGATCATTGATTCCATCGACGCTCAGTGGTCGGCCATTAACGATAAACATCGCCTCATAGAATAGAGTTCTTAGAGAGTTGTCATCCAGCCTGCCTTGGCATTGAGCAATGGTGGCATTGAGAACATTGCGGATGGTTCGAATCTGTCGTTCCCACACACCTCCGGCGTGGCTAGCAGATGGGGCATTGAAGACGAACTCACACTGTTTATTGGCAAGGAATGCTTCTAAGGCATCTGTGTCACATTGTTTAAGAGACTCTCTTAGCTCATTTTTGGCTCCAATAAAGTTCGTACCCTGGTCACTGTACAACTTACAAACAGCTCCTCTTAAGCTGATGAAACATCTCAGAGCGTTGATGAAAGAGTCAGTAGAAAGATCCTCAAGCATCTCAATGTGGACTGCACGTGAGGAAAGACATGTAAAGAGGAGTCCATATCTTTTATGCTCTTTGCGACCTTGTTTTGTGACAAATGGTCCGAAACAGTCCATTCCACAATACATGAAAGGATCTGAGATTTCAACTCGTTCCTTTGGAAGTTCAGACATGCGTTGTTCTTCTGGTGAACGTCTTAGTTTCCGACATTGAACACATTTGCTTATTAGTTTTGCAACTTCCTTGCTCCCACCAATCACCCAAAATCCGTTCGATCTGATTTCCATGAGAGTTTGGCTTCTACCTTGATGACAAATCTGTGCATGAAAATGAGCAATGATCAACTTTGTAATGTGATGGTCTTTCGGGAGGATGATGGGGTGCTTAAGTCCCTGACAGAGTGTTGACTTCTTCAATCTTCCTCCAACACGGAGAAGTCCTTGATCTAATACTGGATCTACTCTAAAGAGGGGACTTGAACTCGGAAGGTTATCTCCCACCTTCAACACTTCCATCTCTTGAGAAAAGGCCTGCTGCTGAAGGAGCTTTATTATTGTGTCACCAGCTGTTTTCCGTTCGTTTACTGTTACAAAGTTTCCATACTGAGCTTTGCTGGATCTCAATCTTTTTATCCTTGCAACCACTTTAAGGAGCATTGACCAACTTGAAAACCTTGACAAACGGCTGAGGATATTGTCTTGTTCACTTGTTTGAGTTGTGAGAGCTTTGACTGCTTTGACTTCTGGATCCCCTACTAACAACACAGCTGAGGGGCTGGGTGCATATGAAATGTCATGTTCCCACAGAAACTTTGGACCAGACAACCAACATGTTGACATGATTTCTGATGCACTGAGCCCTCTAGAGGCATAATCTGCAGGATTCTGAGCTGTGTCAATGTAGTGCCACTGTTTGGGATCTGTAGTTTGCCTAATTAACTGAACACGGTTGGCAACGAAGACGTGGAACCGTCGTGCCTCATTGTTAATATAGGCTAAGACTACTTGGGAGTCAGTCCAAAAGAACTCTTCATTAATGCACATCTGAAGCTCTGCTTTTAGCATGCTGCTCATTCTGGCTGATGTGACTGCGGCTGAGAGTTCTAATCGTGGGATACTTGTGACCTTGGTAGGTGCGACTCTTGCCTTACCCATAACAAGACTACAGTGGACCTTCTCGTTGCTGAGGTACCTAATATAGGAGCATGCACCATATCCTAAATCACTAGCATCGCAAAAGTGGTGCAGTTCCACCTTTACAATGTCTGTTAGTTCTGGTGGGTGGTAACATCTAGGCACTGCAACCAATTTTAGTCTTACCAAACCATCTTTCCAGTCCTCCCACCGTGAACGCAAGTTGTCAGGAAGGGGGTCATCCCATTCAGTGCCTCTGCGACACAGTTCCTGTAGGATACCTTTGCCTCTTAAGGTGAAGGGAGCTACAAACCCTAGTGGGTCGTACAGGGATGAGATCACTGACAGTATGCTCCGGCGAGTAGGAGGTTGGTCCTTAGTGTTTATTTTGAAACTGAAAGTGTCATTTTTGATTGACCACTGGATGCCGAGCACATGGCCTTCAGCTGTTGTGTCAGGTTTGAGATCGAGCGGTTCTGTGGTGTCTGCTCTGTCTGAGGGTTCCAGCTGGGAAAGCGCATCACTTTGGTTTGAGTTGAACTTGTGCAGATGTAGACCGCCAAGTCTACAAAGTGCTTGTGTTTCGGTGATGAGTTCTTGTGCCTCTTTGACTGATGGGACACTAGTTAGACCATCGTCTACATAAAAGTTCTGTTCAACAAACTCTGAGGCCTTATGATAGTCTGCTCTGTACTGTTGTGCTAAATATTTCAGGCCGAAATTAGCACATCCAGGGGATGAACTGGCACCGAATAGATGTACAGCCATTCTGTACTCTCTGGGTTCTTTGTCTAATTGTCCATCCTGCCACCACAGAAATCTCAGATAGTTGCGCATGTCTGGACAAACAGAGAACTGGTGGAACATTCTCTCGATATCACAGATTATGGCTACATTTTCCTTTCTAAAACGACAGAGTACCCCCACCAATGAGTTGATCATATCTGGACCTGTGAGAAGAGTGTCGTTTAATGAGACACCGAGAAATTTTGCTGAACAGTCAAAGACGACTCTTAGCTTGGCTGGTTTTTTCGGGTGATATACCCCATGGTGTGGGATGTACCATGCAGTCTCACCGTCGGTCAAAGGAGGGGCTAATTCTGCATCACCACTGCTGATAATGTCTCTCATAAAGGAACAGTAATGTTCATGATATTGTTTATCAGCCTTTAGCCTTTTCTTCAGGTGTTGCAGTCGGACTGTGGCTAGCTTCTTATTGTTGGGAAGCGCTGGTGGATCGTTGCCCTTGAAGGGAAGCGGCATCTCATAGTGCCCATCTGGTCTTTGTTTTATTGTATCACTGAGGATTTGTATGAAGCGAACATCATCCTGTGATACATACTTATCCTCATAGTTTCTCTCATTAAAGTCAGACTCTAGGACTTTGAGTACATCTGTGGCTGATGGTATGGGCATTTCTTTGACTGTGATCCTGTGCACATAACTCTGGTTACCTTCTCTGTCTAGGTGAGGATTACCAGAACCAATAATACTCCATCCTAGTAGGGTTCTTTGTGCGAAAGGTTCGTTTATTTTGCCTGTGACGATCTCTAGGGGGGCTAGTGCTGATGGGCAGTCATAACCAATCAATAGACCTACTTCACAGTTCTGCAATGGCTGTAACTTGTTAGCTAAGCCTTCAAGGTGTGGCCACTGAAGTGCAGTTTCCTTGGTAGGGATATGAGACTTGTCAACTGGGATAAAGTCACGAGAGTAGACTTGTTCTATTCGGACACGAGTCTCAGAGTCAAACCCACGCACCTGTAAGTTGTTGGCAAGTTTACTTGCAACGACTGTGTCGACGGAAGTCATGGTGCTAAGCTTCAACTGCACTGGTTGGGCATCTACATTTAGTTCTGAGGCCAAATCCTCTAAAATAAAGGATGAGTCACTCTGGGTGTCAAGCAGGGCATATGTAAGTATTTCTTTCTCAGGCTCAGATGCAACTGACAGAAATACTGGTACTATGCTGGATGTGGAAGATGGTTTCCTTGTTAGTACATGAGTCATAACATTATGCACTTCCTTGTTTGCACCTTCATCTGGGGATTTAGAATCCTCAGTTTTCCTTTCTTTAGGTTCACTCACTCTTTCTGTGTGTAGACAGGTGGGGTGACGCCGACCACACTTACTACAGGAGTGACGTCCTCTGCATTCTTTGGTTACATGACCCCTTCTCAAACACCCAAAGCAGAGACGATTTTCTTGAATGAAAACTTTCTTGTCATCTCTAGTTTTCGCTGCAAAAGCAGGACACTTAGCTATGCCATGCGATTCTTCTTTGCAAAACAAACATGGGGGTTTAGGTCTAGAAGTAGATACTGGGATTGGTGGAGACTTTGGTTGGATGGTAGTACTGAGTGCCTTCGCTCTTTTAACGTGCCGCTCTTCTGATGCCCTTTCGTTCATTAGGAATGGTGAGGCAACAGGATTGCAAACTACTTTAGCTTCATTTTGTATGAACTTTGTAAAGCGAGAGAAGTTGGGGTAGTCTTGGCTTTTGTCTAGCTCCTCCACTACAATGCGGCTCCATCTCTGCACTATCCACTCAGGCAGTTTTCTTAGAAGCTTGTGATTTTCCTCACAATCATTAAGGATCTCTAGGCCTTTGACTTGAGGGATAGCCTCTGCACAGCTTTGGAGAAAATCTGCCAACTCCCTCAGTGCTATAGGATCATTGGCAGGTATTTTAGGCCATTTTGTGAGTTTAGCCCTAAAGGCTCTTTGGATAACAAATGGGCTACCATACCTTTCCTCTAGAACGCTCCAAATGCCTGCGTATGCCTGCTCACTGTTGCGGAAGAAATATCCCTCTACTGCCTTTCGTGCTTCACCTGCAAGATAGCTCTTTAGATACAACATTTTCTCACACACAGGTAAAGGTTTGTCACCAATTAGTGCCATAAAGGATACCTTCCAATCCATAAACTTTAGGGGGTCGCCACTAAAGATGGTGGGCTCAGGTACAGGAAGCCTGTTTAGGGTAAGAGAGCTTGCAAGAGCTTGAACTAAGCTAAGTTCTTCTCGTTCTGGAGTAGTATTGTGAGGTCTAAATGTCGGTGCTCGTGGATTTAAAGAGAGCCGTGGTGCGCTGTTGGGGAGATTTGCGGAATTTTCTAAGTTGTAGCAGGACACTTGATCATAGCTTTCAATGTCATTTTGAGCGCTAAGGGCTCTTACTCGTGCGGCTGCTACTTTCACTTCACTGTCTGCCTTTAACTGTTGAAGTTTAGTCTTTTCCTCCTCCAACTTTGCCTTTGTTTCCACTTCCTTTATTTTCCACTCATTTTCCATTTGGCTGATCTTGGTTTCCTGTGCCAATATTTCTTGTGTGGCCTTTGCTTGTTCCACTTTGGCTGCAAGTTCAGCTTCTGCTTCCACCTCACGACTGCCAGTAGAATCTGCCTTTGAGCGTGCGACTGAACCCTCTGGGAATGACGTTTCAGTTTTTGTATCACCAAACACAGAACCATAGTCCCCTTTGTTTAACATCACTCGTACTCTTTCCTTTTCAAGGCGATCGTTAAAGAGCTGATCGATATTTTCTTGTCGTTTAGCAATAACTTCACAAATGTCAGTTGTAAGCACTGCACAAGCATCCATTCGCTTAACAATGTCTGGCGTCATGGATTGGCTGCGGCGAATGGGTTCATAATGCTGTTGTACTACAGCGTGCTTGTCTCTTATGTCATGACTGGCATTGTTTAGCTCTTCAGGTGAGCAAAAAGTTTTCAGCTTTGTTCTGATTTCTTTAGCTGCCTTCTTCCAAGTGTCATAAGCTTTGTTAAATGCCTTCTCATTTTTCTTTGCCTCATATTCCTGCATTTCTTTACCTTTTTCAGTTAAATGCCTTTCACGATTGCTGGATCTTACTCCTTGTTGCTCTGAGTCGTCGGCTTCTTCAGCAGGGTTCAACATTTTGTTACTGTTATGTGTATGTTGCTCTATGCGATAATGTCTGGACTTAAACTTACGGGAGTGTTACTTTTGGAAACAATGCTCACATCAGACGTTTACATCACATAAATACACAGATTAGCACCCACATATTAGACAAAATGTAACTGTAAATACTGCTGATATACCATAACGTTACTTTCAAGAAGAATAAACCCATACAATTTAAAGATTGTAATTACTTAGTGCAATAGAGTATACCTTTAAAGCTGTAACCACAAAATATTTAAGGCAAGTAACTCTGAATTAGTGTGCAGACATTTTAACTTTGTTATCAGCAAAGTCCTTAATGGGCATAATACCTGCACCTCTGTAAAGTGACCATCAGAGTTCAAAGTGGAGGTAGGCGACGAAGCAAAGATGATCTTGACTGGTGTAGAAATCTCTCACAGCTGACACACGGACCCACCTCGTGGCACGGGCTGCACTCATCTGGCACGGGAGCTAGCAAGTAGCCTTCACTCAGCATCGAGTTTTCACTGTAGCAGTCCCCCGGACCAAGGAAGAAATAGAGAGAGCCTCGACGGGTGCAGTAATTTTTACTTTAAGATTCATTCAGAATCTAACAGTGCTGAGGTGCGCCAATGCACCGTGAAAACTAAACAGAAACACAAAATACATTTTCTTAGACGCTTATTACAAATATGAACTCAAATAAAGTTGAAAATACAACAAAATATCAAGTAAGAAAACAAATACAACTTAAAACATGTACCTCGCTCCGCCTTCCAAGGGCTGCAAATTGTTAATTTTGCTAGAGTCCGGTATCACGCTGCTTCACGCTTCATTGAGAGCTGCCTACTGGGACATGTGCGCCACAAAAACCGGTCTGAGCTGGAAGTGCAGCTTGCCGCTAACTAAGCAACAGAGCCCTCTACTGGACACTACGCGTAGCTGTTCAGGCTTAGGTCAATAAACAAAACTGGACCTTTACATACTATTTTCAAGTAACTTGACCAACATTAGTACTATCACCTAATGGGAAACCCTAAAAAACCATGTCAAGCCGTGCCGAGCTGACGTGAGTAGGGAGAGTAGGTACTAAAGGAAAAAAGCTGACCACTGCCCAGTAGATGTACATGTTTGAGAAGGTAGCTCTTTGGCGTTGTCTTTCATTGTTTTTTTGTTTTGCCCCAGTGATCACTGGAGTGCTTTCAGCACTTGATACAATATTGCTCTGTTTGTCCCTAAGGGACTTGATCCTTGGGTGGACCAATGTTTGGTTTCGCATGTTTTGGAGTAACAGAGAAAAACTGTGTCCCTGCTGTTCCTATACTCGTTACACATTAAGGATCACCAGTGTTTTTCATTTAGGCAGCGACTGTCCTTCTTCTCTCACCTGGAGAATTCTTCAGGCATCTTCCCGCCTTTGATAAATGCCTATCTGGGATAACCACATTTATTCAGGGTTTCTTTAATATGATGTTCTTCAGCTTCTCTGCCTGCTGTCTATGTGTTCACTCTTTGTTGCAGTGACCCGATGCCACCTAATTTGCGCTCCAATGGATGATTAGAGTTAAATGTTTAAGAGTTAACCTTAAATACTTTGGTTTATAGTACACTTCACCTGTGATTGCAACCATTTCCCATTTCTGTGAAAAGTATGCATGGCAATTGATCAGTAGCCATGAACTTGCATGTTAATGATGATGAAAGTGAGCTGATAACTCAGTGATAGGCAAAGGTTTACAAGGCTTTCACTGTCTTACAATGCTGTGATTGCAGCCATTCCCCAACTCTCTGTGCAGAGTAGCCTACTCATGACCAGTGGTCATGATGACAATTTGCATATCACAAGATAAATGTGTTTGTTGGTGGTGCTAGTTTCTGTGATTATGCAAATGCACTGTTTATAAGGTTAGTGAAACCTGCAGCCAGCTGAGACTGAAGAAGACACTTGGAGGAGTGTTAAAATGTTTATCCCACTGAAAATGCAGGAACAGAGGAACAGAATCAACTTTCTGTTATTTCCTTACCCGGATGATTGAGCATGCATCAACACTTTCAATACTAATATAATTTCCCTTCTTATAAATATTTATATTCCACTCATCTTTGCACAATTGTTGGAATTCAGTTAAAACAATTGCAGGGATTTTGGGCATGAACCGCCTTTTTAAAGTCAATCAACATAATCTCAATCAGGTTCAGGTCAGGACTTTGACTAGGCCACTCCAAAGTCTTCATTTGATATCCTTAAGCTATTCAGAGGTGGACTTGCTGGTGTTTTCAGCATCATTCTCCTGCTGCAGAACCCTAGTGCGCCTCAGCTTGAAGTCACAAACATTTTCTTTCTCATATGTTTTGGTGATTGGCAGAATTCATGGTTCTGTTTACCACAGCAAGCCTTCCAGGTCCTGAGGCATTAAAACAGCCCAAGACCTTCACACTACCACCACCATGTTCCACACACACCTTCCAAAAATTTCAGCTTTTGTCTCGTCAGTCCACAGAGTATTTTCCCAAAAGTCTTTGGGATCATCAAGATATTTTTTTGCAAAACTGAGACCTTTATGCCTTTATGTTCCTTTTGCTCAGCAGTGGTTTTCATCTTGGAACTCTGCCATACAGGCCATTTTTTCCCAGTCTCTTTCTTATGGTGGAGTCATTGACACTGACCTTAACTGAGGCAAGTGACGCTTGCAGTTCTTTGGATGTTGTTCTGGAGTCTTTCGTGACCTCTTGGATGAGTCGTTGCTGAGCTCTTAGGGTAATTTTGGTCAGTTGGTCATTCCCGGGAAGATTCACTACAGTTCCATGTTTTCCCTATTTGTGGATAACAGATCTCAATGTTGTTTGCTGGAGTTCCACAGCTTTAGAAGTGGCTTTATAACATTCTTCAGACTGACATATCTCGATTACTTTCTCATTGTTCCTGAATTTCCTTGGATTGTGGCACAATGTCTTTTGAGGCTTTCAAGGATCTTTTGGTTTACTCCACTTTGTCAGGCAGGTCCTATTTAAATCATTTCTTGATTGGGAATAGTTGTGGCAGTAATCAGTCCTTTGTGTGGCTTGAGAAATTGAACTCCGCTTTCCAAAGATGTGATACACCACAGTTTATTTATGTTATGACAGGAGGGGACAATCACTTTTCTACACTGGGCCATGAAGGTTTGGATTTCTTTCCCCTTAACAATAAACACCTTCATTTAGAAACTGCATTTTGTGTTAACGTGCGTCATCTTTGTGTAATATCTAAATTTGTTTAATGATCTGAAACATTGAAGTGTGACAAGCATACAAAAAAATCAGGAAGGGGTAAACGTTTTTTTACACCACTGTATTACATGTTTAGTTAACTTCATTCAGAATCACTGAAGTCAAATGGAGATTATTTCCATCTGATTATCATCATTATTTCCTTTGCTGTTTTCTGGGACAGCCTGCCATACCGCCTGCATACATGGGCAGCCACAGATAGAGAGCAGCAGAAACACCCCCCACAGCAGGCATTAGTGACAATGACGTCAGCCCATTTCCGCCTTCCTCCAAAGGGTGGCTCCCTTAGAGATAGGGTGAGGAGTTCAGCCATCTGGGAGGGGCTCATAGTAGAGTCACTGCTCCTCCACATCGAAAGGAGCCAGCTGAGGTGGTTCGGGCATCTGATAAGGATTCCTCATGGGCACCTCCTGGGTGAGGTGTTCCAGGCATGTCGCACTGGGAAGAGGCCTTGGGTAGATCCAGGACATGCTGGGGGAGGTGGCCAGAAGGAAGGAGATCCAGGCTTCACTGGTTAGACTGCTGCCCCCCACGACCCGGACCCAGATAAATGAAAGAAGATGATGGATGGATGGATGGATGGATGGATGGATGGGTGGGTGGATGGAGATGGATGGATGGATGGATATGGATGATATGGATGAATGGGTGGATGGATATGGATGGATGGATGAATAATTACATCAGACACAGAATGAAGGGCAGCTGAGGTGGAGGTGGGTTGCAAAGCAGTTTGCAAATTACTGGTTAAACTGCTTAAATAGGGTCCAATTTATTCAAGCAGGGGCTTGCAATGAGATCCGCTGATCCATTGAAATACAACTGAGCTAATGAATTTAAAATTTTTAGTGGGAAGGGGAAGTGTTGTTACATGTGGGCTATCTATATTCTCATCAATGTAATTGAGTGGTGAAAATGAGCTGTCATCTTCATATGGTATTGCAATCTGAAGGTGTCAATTGCAGTAAAAACAACAGTATTTTAAACATTTGGCAGAATAGAAGCATAAAGTAGCATTAAAGAGAAATACTACAGTAACATTCAGTTCAAAGTGATGTTTGTCCACTTGTATAAATGTATAAGAACAGTATGCAGTATAATAAAATGCTCAGTTATACTGCAGTCGACAGAAAAGCAACAAATAAATGTCTGGGAAGAAGTTAGGAGGAAAATACATAAATATTTAATACCAGTGCCAGCGTTTTTAAAAAATGATTCTAGTCTTTTCACAAACTTGTTTCTGCTCAGTAATATAGAGAACTGCCACAGCCTTGCTCCTAAGCTTAGTTAGGTTCTCCCTGTAGGTTATTTGCATAAATGTCCTCCAGCCCTCAAAGGTACTGTATTATATTAATTTCACAATATTTCACGGGTGCCGGACTGCGGCTGCCGGAGGGAGAAAAGGTGAAATATCGACAATGGCTTTATGGAGTAAAGCCACAGGGGCTGATGGGTGCCAAAGAAAACACACAACACATGGACAACATAAAGAGTGAGCTTCATGCGTTCTCCTTTCTCTGCTATAAACATAATAAACAATCTCACAGAACATGACTGCAAGACAGTACATGACAGTATGCAGTGTTGGAACTGCGTTTGCTCAGTGTAATTGGTTTATTAGTAAGGGAAACAAATGAATGTAGTAATTAATGATCCATCCTGTTTGGCTTTCCATCTAATTTCAGATGTAAATAGTGTAAACATCAGAGATGAGAAAACACAGTTAAACTCAGTTATTAAAGACAAAAAAGGGACAGAAAACAAAGAATTTGACTCATAAAGCTTAATTAGCTGATTATTAAAGTGTGAAATTTCAGACTGCAGTGAATTAAATTAATGAACCACACACAAAGCATTAAGACATGGCACACGTGTGCCCTTTGGAGTCATTATTAGCATTATTATTATTAATAATAACAATTCCTTTATTCTTTATTCTCTTTGTTTAAGAGTGGATGATAAATTAGTGATGCTTTTTGTTTTTGTTGCCTGGCTGAACAGTGGCTGTTGCACAGGTAGTGAAGCTTTACGGTTTCTTTCGATTTACTGCCGCACGGCTGCTGTTGCTTGGCTCTGCCTCTAGGTTGCAGTGTTGAATTATGATTTCAAGTTGAAGTAATCCCCCCCCCCCCCCTTTTTTTTTTGCACACTGTTCTGATTATTCGAATGTTTACCCACCTTGAAAATACCCATTCTGCAAACTGCTGATCCACTCATTGATTAGCTGTTTTATCAGCACCCCCACACAAGTAAATTACAGATTTGTCTCAATAGATGGCTTCAAAGCCATAAACATCTTCAAAGTGAGGCCTGTGGATGATAATCATTGAAGATGGCACTCTGAAAGACAAGAGGACCTATTAAACTGCAGCCATGATGGATTTTAGTTGTGCCTTTTATGTTTTTGATTTTGCCTAGAAGTTAATTTTAGTGGACTGGATCTTTAATTGACATGAATGGTCCTTTGTCGCTGGGAAAGATCACAGGGAGTTGGGTTCCCCAGATGCAGATTTAGCCTAATCCTTGGCTCTAAAGCATCTTCAGACGCTCTCTATAAATGAGAGGAAACTGAGTGTGGTTCGACAGGAATAATGTATGTGTGAGAGTATAAATCAGACAAAAATAATAACTGTTTCAAAGAACTGGGATAGATGAGCACGCGCTTTCACTGTTAGCGCCTCATGAGTTAAGTAAATTATATGATTTTATTCATATTGATCTTCACATCACTGATTAACCAGTTACACTGTTACAATACGTTCAGCTGTTCGCATTAAAACGGAGTTCCTTGTGACTTTTGAGACTTCAATGAGAAATGCTTAGAAACACAGTCTTGTTTAAAGAAATCAGCTTAGAGAAAAAAAAATAAAAGGCAGCAAAAAACAAAAATGATGGATTTTCTTAACAAGCTCTTTGTCTGTGCAGCATTATCCTCTCAAATCCTCCAAAACATCTCTTTATTTTTTGCAGTTAGAGGTTTTGAGTAGTTTATTCATTATAGGCCTAACAGGGGTTTGACCTCTCTGTAGTCTAGTCCAGTGATTCTCAAATAGGGGGTCATCACACCCACAAGAGAATGGAAGACAAGTACTTAAGGCGCACTCAGTAGATGTTCAGAATAATTCCATCCCATAAAATTACTGATTAGCGGATTTACTGATTAAGCCAGTGCCGTATGCATGAAAGTCATACACTGAGCAAAATTAGAAAAAACTATATTTGCTAAAGAAAAGATGCTTATTTTGTATTATTTGTTAAGTTATGAGTCTGAAAAGTTGTGAATTGTAACCTTTTCACCTCTTTATGTGAAAGACTTCTTGTCAGACTAAATGCATTTACATTGTAGATGATTACAAAGAGCCTAAAGTATATATTTCTGAATTTTGTCACCTTCAGATCTTGAACATCAGTGCTAAAGTTGACATTTTTTTACTTTAAACATGCAGCACTGAAGTCTATGTAGTCCCAAACAGGAGATGTAATAACAGTGAGACACAAAAAGGTATCAAGACTTAATTCTGTAACAAAAAAATAAAATGCCTGTAATCGCATTGTGATTGTTCCACCTCGAGCTTTTTGCACAAGCAACAAAAAATTTGTTATCGCTTGTCAGAACACAACTCCAACAAGTCCATCGGACTTGTTGGAGTTGCATCATGTTGGCCCCCTGATATCATACTTTAAGTTGGTGCAGGTGGATGTGGAAGCACAGAGGTAGCTCCTGCACGAACCGACTGCAGTGCTGCTGAGGAGGCAAAAAGGTGAGACTGCATCTTTCCACACACTTACGTCTCTGACTGCTCCAAGGACAGATGGCCAGACACACGTCTCAGCCCAGACAGAAGAAGGAAAGAGATGAATTCAATCTCACACACACACACACACACACACACACACACACACACACACACACACACACACCCAACCCAATTTTCCCAACCCCCCACCCCCCCTCCACTCCTCCACCACCCTCCCTTTATCATTTTTCTCTCATTCTTTTTCATCTTTTTAAGTCGCTTCATTTCAGATGCATTCATACATTACCAATATCTTTATGTATGAGTCTGTCTGCCTCCCTCCCTCCTCACCTCCCCCATTTTCTCTCTCTCTTCCTCCCATTCTCACCTCCTCCTCCTTCTCTTGTACCTCCCTCCACTTCCTCCAGCTCCCTATCTTCCTCCCTCCTTCTCTCCTTCCATCCCATTACTGTAATCCATCACTCTTCCATCAGCCACCATGCAAACAGGCCTCCTGGTTACCATAGCAACCACCTCCAGCCCGGCAGTGCGCAGCCCCTCTCCGATTGGCTGGCAAGGCCTAGGCAGTCTCAGTCTGTCTGGGAGATGTGGTAATTGGCTGGGAAGGCATACACACATGCACAGATGTACACACACACACAGACACACACACACACACACACATAGTTACACTCAGTACAGTATTCATACAGTATGCACATACTCGCACAGGCACACAAATACACACACATATAAAACACACTTGTACTTTCTTTGGGCCAAAATAATTATACATACTGATAATGTATTGGATATTGGAAAGCACATGCACAAGCACGCACGCACACACACACACACATACACTCACTCACTCACAAACGTCCTCAGAGATATGAAAGGGAGACTGGGGTCAGAGTAATGAACCTTATAAGAAGATGAGGGCTCTAGGCTGTGTGTGTGTGTGTGTGTGTGTGCACACACACACAAAAACACACTGTTGGTGTGCACACGTCTGAATTTTTTTGTGTGTGTGACACACAAGTGTTTTTGTGTGGGTTTCTGTATGCACAGGATGGTGCTGTGCAGGATTTTGGATAATGTTGGAGCTGTTCCAAAAAGGATGGATGGATGGAGGAATTTTTTTTTCAGAGCATATTGTTAAAAATACCTATATCCCCCCAGCCCCCTCTCACCAAAACCCCCCAAGGAATCGAGTATGCACCAGTTTTTTGGTTTTCTGTGTTCTGGTAGGAAGCAAAAAATGGAACTGTTGATCGGCTTGACTTCACCCCGCTGCTGTTGCTCAGCCAGGTCTGGCCAACACTGCAGCTATGATGAATGTCTCATCTCCAGGAATACATCACAAATAGCAAAACTGTACCTGCCCTGAATAGCAAAGTGTATTTTCTTCTGCAGTGTTGCTGGAAAACAATTGTGGACAACGGGGCTCCTTTGTCCCCATTCCCAGGTTTTCCAGAATCCGCTATTCATTCCAAACAATGGCATCCCTTAATTTCTTTTTATCTTCAAAAGCATTTTTACAGCTTTTTGAAACACATGAAAAGGCACCTTATTTTTTTTTTTTAAAAAGAGACACGTGTTTTCTAGCTAAAACTATGCAATTACATTCTCTTCTGAAGACTGAAAAAGGAAAGGAAGAAATAGGAGCGGGAGAAAAAATGGTCGACATTGGCCTCAGCTTCAAGCCCATAAGTCTGTGCATGTGAGAGAAGAAGTCTGTGGACTAGTCCTCCCCACCTAAGGAAAAAAAAGACAGACTTGTAAGCTGCCCTAGTTGGCAGCAATACAGACGAGCAGACAGACAGACTGACTACTGTCCAAGAACACACAAATATTCAGCGATTTACACCACAGGAACTGGAGCAAATAATGCAAACACACACACGGCACACACAAAAGGTACAGCTCATTTTTCAATCTCATCTTTTTAATGGAAAAAAATGAGTCAAGGGAAGAGAGAAAAAACTGGGTAAATTGAGAAAGCCGAATGAATTCACAGAAAATGACTGACAGCAGTGATGACAGCAATGCGGTCACGGTCCACATTTCAAAGCATTCCCAGGTACCAGACGGAAGAGGAGGAGAAGAAAGAGAGGGAGGAAAAGAGGAGGGCGGTTAAAAAAATGTCCAAGAAGATTGCATCTTCCTCTCGAGGTAAAAAATACAAATTAAAAACTTGTCTTTATCCAGTGTTGTTTACAACAGACAGTCACATTGGAAAACAAAAAATGCAAAGATTGAAAATGAAAAGTGCACCCGCACTCACACGCATACATACTTACAATTAGTTTCTTATTTTTGGGAAAAGAAAAGCAAAAACAAATAAAACAACAAAAAAAAGTGCAAGCAAGATCACAGAACAACAATTTACAACAGAGGCCTAGAGTGGCCCAAAGGCTCAACCCTCTGACTGAGCCACCCCAACAGCCTGAAATGATGGCGGAAGGGGGAGATGGGGGTAATGGCATCAACTTGAGACCTGGAGGTTCCTGGTGTGGCTTTGTTGGACCCCACATCCCCACCCTTACCACCACCATCGCTTTGCTTCATCCATTTGTACAGAGAGAAGGCTCAAGTTTCATTAAACTTTCCAAAGACCCAACATGGCTTCCCCGCCCTCCCCAGATAGTACAATCAAAGTTAGTTTGACTCCACCATGCTTCTCCTTTTAAGTGCCAGGAAAGCTCCAAATATAAAGGCTTTTCAGTCACAATGACATCATCATTATCATCCAAATCCCAAACATTTCCATTATATTTAATCTAACAATCACCATTAAATATTTCCACTTCATCATCAAACTATTTCCACACAGACATGCTTCAAGTCTAGGTGTTAGCTCTGATTTGTAAATGGAAATAAACATTTCTTTTTATTGGTTGCTAGTGGTTTTGTCGGCAAATGTAACACTAATTTAACACACCATAAAGTCATACAGTATAATCCGAGTGCCTTGCGTGAAATGTGTACACTCAAGTGCACTTTAGTTGTAATCTGTACTCAACATTACAATCCTCAAGCAGTGTTGTGCCATGCAACTGGTTCCACTGAGAAGGAAATGTCTGCAGAATAATAAATAACACACTATTTTGGTTCGATTTGCTTCTTTCTTTTTTTTTTCTTCACTGACCTTCTGTGGATATACGCATACGCTCATACACACACATGTACTCACATATATAGAAACACGCACTCACACACAGAGGCATAAACGCACTTGGAGAGCAAATGTAGCCACACTGTGCAAAATGTAAAATTATTTTTTTTTAAAGGTACAGAAACAAGCAAACAAACAGGAACTGAACATAAGTTAAAGGTTTTTGTCGTCGTTATTTAAAAATGCATTACCGACTTTATCAAAATATGAGGCATTCATGCAAAGTTGAATTGAATTGAGGGGGTAGTACAGTATTTGCACCTACTGCCCGTCTGCATCGGATGGCAAACACGAGTACAGTTCAGATACATTCTAGCGAGCCATCTGATCCTGTAAATTTCCTTTCAGAGACATGATGCAGCATTAAAATGAGACGTTCATTCAAGCCGAAGCCGGCCGAGTCTGAGCCGTTTCATACTCTTACCTGTACACAAAAATATGAAACACTGTGTAAAATGGCAATTTGTTGCCCTTAATTCAATCCCCATATTTACAGCTATTGTCTCCAAACTCAAACCTCACATCCGCACTAATAAATCATTTAGAAATGTCCCCATAAATCAGCACTCGTACTTCACCTGTCTTCTAAAAATGCTTGTTAAGTTGCCTTGAGAAACCCAGTTAAACTGGTTGAGGACACTATAACGGGTCATTTCAATAAGAGAAAAATAAAAGTTATCTTTTCAGTGAAAGCCCATGAAGATGCATGCTGGCTGACCATTTAAACCCACGTTTCTCCAACACTTACACCAGATTCTTTAGCGCAGACTAGCAGTGTTAGCCTAACTTCTACAACAACATATTTTGCTTGTCAACCCCAAAAAACAGAAAAAGAAACAAATCAGATGGGTTCACAGAGGCTGCCATATGTCATTTGAATGTATACATGTTAACAAATGTCCAATACAGTTTAATTTATTTATATTTTGGTGACACTGTCTCTCTTTTAGACAGGTTCGATCTTGAAAGAGCAACCTGATTGAGTATTGCTTTATGCTAGCAACACAGAGCTTAGCATATCCTCTAATGTAAAATCAATGACCCCTTAACATTATTCTGTGGTGATAATTGTGCTGATAATGGCAAAGACTGTGAGAGAATTAAGTACTCACATAAAATCTATTTATGCGTAGCTAAAGGTGGCATACAGTTTTATAAAGACAACACCTCTTAAGGGGTGTAGTCTGTAATCAGGATTGCAACTATTATTTATTACAAATGTTTACTTATCTGATAAAAGAGAAGTTAGAGTGATGGGAACAATGACTGTAGAAACGTTTTCTGTAGTCATTGGATGGGACAGTTAGCTTAATCTCAAGACTGGGGAAACTACGGGGGCCCTGAGAGGTCAAATAAACTGCAACTTAAGAAAACACCAGAAACCAAAACCTGTAAAGGACTCCACAAAGAGACAGACGCTTAAATGAAGCTAAGGATTCATCTGTGTTAAGTTTCATTCAGGAGAAAAAGACACAAGATTTGTTTTAATTGTGTGACTTACCAAATACTGTAGATACACACAAAAAATACTTGTGTTTCGTTTCATTATATCTTGTTTTGGTTTTTTTTAGTTTTTTTCTTTTTTTCCCCTTTTAACTCTGTATTCTATTTAACCTTTGTTGTATTTTTTGAAAAACACTTTCAAAATATTGAAATATATTTTGAAAAAGGGTGAAGTGCCCACTCCGGGTCACGGACGAGACCCTGCCCCAAGTGGAGGAGTTTAAGTATTTCGGGGTCTTGTTCACGAGTGATGGGAGAAGGGAGCAGGAGATCGACAGATGGATTGGTGCAGCAGCCGCAGTGATGCGGACGCTGTACCGGTCTGTTGTGGTGAAGAGAGAGCTGAGTGTAAAAGCGAAGCTCTCAATTTACCGTACGATCTACGTCCCTACCCTCACCTATGGTCACGAGCTGTGGGTAGTGACCGAAAGAACGAGATCACAAATACAAGGCCCCTCCCTTAGAGATACAGTGAGAAGTTCGGCCATTTGGGAGGGGCTCGGATTAGAGCCGCTGCTCCTCCACATCGAAAGGAGCCAGTTGAGGTGGTTCGGGCATCCGACATGGATGCCCCCTGGGCGCCTCCTGGGTAAGGTTTTCCGGCCATGTCCCACCAGGAGGAGGCCCCGGGGCAGACCCAGGACACGCTGGAGAGATTATATCTCTCGGCTGGCCTGGGAACGCTTTGGTGTTCCCCCGGATAAGCTGGAGGAGGTGGCTGGGGAGAGGGAGGTCTGGGCTTCTCTGCTTGGGCTGCTGCCCCCGCGACCCGAGCCCGGATAAGCGGAAGAAAATGGATGGATGTATTTTTCTAT
Source organism: Neolamprologus brichardi (assembly GCF_056152115.1). Taxonomy (NCBI): domain Eukaryota; kingdom Metazoa; phylum Chordata; class Actinopteri; order Cichliformes; family Cichlidae; genus Neolamprologus; species Neolamprologus brichardi. Next base: position 10,255,799 of record NC_142117.1, on the reverse strand, counting down.
TTCTATTGTGTTTTATTCATCATCAGTTTTGTTTTGTGTGCTATTACAGAATTTTAGTATTTGTTGGTGTTATTTTTCTTAGCTACAGTGCATTTGACCTCTCAGGGCCACTGTAAGAAACAGTTTTCCTGGCTGTATGTCTGTGTAGGGTTTCACTCAACCAGGTCATGTTAGTCTAAGACCCTTGAATCAAGGGTGGCTGGACTTCTTTACATTTTTTGAAGATGTTTCACCTCTCATCCTGGCTACCAGCACCTCTAATGCTTATGGATTAACGTGTAATATAAAACAAAAGGTTGTAAATGATAAAAATGATGATCTTCAGTGTGGGTTGTGTGCCATACTATTCATTTTTTCCATACTTTCCAGAGTCACTTCAAGATGCACTCTGGCATATAAGCCACGGTGAAATGATGAAACAATTCCTTTAACACTTTCTTTTTGTCTTCACTCTGTCAGAATACCTGGACGAGAAAATGCCGACTTTCCTTGCATCCACTTGACCTCTGCTACTCAGATCCTCGCACAGATCTGGCCTAGCTTGGAAATGGCTACAATTATTGTAGTTTTCAAATAAAGTCCCACAAACAGACATGCACACACACACATACACACTCACACACACCCAGTTTGGCCAAAAGAGTTCATATTACAAACACATTATTGCGAATTAAGTGTGCTTTCTCTTCAATTTCAATTACAAGTTTTGAAAAAACAACTGAAACAACAACATGCGAATGAAAAAGAAATTTTAAAAAAAGGAATTATTAAAAAATACGTTTTTTTGGCCTCCGCATAGGCCAGACAAAGATCTGCATTGTCCACACATTGATCCTACATTCTTAACACACAGATAATACACACCAAGCACCAGGAGCGTTTTAGTCTCGCATTGGCTTCACAGTCATTGTTTCATCGAGGGAAAGGGCGAACAAAGGTCAGGTAAAGGATTTGTGAGGGACGCTAAGCCTAAATTGTATTTTTTAAATACATCGTTTGATCAGAGATAGTTGATTAAGAGAAAAATCCTTCTCTCCTTTAATCAGAGGATCACATCCGCACACTAAAAACCACCGGTGTCAATCCCAAAATGCATCATTAATTTTGTGGAAAAACCCCATGCAACGAGAGAGGACAGGGTGAGGTCAAAGATGGTCTGAGTTCCTGACCAGAGACTCCGACGTGTCCGGCGAGGGTGAGGTTTTATGAGCGCGTAGATGGAGAATCAGTCGAAATTCTGTACAATTCACTCTGCCTTTAAAAAACTGCATGGAGCAGGAAACCCTGCAGACAAATAATGGAGCAGAGTTCAGTGTCTCAGCTCTGCCGTGCACGGTATAGGACAGAGGGAGTAAATGAAATTTTGATTGGGTGTATATTTCACAGTTGACTAACACTGAAACATACTGCTCCATGGTTATCCAGGGTCTTCAATGCCCTGTCCTCTGCCTAACACCTATCCATCTTATTAATTCTCGCTCACTACTTGACTGAGTTGCAGCTGAAGATCATTAGGGCTCATCCGAGGGCCCTTATGAGGGTTCCTGTGGAGTAGTATGCCTCAGAAGTGCCCTTGGCAGGCTGAAGTGTGTGTCTTGCTAGCAAACTTATTGCCAGCTGATGAATTCCTCTGTTGAGACAGAGCAAGAATGAAGGGAGGGGGGGTTCAGGTCAAGCACAACAGGGAATTCGAGTGACCAAAATAAATAAATAAACGGGGCGGAGGTTGGCTCGCCACTGGAAAGACGTTTCGGGAATATGCATCGCCGTGGTTGCTGTGTGCTCAGTCGTGTCAAAGGTCACGGGGACAGAACGTAGAGAGAGTAGCGGCGAGCAGATCAGAAGAGGAGAGGGGGGGGTAGCCTCTGAGGCACAGTGAGGGGGGTTACGGAGAAGTGGTTTTGGGAGAGGATGAAGGGCCAAGAGGAAGAGGCGCAGCTCAGCAGATTAAGTGAGGGTGATGTAGGCTGAGGCCTTCTCCTTCAGTTGTCTTAGACACAGATGACAGCTCCAGCTCCCTGTACAACACACACACACACAGATTGGGAGTTCAATCACTGCTATTGTAAAGCCTTGTGGATTAATCCCTCATTTCACACAGAGCGTTAAGTAACACTGTAAATTAAAGCTCCGTGTTTAAACACCACACGCTGTGCCTGTGGTTTGTGGGTGCAGAGGATCTGACAAGTAGTTTGGTTTGGATTCCGGCTCAGGATTTGTGACATTAATTAAACATAAAGTCGAGACAGATGCTGAAATGTTCTCCTCAACCTTAACGCTTCAAAGTGAACCCAGACTAAAGGTGGTACACAAATATAAGTTTATCATCGACGCGTGTGCGGAGACCCGAAATAAACTGACTGCTGCTGAATTTTAAAAAATGTTTTCCTGTAAATCGAAAGCATCGCATGTGTGGGCAGAGCTTGACACTGTTAGTGCGTGTTGAACACGAGTGGCACCGCTACTGTATGTTCAGCCAAGTGACACTTTTGCCATGGAAACAGATTATCTTTCTACTACTCATTTCCATGACAACGCCATCAAACATTTTGAGGCAGCCATCTTATGTGGCAAATGACAGTTTGATTTAAGCAGAAGTACCTTCTCCATTTCTGTAATCGCAGCCACGGTATTTTAGACCGCCGTATTCAGATTAAAACATTCATTCAAAAAAAAAAAGAAAAAACAGAAATGAGTCCTGAGGGTCATATTCTTTAAAACTGCCTTAAAAATCAGCACGACTGCTCTGACTGCAGGTTTCACTCTCCTCATCCTACCTACGGCACAGATAGTTCCACGTCTCTGTAATGATAAAAATGTTCTCGTGGTTGTGGAAAGTTGTGAAGTCTGATAAAAATGAGGATGCGGCACATTGTGTAGCTTTGCGGTGTGCATGCGTACCCTCTGGCGGCTCAGACATCGGAGGGCTCAGACAGTACATGTGATAGCCTCTGTCACAATCGTCACAGAACAACAGCTGGTCCTGCAAAAGAAGAGAATTAGTGTCGTTAATCACACGTGCGCACGGTCTTGAAATCAAAGCCGAGGACTGCAGCGGCAAAACATAGTGTGTGTAGTGCTTTAACAATGATTTTGTATTTATATAATCAAGCGACTGGGGTGTGATGAATATGTCCCTGGTTGTTTTTTTTTCATTTCATATTCATAACTTCAACCTTTGTTGTGGCAGGCGGTAAAAAGCTCAACAGGATCAACAACTCTTTTTCTTTGTTGTATTTACACTAGATGCTTTAACCAGCAATTTGAGTCCTGCATTGCAGTCTGTGTACATTTAAGCACCTTCAAAAAAAATCTGCACTTCTGGAAGGGTTTTCAGTCAAATTTGTTTGATCCCAGTAAATTGTGGGCAGCACTATAACACCATCCTTCAGTCTTCATGCACTCAAGTATTTGAGCCAGACATCGGCCTCGGATGACTACAAAAATAAATATCAGCAGTATTCACTTATACCTGCTCTGCCTAAGTTTTTCTGGTATTGTGTATGAACTGTACATGTGTGTGTGTGTGTGTGTGTGTGTGTGTGTGTGTGTGTGTGTGTGTGCAGCCACATGTGCTTAGATTTAACGTGTAGTAGAAAGTAAGAGCCTACGTCGTTCTCAGAGGTGCCACACAGGCTGCAGGACTTGCACTCGATGCACTGCCAGCGATAAGTCCTCACCGCAGCTGTCATGTTCACTGTGAACTGCAGACAGGACGGGTGGCCTGGGTGCACACACACAAACACACAAACACACACACACACGCGCGCACAGGCACACAGGCACACAGACACGCGTTCACTATTTCTGTCTGTATTTTGAGGACAGTCATCCAGCTGTTTCTTCCAACTGTAAATTCATTTGCTTCATTCAGGTGATCTGTTTGAGGAGAACTTAGCAGGTATTTTGCAAGCGACTGAATGCTTGCTTGGTTGCCGCTCCCCCCTGCTTATTTATGAAGAATGTAAAATACGGTCTTGATAATAACCACAATTATTGGCATGTGAATTAATCCATATAGTTGCTTTAACTTGGTCTTAGACATAGACTGTATATAAAAGATGGGCAGAGCTTTTGGGTCTGAAAAATGAAGCTAGAAGTGCCTTAAACCTGCATTCTTTCTAACTGTAAGCAAGAAGAAGGTCAACTCCATAGAAGTCTATGAGAAAATGAGCCGACTTCTCAGTTGATTTTGACCACATGATCTTCTCAGCCACTAATTTCAAGTCTTCATCAGTACTGTTTAGAGTAAACTTGTTGATAAACCTTCAGGTTTTCAGTTATACTCCTTGCTTGTTCCAAGTGTGGTTGTCCTAAAACACTTATATAAATGCAGTTTTTCAGAAAGTACAATTTAGTTCAAGTAGTTTAGTTTAGTTTCTGTGTTTTTTAACTAGCCACAGCTAACAATGTCTTGGCGCTTTATGGATGCACCTTGCTAACCAAGATTGCCAGCTAGCCTTAGATGATCAGCTCTTTGTGTTGGTAAGATTATCAGGATATTCCCAGTGGATACATTCAGCATTTATATAGAACCCGCTGCCCTATTTAATAAAATGACAGGGAAGTAATAACAGTTGTCATAAACTGAAGTCCACATTTCAGTCTTTTGGAAAACAAACTATCTCTTCTTTTCTGCAGTTATTTGAATTTTTCCTGATATTTACTGTTACATGATTATGACAATATAAATGTTATGTCATCCACACTTTCTGATCTTCCAGTTATGAAGGACCATACCAGTGTCTTGCATGCACTAGCCCAATCACTACAAATCACATAAATCTTTTTTTCTCTCTTTTTTATTTTTCAAACATAAATGTGAGAAGAAAAAAATATGTAGTACATGCAGTCAAATTATAAGTACACATTCTGCACCACTGCACCATCTGCTTTTATACAGATAACCGGAATGTACAAACACATCTCACACCAAAAAAAAAATGAACCTTATAATAAAAAAACAAAAATACAAGCACATTAAAACAAATACGTTCTCTACTCTCTCCACTAAAATAAACGCTCCTTGCTATTCACAGTCAAAATACATGCTAGGAGGGGGGTCGTTCTCTTGTCAAATCAGATTCTTCGTATCAAAGGAAAGAGGAAACAGACAATCATTATAATATCACACTTGGATGATGTACAAAAAGCTAGTGTTGAAGGCAGAACATAATATTCTAAACACTTTTGTGTTTTCTTGCCAGACAAGAAGGTCACATTGAGATGACATTTCATTGGTTCCATTCATATTTCAGTGCCAGCAAAATATCTGCATGAACCGCAGAGCAGAGTGTTGTGATCAGCAGAAATGACCACATTAAATTTGTAGAATAAGAGCTTCAGTTATACACAACATTGTCTCTCATAATGCACATCAACTTATAATTTCCACGCCTTTATACAAAAGTTTCCTCTATTTCTGGTTATGGACGTCAGCAAAAACCTTTTACCAACCATATTTGTTGCTCATTATAACCCATGAAGAATCAGTTTCTTTAAAAAATCCAATCATTATTAGGTTTTGTTGTTTTAATGAATACATTTGAATTGCATGAATGCAGTTAGCCCTGATTTGTAAGTTGGGATAAAAATGTGATTAGGAATGAGAAACTGTCTTGAGAACAATTTACATTACAGCCACCATTTCCCAAAACACATCATGTTGCTTAAGTTGTTTGCTTTCAATGTATTTTCTGGTTTCCAGAGAGCCACCCTTTTCCATCAATTTGCATACAGTGTTCGACTTCCAGTGACTTATAATCATGAGATATTACATCAAAGAGAAAGGCAATAATCTGCTATTATTTAACCACAGTTAGTTTTGGCTAGTGATGCTGTTGTTTTCTCATTGCATCATTGTTTACCATCATTATAAGAGGTAATGTGCTCTTTTCACAGCTAACCTTGTGGTCAGAAGCATGAATGTGATGGTTATTTAGGTCTTTTAATGGTTTCTTTGATGTGTTTGTTTTCTAGGGTGGAATGATTGCACAGCATACATCTTTGTTGACTTGCACAAATTTGAATTTATTTTGGATTTTCTCCAATCCACATGGGGTCAAAATTATACATACACTCAATTAAATCTTTTAATAAGTGCTGCTAAAGGTTCTACGCTCTTTTAACTTGACAAGGCCCATTATCTTATTAACTCAATAGTCATCATGATTGTCTACAACTGGTAGTTTCTCTTCACCAGCATAAGACGAATTTGTCTGACAGCACTCACTGTGAATACTCAGATACTTAATACTCAGAACAAAGGGAAAATCAAAGGAACTCATTGAAGAGTTAAGAAGGAAAACTGTTGTTTTAGATAGCTTGGAAAGGTGTCTTGGAGCTATTTCTAAACAGCTGAAGGCTCCAGGATCATCAGTTCAAACAACTGTATGCAAGTACAAGTTATTTGGATGTGTCATCGCTTTGCTAAATTCTGGAAGAAGACTCAAACTGTCACCATCAGATGAGAGGAAACTGATTACGATGTTCAGGAACAACCTATGAACACCAAGGCTCAGCCCTAACATATGAACTAGAAACTGCTGGAACACCAGTTTCATGGTCCACAGTGAAACAAGTTTTACATCACCATGGACTCAAAATGCACCAAGCAAGATGCCCCTGCTACAAAACCTAAGAACACTATACCAGTTGTTGGGCATGATAGTGGCACCATCATGCTCTGGGGCTGCTAGTACCTACTCGAATCGACTCACCACGCATCACCACGACTCGACTCGGATCAACTGTTTTTTTATTACAATCCAATAATACCTAACGTGCATGGTTGTTGTCATAGCAACGTGTCAGCGCATCCCGCTTTGACACCTTTCGTTGCAGCAACACAAATGCTACAACAAAGGGTGGACGTCAAGGCAACAATATACCTGCTGCTCAGTCTGTGGCTTTTCGTCAGACTCGGGGATCATGGCGTTGTTTTTTGTAGCCATTTCCCTCATTGCCAGGTTTTAAAAATGGCGTTTTTCATTTCCGTGAACGAGTCATCAAGTGATGCTACTGACCAGCCAATCAGTGGCATGCAGACTAGAGATGGACCGATCCGATATTACGTATCGGTATCGGTCCGATACTGACGTAAATTACTGGATCGGATATCGGCGAGAAATAAAAAATGTAATCCGATCCATTAAATATCAAAAAAGCCCCTCACAAAACTTGCGACACGGCGTAACTCGTAGCACTGTGGCACGTGGCAGCAGTATGCATCACGTGATAGAGCGGCTGTGAGTATTTGTAGCCTCGCTACCAATCCAGCATTTCATCTCCGAGGAAGTTATCCCAGAGAGAAGTAAAGCAAATGTGTAAGTTCATCTGAATGTTTGTAAAGCATTCCCGCGTTAAGCTTAACAACCGACATATGGAGCGACTGCCTCTTCTCTCTCCCTCCGTCTTCAATACTACTTCAATCATGAAACTGCTTAATGATCAGCTGATTGGCTTTTCTGTCGCGAGTCCGTCTCTCTTCTTAGTTTTTGGCCCACTTCGCGACAGAAAGAGGAAACCAGCGGCTGAACAACAGCAGCACGTTTAAGCTTGATAAGCTGTTGTTAGAATTTATTTAATATTACTTTCTACACCAGGATCCTTTTCTACGTAGCTGACGGCTGGTAACTGTGCAGGGGCAGATCTAGCAAAGTTTAGCCAGGGGGTCCGATAGGGCATTAACAGGGAAAAAGGGGGCACAAAGACATACTTTTCTTTCTTATTCTCATTTAAAATATCTAGCTTTTAATTATTTAATTATCTGAATCTTACACCCAAAGTTTTAATCTGATGTAAAATATATAGAAGTCCATTACTGTATATAGTAACTATTAAGTCTAATATACCCTAGTAAGCTATAGTACTTTTTCCTTTGGGAAGGTACCATCTGTGCAGTCTGCAATTCTGTTGAAGAAAGATGTTGAATCTATTTAATTATTCTTCAAAAATAATTCTGTGCATTTTTTTTTCCACACTGCATCAAATTAAAGTTGATTACGTCAATTAAGCATCATGAGGTGGAGGGTGGTTTCCTATTTTTTTTTTTTTGCTGGGAGTTTGCAACCCTATTAGTTAGGTTGCTTACTCTTTAAAATACCAGAATAGGAAGGATGGAGTAGGTTTACGTTTATTAGATTGATCAGTATTGCTGAACTATGAAATATTTTGGGTGCAGTGTATTTTTTGCATACAGGTATAACAGAATAGCTGTAGTGGTTTTTTTTTACTTGAGTATGAACTTATACATAAAGCAGCAAGATATTAAAAAAACAGTTTTATTGATTAAAAAACACACTATATCGGATTCATATCGGTATCGGCAGATATCCAAATTTATGATATCGGTATCGGACATGAAAAAGTGGTATCGTGCCATCTCTAATGCAGACTGATGACATTAGATTTTAGTACCTGCTCAGATCGCTTGGAACCCCGGCCAAGTGGGTACTAAAAAAGTACCAGCTCCTATGGCCTAATGAAAAACCCTGAAAACCTGGGCAAACCGTGTCAAGTCGATAAGTAGATACTGATGGAAAAGGGGCTTTAAATTGATTAGTGTGGGTGTATTTATATATTTGAGCCTCTACCTATACTGTTGACCCTGTGTGGATTAGAGAAAATCCCAAAAACAATACAAGTTGTGCAACCAGCTCTTGTTTTTTAAAAACGTGTGCTGTATAATCATTCCCTGGAAAAAGCACGGTTCAAAGAAATCATGACATTCATGCTCATGATGAACATATGAAAACTTCTGATCTCTTTGAGTTTTGCAAGTAACTCTTTAAAAGAAAAGCCATCAGCTCACTGACAATCATGTTGTGATGATACCAGTATTAATGTTGTGTTCTTTGGTATTGTGACCACTTTAGTGTCTGGGCAACCACTACTTTAAGGTTTCAGTGTGGTTACTTTCCCTTAGCTATATCCAAGTCTGTGCAAACTGATTTTTAGGTAGTGTAATTAAAGATAATCACTTGCAGTTTGAAACACTGAATCAAATGGCTAGTAAGGACTCTAGTTTTACTGTACATCATTTGTATTACATGGGCTAAAACAAAAAACACTGGTATGGTCCATTTTAAGCATTAATGAAAAGAATCAAAACTTTATTTTACTTAAAATGGGCCTATTGTGCTTTTTTGTTACTTTCTGTCATATAAAGTTATCCCTTTTATGGTCATTTGAAGCACAGAAGCCCCACCCACCCCGTGATTAAAAAGTCTCTTAATAAGATGCAGCCAATCAGAAGAAAGTTCCCTTAAAGAGTTGGTGCCCTTAAAAGGGAGGGGAGTTGAAGTGGAGTGTATCAAACTATGAATGAACTTGGTCAGTACCGAGGTTCAGTATACGACAAGTAATGATTATTTTGAACTGCCAATCGTGCAAAGCTACAAAGTTCAAGAATAAAAATCTGGAAATTAGCAAAATAGGGCCACATTAAGTAGTAAACATGAAATCTTAAGCCAAGAAATTCAATGTATTAAAACTGTGCCTTAACAGCCATTCTGCCAATCATCCCCTTCAGTGGTGCCCTACCTGAGCGTCCACAGTCCGCACAGGAAATAAGGTCTTCAGGACAGCCAGTCTTCTTTGAGCCTCCGAGGCAAAAGTCGCAGTAGCCGTTGGCAATGACTGAGCCATCCGCTGCTTTCTTGGCTGAGAGAAGAAAAAGAAAAAGGGGGTAAGAAAAACTTTCTGCCAACTGGACTCCTGGGGAAAAGAGGATGAAGAGCAAGAGTGTAAATTCATAAGTCAGTGTTATGAAATGTTGCCTCGGGGTGAAGAGGCTGTATCAGTCTCTCGACAGTGAGACAGATTGAAGAGGGAAAACCTATAAAAGTCATATCAGATGAACAAAGCAGCCATCACTGAGGTGTGCTGGGAAGCATGGCCAATGGAGTATTACAGAATACGAGTGATTAGAGATAAAATGATGAGATAACAAAGCAAAAGAAAGTAGATGTGTAACTAAGTCCTGGTCACCACTCATTATTATATATTTACTTTGGTAAAATAAGCACCAACGCAGGTCTGCTCTGGAGCCTGGGACTCTCCAAACACTGGCTCACCCAGGGAGGGTGGGACCGAACAGAAGGGAACGTCCGCTGGGAGCCCCTGGGGTCTAGCAAATATTTTCAGGAGTGGAGGAGGAGGGAGAGCAGAGGGAGACAGAAAGAGAGAGACCGTGTGTTCCCGTGCATGTTTGCGTGTGCTTGTGGATGTGTGCGCGTGTCTGTGCATGTGTTGGGGGCTGCCGGGACAGACCTGCCATCATGCTGAGCACGGAGAGGCAAGTGCTCCATGTGAAGCCGTTTCATAATAATTATTAACAAAGAGAAATTCCCCCTGCTTGCCTGAGTGCTGTGTATATACTGTAAGTATCACTGTATGTGTGTGTGTATGATCCACGCGTACCCCTTATCTCTCTGTCTGACTGTTGGTCTTCCTGCCTGTCTGTCTCCTGCCTGTCTCACTACTGTTGATTGCATAATCACTTTAATGGAAGCAATCACATAACCACTGCAGACTATTTGTATGTGTGCTTTCGTCTCAAAGATGTAATGCAGTGGACGGGTCCTTCACAGTGAGTCACCAGGCTGGTGCACTGGTGAATATACAATAGAGTGGTTTATACAGGTACACACTCACACACATACAAGCCCAAGTGGAAAACCATTCATCCCGCAGGAAAAAAAAAGCACTATAAGCAATACTGTGGTTGTGCTCTTATGAGAGATCATTAATCCATCCATTTATAAGGGTGGAGTCTTGCTAGGCCGGAAAGGGGAGGAGAGGGTGAATTTGATGGAATTTGATGTTGGAAAGGGGAAGGTGGAGTGAGAGGAAGAGATTGGGTTTCTACTCGAAAGGGTACGTCTTTAATCCCCAGTGAGAAATAAAAAAGGAAAAAAAAGTCCTGATCAAGATGAGAGACTGGCAAACATAAAGACAGACACATGGGAGAGGAAAGAAATAATGCACTGTGTCTGCTACAGCAAAACCATAAGCAGTAGGCTCTATATCATGAGATCAGTGTAGTACTGTGCACCGTAACTCCGAGCCTGGTTATGCACTTTCATACTCTATATTGTAGAATCATGAATACTACCATCTATATTGGGTTATCGACTATCAACGGAGATAGCAATGACAGTAGATTTACTGTATGTGTAAAACAGTGTCTATCTAGTCCCCTAGTATTTCAATATAAATGGCTGCAACCTCATATTTCTCAATAATCTCTTCTGCCAGTGGTGATATAATGAGATCTGCTGGTGTCAGCTTTTTCAAATGATGATAGTTTAATTGAAGAAAAAAAAATTACCTACACATCATCAGGCTGGTGTGCTGGCAAAGGTTAGACAGATATGTCCTGCCCTATTTTTCCCCCTTAATTAAAAATCATCAGCCAGCCAGTGTGGTCTTTTTTGTGGATCCAATTAATGAAATGAAACGCCAACAAATCATAATCACCAATATATTCTTCTGTTTTTTTCTTACTATAATATTGACCAAGCTGCAGTTAAATAGTGGTAAAATTACATTTTATTCAAAATTAAATAAATATTAAAAAAAATACAGTTCTTACATTTTCAAGTACATTACAGCAAGTCTAGCGGTGGGGGCAGTTATCTTGGCTTAATATTACCATCAGAAACCTATCATGTCTGTGTGCTAGCATGTTAGCATAATGTTTTAGTGCTTTTGTAGCTATTAATAATTCATCAATCATCATAAAATTCCCACCATGTCATTATACTTGCTGCTTACTGTAAACTGCTGGCTGTCTGTTACATAGGAAATAAATCTGAAAACAGCACAGGCATACGAAAATCCCCGTTTTAGCTATGCATGCCGGCATGCTAATATTTGCCACTTGCACAGCTGAGGCTAGCACTATCCTTGATCGCTGCTGATGACCAAAGGTATTTCATTCAGAAAAATTATCAGGGACAGACATCCCATTCAAAGGATCCTAAATTCATATATTGGAGATAAAGTATCTGAATTTCAGGAGCGGGACCACGCCTCCAGTTCTACAAGCTGTTCGTTCTCGTTCACGTGCCCCACCCTCCCTCTCCTTTTCAGTTCTTCACTTCTATTTAGTACATGGGGAACTGCCAGGCCTGAGAGCTACCGCCAGTCCCCTTCGTGGCCTTCCCCAAACTGCAAATCAATCCATGTATAAGCCTCACCTTATCTACTAAAATGCTGTCAAACCTAAAATGAAGACATGGGCCCAGCGAGTAAATATGCATTTAATACATATAACATACATATAATGAAAATCACAGCAAGAGCAAAGATGGTGGTAAAATTTCCCTTGCTTGGGAAAAAAGCTTTAGAAAGCCTTTTATCGAACAAACACGGCAAACTTTTTTAGTGGATCAGAACTGACTGGAGATTCTTAAAATGTAATTTTTATGTCCAAAACAAATAGACAGTACTTCACAATAATTGTCCAAATAGCTCCCAGGGGTATTCAGAATAGCAGCAGAGTGGTGAGGCTTGCTTCAGCTCATCTAAATGTTTGTACAAGTGTTTTCAACTCACAGATGTATAGTGATAAGTCATTGTCCTGCTATGTTTCAAATCCATCCATCCATTCATTTTCTTCCACTTATCCAGTTCGAGGTGGCTGGAGTCTGTCCCAGCTGCCGCAGAATAATAGACAGGTGCACCCTGGACAGGTTGCCAGTCTGTCGTAGGACTAACAGAGAGAGACAACCATTCCCACTCACGTTCACATCAATGGGTAATTTTAAATGAATAAATAACTCCACTAACTGCAAGTCTTTGCCCAGAGAGAACCCACACAAACACGGGGTGAACATGCAAACTCCACACAGAAAGGCTACAACCAAATGGTGGACATTCTTGATTCCCGTGAGACAACAGTGCTAGCCACCGCACCACGGTGCTACAAATTCACTGTAAATAAAAATGTCAAGCTTATGGTAAGACTGGAGGAAAAGTTAGAGGGTGTTAGCACCATACTTACAGAGACCTTCCAGCCTGAACCAATGCGCTGGACCAATTAACTCAAGCTGCCACACGCTAGCGTCGATCCTGGGCCACATGTGCAAACCGTGTGACGATTTGTTGCTCCATCAAAATGAAGCACAGGACACAGTCGATCAAGAGCGCAATGATCCTGGATGAGGATGCTGCAGCTATTTAAGTGTATTTACTTCTAAAGAAACCAGTGCAGCCAGATGTTTACTGCAGGAGGATGTATAAAGCTGTAGAGACATATGCGGCTCGCAGGCCTGCAGCCAATGCAAACATGTTTTTGTCTTCTTGTTCTGGTCAAATAAATTGCTTTTATCTTCACTCCTTTTATTTGGGCTCACCGCTGCTGACTGGACCTCACAATTCCTGGCGGGATAAACTAGACAGACACACATGTGGATACACACACATGAATGAAACACATTCAAACTGTATTTCATCTGTGTCTCTGTAGTTGGGTGTGCACGTGCAGATCTTTGTTTGCCTTTGTATTTCTGCATGTGTGTGTGTGTGTGTGTGTGTGTGCTAGGAGGCCCCTGAGAGTGAATCAGCAGGTCCTGATGCATGTGAGTAAGTCGGGGCTGCCCGCTGGCCTGCCTGCGTAGACGAAAAAACTCATCAATGATTAAACGCCTGTGGCCATGTTTCAGAAGCTGCCTGCAACCACAGACACGCCATTGCCGGCAAATGGTGGGAGGGAAGGAGGGAGAGAATGGCGATAGAGAGAGCGAGACAATAAAGAGGGCTGAGCTAATGAGCAAAAATAAAAGAGATATATACCAAAGACTGAAAAGACTGGCAATCATCAGGTACCTTTCCTTCTCCTTCTCTTCCTCCTCCAGAACCCCTCAGTGCGGTTGGCTCTTCCCCACCTGTCTCCTTTTTTCCCTTCACCTCCATCTCCAAAATTTTAACCTGCCTCAACCACCCTTTCCTTTCCTTTCTTTCTTACCTGCATATCTCATTCCTATACCTGACTGTCCTTTCCCTCGCTCACTCCCTCCCACCCTCCCCTCCCCTCCTCTTCCAATTACCAGGAGGAGTATGAGCAGAACCGCACACTTCACAGCTTTCAAGTGTTGGAGAAAGATCCTCCTGGGAATTATCCAGCAAGAGATGAATCCTCAAATGCTCCTCACCCCCACCTCCTCTCCCCTGCTACAATACCTACCCTTCCCCATTCTTCCCCATCCCTGTGCTTATAATTTCTCTCTCCCACCCCGTCTCGTTTTCTCTCTCCTTTCCTCCTTCACGCTGCTCCTCGGTAACCTTGTGTTTTTTCGCCCTCCAAGCAACCTCACGCCGTTGTGTCTGCACAGCTGAGGTGTGTCACATTACTTTTTGCAGACTAACTGTATTCGCTCAGTTATTTTTTGTCATGTTTGCTTTTTTAAAATTATTGTTATTACTACATTTATTAATGGTTTCATGAAACTGGGGATTTCTCACAAAAAAAGAGGAGAAGGTGTTATTTTAAAGTTGCTTTTTCATGTTTTGCTTCCTCACCAGAGCGTGCATTACCAAGAAAAGCAGCATCTTTTTGGATGCACATCACTGCCCATTGAAAAAACAAGCTAAAAATGTTATTTAGTCATAAAAGATATTGTTTTCACCTTTGTGGTAATGTATTACTCAGATAATCTGAGCCTTTTGATTTGACTACTTAAAGAAGAAAGAGAAAATCCAAATATTTGGACTTTCATAGAGCAATAAATGTTAGTAACAAAGAGAATACATTTCAATAAATCATTTTGTTGCTGCTGTTTATTGCAGTCACATGCAATGGAAATAGTATAAAGAAATCTATGCTCTTTAACTCCTTATTTAAAGATCATATGGATGGTGGAAGGAAATAAAAAATACAAAGGCGCCATGAAGAAATCATGACTTCTGTGTCTGTGAGCGCTGCTCAAATTAACCCTGAATTCTTCTCCCAAGCATTGCTCTTTTTCTCTCTTACTTACACCTCCAGCGTCTCTTCCTCCTCCTTCACCCCTCTTTCCCACTTCCCTCCAACGCTAACATGAAACCAGCGCTTCAGCCTGACTGACTGGTTGATAATCTCCTCCTTTGGCTGACCACAGTGGAAGCCTCATTAATTTAGCGCTTTCATCCGAAAGGGAATTACCCTGGCCTCCCCACACACAAGATAACAGGCCTACCTGTTGACTTTTCGCACTCTCTTTTCCACCTCACTTTTTCCTTTAAATTTTCTCAGAATTTCACTCCTTTTTCCTTCCTCTTTGTTTTTTTATTCAGCACATTCAAGCATTGTATTGGCATGACATCTGCTCGAACTGACTGAATTTAATATGATGTTTCATCTTCTTCTGTCCTACCCCCGTTATGTGCAGATACACAAAAAGGTAAGCTCGGCCATTGAGAAAGAAATGCGCGTTTCCATGGATACCACTGTCACAAAAATACAAAACTTGATTAATCAAGGTTGAGGTTTAGACGGGAATTAACAAGTGATCTCTGAATGCTCTCATCCCAGCGTCTGTCTGGTCTCTACGATCACCGAAGGCAGCAAACGCCCCTGTAGGGCAGGTGCAGATGGGAAGAAGACATGAGGATCAAGTACAAAGGTGAGGGAAGAGAGGAGCAGGGGAGGATTTCGAGAACAGATGAGGCAAAAAGAAAGAGAAAAGAGGATGAGAAGGAGGAGGAGGAAGCACAAAGGAGAGAGGAGGAATGGAGGTAAAATAGAAAAAAGGAGAAGTGTCTCCTGTTGTATCGGAGCAGCGGCGTGTGAAAACACACACTCTGCACTCCTGTCGCCTCGCTGCTTAATGAGGAGAGCTTCTCGGGAGAAGCGCGTGCACGCACATACACAACGCGGGAAAAGACACCCGCGACCGCACGCATACAGTAGAGCGCACGCGCGCGCACACCGAGATTTACAACCAAGCCTTTTTAATAATAACTTTTGCCGTCCAGTTTCAGTCCCATCCCCCTCTTGCTCTCTTTAATGTGATGAATGAGAGTCCCTGTAACCCCTTGCAGCCACACACACAGACGCGCACACACATGCAATTACAATCTGAGATATTGTACAGTTTTACCATGAAACAAAGGGAAAAGAAACAAGCAACATATAGGGCACAAATCACGTCAGACTACATTCACATAGATGCAAAATCCCAAATGCTCAAGGAGACATTTTCAGAGGTTTTTTTATGCAGACAACGAGGCAGAGATGCAGTCAGATGGAAACCGTCAGTCACAGATGAAAAGTCACTAGCTTCCTTCCTCTCTCGCTCTCTCTCGCTCTCTCTCCATCTTCCTACTTTCCCTCCTTCTTCCATCCTCTCCCCCTGTCTTCCTCCTTGCACTTTCATGCGTTCTCATTATTGCTGCTGCTCCCTCTGCCTCTGATTCGATCTCTTCACTCTGCTTCATTGTGCTTCTTCTTCTTCTGTTTTTTTTTGTTTCCCTCTTCCTTATTTGGCCTCTCTATTTTTCCCCTCTCTGCTTTACTCTCAAAGAGGAAATTGGAACTCTTTCCTGCAATCCATCTGTTGTCACACTGGTGCCTGCACCGGTGCCATCATGCTCTGTTCTTATTCTGTTTTCTCCCCCCATTTTTTTTTTGTTGCTTTTTTGCACCCCACCCTTATACACATACAACCACACATACACAAGCACCACTTTTACTCATGTCCAGTCAGCAGGTTGCGTAACTCCCAATGCATTGTGGGACTGGATGCATGCATTTCTGTGTGTGTGCAATGTGAGCGTGTGCTCTCAGAGATGACATTGCAAAGTAAAGAGGACAGAGACAGTTTTGGTGCATAATAAAACTTGATCTATGGCTGCTTTGTAATCACACTGACCCACAGGAACAAAGATACACACACACAGGCACACAGGCACACGTACACACAAACGTACAATCCGTCAGGCTCTGCAGTATTCTGATATGTGCACATTTAGCAAATAGACACACACAGACGCACACTACCACCCCATAAATCATGCATGTAAAGAAATCACACACAAACGCGCACACGCAGGAAATGCCGATGCGTGCAAAACTTTGTGCACACACACACACGTACGCTCTTACAAAGAATCGCTCCGTGGCTTGTGTCCCTGTCCGCAAAGAGTTAAAATGCAAATTATTAATCCTATTTTGTTCCAGGGACAGAGCCAGCTGGGAATGTGACTGTGAAATCCTGTTTGAATTGGGCCCTACTTCACATGGTCCACTATGTTAGCCCTGCGCTCTCACACGGAAATGTCAAAAATGACCAACCGGGGGTAAAAAAAGAAAAGAAAAAAGAAAAAAAAAGAATAGATATGCATATAAAAGCAAAAATTTGACAAAAAAAAGTAGAGCACAGATTGTATTTTGTTGTGCCACCGCAACACTGAAATTAAGAGTGTGAGTTTCTGTAAGTGGTGACATTATCTTTGCATTTAATGCTGCTTGTGCTAACTTCTAATTGGAATTTTATTCTGCACAAACAAGAGCTGCAAGTGGCTTCATTACTGTACGTGGGGGCTAGGCAGCTTCCCAGTAGTTTAGACCAAGTGCAAAAAGTTTGCATCCCTCAAACCTTTTACTTCTCGCTCTTTCCAATGTTTGCATTGTTCCGTCAATAATTTACAAGCGTGACGTGGCGCTCAAGTTTTACGGCTGCGGTAAATCCATTCACCGACAGAAAACTAGACAGCAGGAGATGGATGGAGGGTGAGCGTGGATTTGGCACGGTGGTACGGGAGGGGTTGTGGTGTGGTAGTGTGGGAGGCTTATCCAAACATGGCCAAGACAACTGAGGGACCACAGAACAACCATCCAGCAAGCCACAACACCACATCTTAAGACAGAATACCAAATGAAGAAGACTCCAATATTACCCTGCCTTCACCACTCCAACTGTCTGGGGGGATCTATATGATGAATCATGAAGAGGGGTTTTTTTTCTTCGTCTTCTTTTTCTCTCAGTCTGTTTAACTCTCTGCTTCTCGCTCTGCTTCTCTCTTTGTCTGTTGTCTCTCTCCCATTCTTTATGTTATTTTTAATGAACTCTGCACCTCCTCCTGCTCCTTCTCCCTCCACTTCAACTTCTTCCACCCTGCCTTCTTTCATTCTCTCTCACCCTCTCCCTCCTTCCATCCTTTTTCTTCTTCTCTCCATAGCTCTCCTTCCCTCCTCCTCTACCACCTATCTCTCACTCTCTTTCTTTCTCTCTCTCTCTCTTTTCAATGTACATAACAGTGTACTCTTTAGGAGGGAG
This sequence comes from Neolamprologus brichardi, assembly GCF_056152115.1. Taxonomy (NCBI): domain Eukaryota; kingdom Metazoa; phylum Chordata; class Actinopteri; order Cichliformes; family Cichlidae; genus Neolamprologus; species Neolamprologus brichardi. The sequence goes on along the minus strand of NC_142117.1, from coordinate 10,237,536 downwards.
CCCTGGCAGTATCCATGGCAACCGGATTGCTAGGCAACAGCCGTTTCTCCCTTCCTTTTTCCTGCGCCGTGCAGCAGCGGCAACAATCAACCAATCAAAAGCTGAGAAGGAACGTTCGAGTACATGAAAAGTTCAGAACACATCCAGAAAGCAGTGAATGCTGGTTCCACATGTGAAAATACACACAATGTACTGATGGATGCACCAGCGACACAAAAATATACACCAGCCTTTCCAGTTTAATGAAGTTGTCTGCATTGCGGTGAATATTCAGCTACTTTTGAAGATGTTTTTTTATCATTTGTCTTTTTTCATTTTTATGTCTTTGCTGTTTCAATGAAGCAAATTTAACGTAACTGTTTCCTGCATATTAAATCAAAATGAAAGGACATGACTTAAGTTTAATTAGTCTTTGGATTGAAACTTAAAATCAGCAATGTGTTTAGGCCAGCATGATCTTATTCCAAAACATGAGATAATCAGGAGAAATTATCTATTTGTTCATGTAAATGGAGAATATATTTCCCGCTTGACCTGTCACAGGATTCATGTCTTTGACAATGTAGGTTTTTGGCTGTACCACATGTGTTCTCTAAACTCCACAGAGAGGACAGGTCAACCAAGGGAACACAGTGTTAAGATCATCTGTTGTATCTGCACAAAAAAGAAATTTTTCTAATCCTAAACAAGTAGCATCATTGCCTAAACCCAACAGAGTGGCTCTGGTTCCTAAACTTGAGAAGTTTTTAGTGCCTAAATTTAACAAAACAACAAACGAAGTGTCAAAGTAACGGCAGATAATGTCTATAAATGATTCCAGGGGACTCGAGTTGTGGTTCCTGGGGACAGATGAAATGACTTAATAAGCCACCAACCCCTACAGTCTCCAGATGCAGACTTTTTTGCCCCTTTCAAGCTAATAAAACTTCACTTCCTGTGAATGCACATAAATCAATAGATATGCATGCAATACGCTGAACGGGCTGAGATATGAGATAAAAAAAATTAAATTAAAAAAAAAAACTGGGGTTAACTGTGTCCATGAAGATGAATCACAAGTAGGCATTTTCAGAGTATGTCAAAAAATGTCATGAGACTGTTAAAAAAAAAATAATTAAAAAATCTTGGAAAAACATGGGCATTTATGGGCATTTCTTTAAACTGTAAAATTCTATCCGGAAAAAATATCCAGAAAAAAGTAACACGAAAAATTTTAAAACTGTGTTCTTAAGCTGGAGGGTTTGGGCGGGATTTTTTGACCGTGTATGCAATTAAACCTCTGGCCATGAATAAAATTTAGGAGACATGCTTCAAAATCTTATAAGATGAAGCTAACAGTAATCAGAAGTCTATTAAACACTAAGGGCATTTAAACATAGACAGAATGAGTGCATGAAACATTAAGCCATTGCTCCACTTTGTCCCTAGGACTTACAGTCGGGTTTTGGTAGCAAACAGCATTTAGTGCAAAGACTTCCCATCTTACGAGACTCAGCGAACTGACAAAGACTAGTCCCAGTAGAGACACACATCTGTATCTGCCCAGTGACATTGCTATAAATGTCAGCGCAACAAACACGAGAGCTGCCGGAGTCTTCCAACACCTCAAATCACCTTTTCCGATATTCCGAAGACAAAGACAGATGGAAGTAGAAAGGGGGGGGAGGCACTGCTGAGCACAGCTGAATGACAACAGACACAAAGTGGGTAGTGGCCATTTCAGGTTCTCAGTGTTTGGTTGATCAAAATTCCTGTTTCGCTTCTGCCTGCAGAGAGCAGGAGGAGAGCGGGGAGGCCATTTTGAAACACAAGAAAAAAAATGTAAGTGGGGAAAAAAAACCACAACAACCAACAATGGTGAGTAGGAACAGAGGGATACTGACCTTCAAAGGGCTCAATTACATGTCTCACTCACACACACACACACGAACACGCACACAGACAAATTTGGAGTTGGGCGTGATTGGCCATACAGCACTCTCACGCAGCTCAGTGTCACAGAGAGGCGTGCGCACATTCATGGACACGCATGTGCGTGAGTTAGGTGCATTTTTTTAATAACACGCACACACACAGACACACACATTCTGTGTCCCTGCTGCTCTACACCGTAGGACCGTCTGTCCGTCCAGATAAAGTGGCCTCTGAATCTCAGTTCTGATTTGAGAGAGGAGGCTTTAATGACAACTACACCCCCGTCCCCCTCTCCTCCCTCCCCCACTCCCTCCCACACATCCCCCCCTTCTCTTTTTGTTTTTTCTTTTATTTCACTCAGTCATCCATTCCCGTATTCACAGGTGCTGTTTTGCTCTGTTTGGGTTCTTCTCATTTTATCTACCCATCTTATATCCCCACTCTTCTCCCATTATTTTACTCTTCCTCGCTCTCTGTCTCGCTCTTCTTTTTCCTGCTTTTCTCTATTGAAGTCCACAAAACCAATTTTCAGGTGGACAGTGCAGGGCCGACCTCTAAAGTAAACATCCCCCCTTACTTCTCCCCCCTCAGCCTCCTCCCTCTCATCTCCGTCTCCTACCCCCAGCCCTCCAACCATCACACCAATGCCAAAAAAAGACCCCCACCTCTCAATATTCTGCTCTCCCTCCCTCTAACCTCCAGCCTCTTCTGCTACTTCTCCTGTTTGGAGAAAGAGAAACATAGTATGTTGTGCGGTCATGAATTTTAATGGCGCAACTCATTTTTGAGTAAACAGTATATCAGCTAGGATCCAGGAATACGTGGAGGGTTAGTAACGGTGGTTGATTTTAGCGATGGTACACACAAACAAAGAAATTAATTATAAGGAAAGCCAAAGCAGATGGATGAAGCAAACGGAGAGAGAATGGAAAGCGGGTGGGGGGGGGGGGGGGGGGGGGGGGGGATGCAGAGCAAGATGAGGAAAAGAAAAGTGGTGAAAGATGGACTCGGAGAGCAAGAGGGAAGGAAAAGCTCATCTCCTCGTGGAGTAATCTGTCGTTTATCACGCTGATGGAAAAACAGAGAGAGCAGAGAGGGGCGAGGCTCCAAAAAAAAACCCCAAACGGACTTTTATAGTTTCTCTAATAAGTTTGTGTGTTTTTCGGCTCACCCTTGTGTGTCAGGGATGCTGCATACATGCTATAGTGTCTAGACAGTGAGAATATAGCATGAATTATGCATGCGGGGTTGCTCCCATTCAAGGGAAGCCGTATTAATAGTATTACATATGTGGCAATATACCAAAAGATGGAGGGTGGAGGGTGGTGGAGCCTCTTCCATGGCACTTGGCAGACTGGGTAAATGTAAAATGTTGCACCCACACACACACACACACACATATACACACACACACACACACACACACACACACACACACAAACACACACACGTGCACATATATAGACACACACAAACACGCACATCAATGCATTTACACTCAGAGTCTTGCAAATGCATATGCACTTGTGCATTTGGAGTCTCTCTCTCTCTCACACACACACACACACACAAACACACCAACACACCAACACACCAACCAAAAGGCTAAGCTTTCTTTTTCATTTCAGCAGAGAAGATTGGGTTTTCTGGAGCCACGTGTGCGTGTGCGTGTGCGTGTGCGTGTGCATGTGCGTGCATGCGTGTGTGTTTGACTGTGTGTGTGTGTGTTCACGTGACCATGTGTGTGATTTCTGACTGCTTGGGAGGGAGTAATGGGGGATATTAAACAATTCAAATGCTGTCTCTCTTGCTCTCCTCCACTGGAGAGACCTAATACTGCAGCCTGGCCACACACACACACACAAACACACACATTTTAGAAACACACACAAAGATATAGATAGAGAGAAATGTATATATATATATATATATATATATATAAAGGACTGTTGTGTTCTGTCAGACAAACGGCCAGTTTAAAAACACAAAACACACACTGCCAATTAATTGAGGCAGCGTGGTTTCACTGTGGACATTGTTGCAGTGCAGATAATGTGGATGTGTGTGTTTTGTGTGTTTATCTGTGTGCTCTATTCTGAGCAAATTGCTTGTTTTAAGACCAGGAGGAACAAAGAAAGAGGATGATTCGTCTGTGCTCTTCTTTCAAATGTCCACAGCTATTTCTTTTTCCTTTTTTTTGTGAACAACTGTAGCCAATTTACTCATGATTACTGACCAAAACACAATCTCCCGTAGGATAAATGCATGCTATTGTCCTTAAAAGAAGTCTTCAAAAAACAAACAAATCACACACACAGAAGACAACACTGAACGCCGAACACGGCAATAGAAAACTGGTCCGGGGGATGAGAACAAATAGCCAAAGAAAAAAAAGCCGAGCAATTTTGATGCTGCAGCTGACAGGATCAAGAGTCGAGGCCTGATTCCCAACCTGTTCATAGAAACCTAAATATTTGCTTTACTTGTTGTTCATTGGCACTTATTGCTCTCTTATCGTACCCATGATACGTTTAGCAGAGCCGTTGTAGCCTTGTGCTAAGTGCAGGCTTGGGATGCCAGCAGCGTTCTGCATATACTACAGTACCATTCAGTGAATCACACTGCAAAAGTGATCTCTGGACAGTCTCGTGCCATATAATGTCTGTACAAACCTGTGCCCCTCCAGATTTTGCAGAAGGCCCCTTTATAGCTTCGGGAAATCTGCCAGTTTTCAATAATTTTCACACTTACTTCTCACAGTTCATTTTATTTAATAGGTAAAAATAACACAGGGAATAATGTGGCATGAGAGGAAACCAAGGTGAGTTTTAAAGAGAATAAATGTCCACAGAGGTGTGACTTTTTTCATGATGCACAATAATGTGTTCAAGACGGTTGTAAGCAATTACATATATATTGACTGCAGTCTAATAAACTGCTTCATGTAGTGCCTGGGCCTGGGCTCCATTTCCCAAAGGCATCTTTTTTACTAAGACTGTCGTCAGCAGACTTACAATGGGCCTTAAAATGCTTTAGGGAAACAGGGCTCTGTTTTGTATGTGCAACCTCACTGGAAAACCAACAGGAAACTGACTATTATTTACGTTTGTTACACCTGTGACATTCCTGTTTAGGTGGTTTCTATGAAAAATGAGTGAAAGCTCAGTGACAGTGAACATGATTTCTCTGAAGTTATCAAATGTGATGGGCCTGTTTACATCGCGTGCAAATGTTTCTAAACTACAGTTTACTGCATTTGCCAAACCAGGTGTGCAGCCGTATCATTTTAAAAAATCAGTTTGGCTGAGTCAACAGTGATTAAAGTATGGCTTGAGGCATAAAAAAATCTTCCTTCATTAAAGTCGAATAATCAGCTTGTTTAATGTGTGCTTTGCTGGACTCACTGGTCCCTGCACTGGAAGGAAGCATTTGCATTGCATCTTAATTCACAAGGTGTCTAATTAATCCAAAATGAATATAATTCTGAGAATTGTGATCTGAACGCTTCAGCATGAGCTAAAATAAACTTTATAACACCTTACATACTTTACAACTTTGCTTCAGTTTGTAACAGTACTACAAGTCTGGATTTCAAGCACACCACAGCACTGAAACTGTGCTTTTAAAAGTTTTACATGACCTCTTAACAATAAAAATTACTGACCTAGAAGATTCTGTCCTTTTAGTATTCATTCATGTAATTTTTGAAAACCTTAGCCCTGATTTTAATATTGTATTTCATTGTATTTCATGGTATTCTTATCTCTCAGCTTCTTCAGAATCAAAAGAATTGTGCTGAAAATGGTTTAAATGTTATTTAACCAACAGAAGTTTTACAGTTAGACTACCCACATAGCAAAATTGGTATGGCCCAGATCTGGCCCACACAATGTGCTTACACATGGCCCACATACCGCAAAGAATGACAGCCCTTTAGTGGCCCAGATCTCGTTTGCCAGATGTGGCCCACACATGGGCCATCACAAGGCCAGTTGCAGACATACTGGTGGTCCTGTGCTGGCCCAGAACAGTTTCAGCTCTGGCCCCAGATGTCAGCCTAATGTGTACCTTAATCAAGCCATGTAATAACAACATGTGCCGGAACATAATAGTGCAAAAGTAACACGACGAAACTCTGTATGAACTGATTCTTATATAGTGTTTTTCTACTCTCCCAAATTACTCAAAGTGCTCTATACAACATGCCACATTCATACACTTCCTCTAAATTGAGCGCTTCTTAACTACATTCATACACATTCACACTCTTGACATGCAGACTGGAGGAGCCAGGAATCGAACCACTAACCTTCCGATCAGTAGGTGACCTGCTGTACCTCCTTTGCCAGCCACCCACTAGCAAAGATGAGTAAACCGTCACTAGGTAGTGGATAAAGTGTACACTCACAAACCTGTCAAACCTGCATTTGAAACGTTGGCTACCATAGCAGTATAGTATTGCAACATGGCACTTGGGTCTTCTAACTAAAATAGGAAAATAGGAACATAAACAGTGCCATCATTGCCAGACCTGGCCAACATCTGGTTGACATACACTCTGTCATAACACCAGTTAGTCAGAAGTGCCAGCTTGATGCCAGATCTGGGCCAGACCTGTTTTCTATGAGCCTGGGCCATATAAACCAAACCACAATCGGGCCAGATGTGGCATGCCATCACATAGACAGTGCCATCTATGCCAGGCCTGGCCCATATCGGGATGACATACCACTTACCACGCCAGAAGTCAGCCAGCAGTGCTGGCTTGATACCAGATCTAGGCCAGACCAGCTTGCTATGTGGGTAGGGGTTACATCTTCCTCAATAACCCTGTGCTTATATGGGGTCCCCCAGGGGTCCATTCTTGGCCCAGTCCTTTTTCATACTCATACAGGAAACAGAGGTCATTGTGTTTTAACCTTTACAACAGTGTCCCTATAAGGAATTATAAAAACCATTTGCGAGGAACCTGGAATTGATTTTTAACAATAATCTAACTTGTGACAAATAGATTAACACAGTCATTAAAACTAGATTCTTCCATCTATGATACTAGCAAAAGTGAAGCAATTTCTCTGATTCGGAGACATTAAGAGAGCGATCCAGCTTCACTATTATAATAATCATTATTCAGGTGTCAATTTGTCAGTGCTTAGCCGACTGCAGTTAGTCCAAAACGCTGCAGCACGGTTGTAAACTGCCACAAGCAAGCAAGACTACATATCTCCCATATTCAAGCCCCAACTGGTCATGGCAGACGGCTGCTGCTCTCTGAGCTCAGTTCTGCTGGACGTTTTTTCCTGTTAAAAGGGGAGTTTTTCCTTCCCACTGGTGCCAAGTGCTTGCGCACAGGGTGTTCTCTGATTGTTGGGGAGGGGGGGGTTGTATTATTGTAGGGTGTTTCTATTTGTTTCCTATGCAAATAAAAATTAATTGAACTAAAATGAATTAAATATTTGCATTTCAAGTTCTTTTAACTGTGTTGTGTTTACTCGGGTTTAGTCACTTTATATTTCCTTTCTTAGACTCTGACATTTTAACAGCATTTGGCCACACTTGTGCTTTAAGCTTAATTGTAACATCATCATGGAAAGGCGCTCACAATGACCATGCTAATGCAGATGTAATGTTTGTTAAGCGCTCCACCTTAAACGTTTGTGTTACTATACACACACCATACAAACAGAGAATGGGAATGCATACATCCATTGCAAAATGTTGAATACTAATGTTAAAAAGAATAATTTGGAAGATGCCAGTACAGCTACCCATATTTTTTTATTTTGTTTTTATTGTTATTAATTCCTTTTTGTTCAGTCAGAACTACAAATATGAATGTTGTGAAATTGGGAAAAAAAATCACTATATACACTAGAGTTCATATTTTGGAGCTAATGAATGTCACAAAACGCTAGTTAATGGTTTAGATACTTTAGTCAGTCTGAAATAAAATTTCATCTGTAACCCAGCATAGCTGTCGACATTCTCTTCAAGAAGAGCTGAAGGCATTAGCGAGCGCTATCATCATTACTACCTCATGATATTATGGACCACTGCATTAAGAGATCCTCATTAGGCCCTTGATAGCTGCAGCCATATTGCATCCTGTAAAATAAAATGTACATACACTAAAAGTTGATGTCTAAAGAGTGTGATGGAAATGTTCCTTACTGTAGTATGACTTGTAAACTAGCACCTCTTTAAAATTGATCAGTTAAAAGCTCATTAACAACTGATATGCATTCACAGCAAAGGCTGAGGTATACGATTAAGTAAGATAGATGATGGTTGGGTAGAAGAACCTTTACAGTCTGGGTAATTTCATTTCTCTAACTTTCAGTATCCTGGTCAGATCTCCCAATGCCCCTTACAAATGGATGCATGAATTAGACCTTTTTTGACTAAGTACTCATTTTTAGTTGGTGAATTTAAGTAGATGAATTGCTACTTTAACTCTTGAAATCATAAAGAGAGATGGCATGGTGTAAGTCTATCACAAGTGTAAAGTTCTTTTTTTAATGTTGTCAGAAACACACAAAACAGTCTCTATGTGATAACATATCTAATTTGTCTTGATCTCACAATAAATGTGTTAAATGTGCTGTCATTATTACCATCTGGTCCCATTCTTCCCAATAAATCTTACGCTGTTGAAAAGTCTGATTATTTCCACTTAAATAGTGCCATGTTTGTGAGGACAATTTGTGGGTTGAGCAGCAGAGTTGAGTATGTGAGTATTGCTCTAATGAAAAAGTTGCCAAATCTTCTCTGTGGCTATGTTCAGTCTGTTCTGGATTAAGAACTGTCGGCCAAATCACCCTCCACACCTTGACTGTAAATCTGTAGAAGATTGCGGTTCCTAAATGTGGACAGGTTGAGGAAACACAGTCTTCTTGGGACACCCACTCCACAGCCTATATCTGATATCAACTGTTATATGGCACTAGTGCTCGCTCCAAATAATGCTGCATCTTGGTTTTACAGAGCATCATCTTAAAGTTGCTCTATGCCACAGGCCCTATTCAGATCAGTCAAACTTGGCATGCTTGGAGCAGACACCAGCTGACCACTATCAGGCAGCAATCAGGCTCCTAATTGTCACCATCTTGGGTACCAGGAGCTCAAAACAAGAGTCAATAGGAGATAACTTATCTGAATTTCAGGATTGGGACCACACCTTCATACCCTTCCGGTTCTCTATATATTACGCCACCCTCCCTCCCCTTTTTCAGTTCATTCACTACTCCTTAGTACATGGGGATCTACCCAGCCTGGGAGCCTCTACCACTGAAGCCTTCCTCTACCCACAGCCTCAATTCATGTTCAAGCCATCTGCCATTAACTACTAGAAATGCTGTCAAACCTAAAATGAGGATGTGGTCCCAGCTAGTGAATAGCAGAAGCTGTTTGACGTTGACAGAGAAGACCTGGCAAGTTGGCAACTCTGCTGCTCAACCCGCAAATTAATTTTCAAATCCGGCACCATGTAAGGGGAAATACACAGGCTTTCCAACAGTATAAGATTCATTGCATCGATTAGACAAGCATTGTTACAACAACAAAAGGATCGACCGAAAACAAATGTCCTCACTTTTTGTGCTAAGATTAGTCACGGTAAACACCCAGGCTCACAGTTATTCATAAAATCACAACTGCAAATAGTGATTGAGAATTTAAGAACAATGTTTTGAACTTTACCGAAGAGATCAACAGTTCACACGTCATGACCCATCCTTTCTATGTGTTGGAAATAATTAATAATTATGTCCCTGCTGTGTCCCATGTGAAAAATGAACATTGTCTCAGGTGCACGTATTGATCCTGCTGCTGCAGGAAACCATACAAAGCTGCAGGAGTAAATGAAACATGTAAAAGCAACAACTTCAGCTCCTGCTAAAGTTTGTCAAACCCAGATTCGTGGCAGGAACCTCACAGCGACTGGTCTTTGTGTGCACGTTCTGAAAGCAGGTAGCAGGCCAGGCACAAATCACAGGCACACAATCAACATATACAAAACTGTATCTGTTGTTTTGCTTATAATAAACACTGTGGTTGTGCTTTATTTCAAATAGACATTCATCATTGCGACTGACATGACTGATGATCATGTGCTTGTTTTGGTGTTCCCTCAACCCGCCCTATGAATAGCAAGTATGCTACATTATAATGATGCATTTGTACATTCAGAAATAGCTATCTTGTCACTTCTGAAAAGTTTCTATACAGTATTGATACAGTGGTAATAGTAGAAGTTTGAATGAGGTCTGACAGTGACATTAGCTCAGGGCTACAGCAGCCAAATCCCTGAAAGGTTAAACATTGCAAGAAAAGAAAAAGAGCAAAATTACCCTAGGGCTAACTTTGCCTCAGGGCAGTCATGCTAATATTGAAGTGTCATGTGCCACGTTCTGTAGACTTGAAGTTAACAGAGAACAAAAGTGTGACAATCTGCGTCCATCAGACTCAAACTAGTGCAAACTTTCAGTCCCACTGCAGGGTGTAGTGTGTCCTATAATGCACGTTTAATCCCTTTTTCTTCTACTAAGGAAGCTCACATTGTTTGACCGGGGTTGAAAAAGGTTCTAAAATGTGAATAAGAGAAAGCTGAAAAATCAGCTTAAATCTTATTATAAAATGCACACAAGTGCACACTGGACTTGGCTTTGTCAGCACTGTACTCATCCCTAATGCCACTGGGGTAACTTCAAGGCAATCAGCTGTGATTATGAAGGATGGTTGGTATGACCCTGAAAATCTTTTATACTTAGTCTGTTTTGAATACAAATATTCTGAAAACTCTCCACAACAACCTGCAAATGGACAGACAGATAAGTGCAGACTCACGCTTGTGGTTGTTCTTGCGTTGGAAGGGTAGCGTGTGTCGCTCTGAGTCTTCTTCACCCTCCTCATCTGCCAGGTGTGTGTGAGTGTAGTGGTAACTCAGCCCTGGGCGGTTCTTATAGCGCTTCCCGCAGACTGGAACACACACGCAGTGTATAATATTAGATTTATCTACGTTTGCAAGAAGAAACGAGAAAGGAGAAACTTAAATGAATCCATAGAAAATGTGACGCTCACTGTCACAGACATAAGGCTTGTCTCTGTCTTCAATGGCAGGCAGCTCTTGTCTCTTTCTCATGCCCCCAACACCATAGGCCTGCAGAGAACACACACACACACACACTTGTAAAAATACATGTAATATAATCATAAAAGTTTGAACTTCCACGCTTATTATGTACTAAGTTTTGTACACTCATACACAATAAAGACAGCATAGCAGCACACTCCTCACTCACTGTTTCACAATACACACACACACACACACACACACACACACACACACACACACACACGTTTGCATTCTAATCATCTGCTCTCAGTGTAAAGCTCCACTTCCAGCAGGAGGGGGCTGATGACACCTAGCAGGGGAGCAACAGTTCCAATTAGCAACCCTGGTGTATGTGTAAGCGTGTGTGTGTGTGTGTGTGTGTGTGTGTGTGTGTGTGTGTGTGTGTGTGTGTGTGTGTGTGTGTGTGTGTGAGAGAGAGAGAGAGAGAGAGAGAGAGAGAGAGAGAGAGAGTTTGTGTGTGGTGACTTTCAGAATGCATTGCTAACACTTGATTATCTTCCCATAGGATGCCCAAAAAGAGTGTCGGGAAACCACAGACCTGTCTGATCTAATCAAAGATGTTATAAAAGAGGTCTTCCCAGCATGATTTTAATCACTGTATCTGTTTGCATTTATTTGCAATACCTTCTAGTTTTGTGTAATGACACTTCACTTCAAAGTCTGGTACACAGAGAAAGCACGAAAAGACTTATATTTTACACTTATGTGAAGTTTCCAGTAATCATTCCTTATACACTGTCACGTCTCCAGCACTGCGTGCCTTTATGTCTTACAGACAGGTCACAGATTCAGAGCTGATATCTCTGAGCTCAGACTAGGTCATTTGTTTTTTTCCTGATTCTGCTCTTCCACATTAACAAGTAAGTAATTTCTGTGGAAAAGACTGAAATGTCCCTGTTTCCTTACTCGTGCTTTGGTACGGTTCTTGCGTTTCGGAACATCTTCATCCATGTCGTCCGCCTCCAGCTCATGAGGGAAATCCCCAACAAGCAGCTTCTGTTGGTGAGATATAGAAACAGAATTGGAGAGATGGACTGTCATACAGGTTAGTTTCCTTTCCTTTTATCACTTAAGTCATTTATTTTTCCTTTTACCCTGCATGAGCCCGTATGTTTAAATTAAATTGCGCACTTTCCTGCTGTTTTTAACTTGTTTGGATGATCCCAGCATGAAAGCACTATTAACACTGAACATAACCAATACTTTCACCGTTTTGCTGCAATAAAATATGACAACATTTGAATCACAATTTTCTCAATTAAACAGGTAGATCATGAAAATCGAATAAAACTGGGCAAAGGGGGGCATAACAGAATGAGCAAAGGCAGGCAGAAGTGTCAGACATACCCTTCCTTTTGGGTCAGCCAACAAAAACATACTTCCACTTCCTATATTAAAACTTGATAGCTTGTTTTACCAAACTCCTTTGTGTCCTAAATCCCCCAAAAAGCTTCACTTGAGTATGCATTACAGCCTATTCATTAGAAACTTCACAGGCTGTGCAGAGTCCATTGTGATGAATAAACTGAAGACTATGCGTAAAATCAGTGGAGTGCCCCTCTTGGATGAGAGGCTTTTAGCGTTCTATTAGCAAGAGCTTCAGTAGGACTAAACATCTATTTTAACAAAGACACCAGCTTTTTTCAAATATATTCATGTGTGGAATATCACAGACACTGAGCTCAAATATTGTAGTAAGAAAAGTGTAAAAAGCTGACAGTTGAGTGTTTGATGGGACACACGGTATAACGCCTGCCTGCTAAAGAGCACGAGTTGGGGGAAGCCCCGGATTAGAGGCCCTAAACACGACTCCAGCTCTCAAAGGGCCACTGTGAGCGCTATTCACTCAACTGCTGATTGATTAGCTGTCCGTGAGAGTTCAACAGCGGCAGCCTCGAGCTGGTGAAATGCTCCAGACAGATGAGCATTAAGTTTTTGCACATAAGTTATGTTTCCTTTTAATGTAAAGAAGAAAAAAAGGAAAACCATTTTCAAAGTTGGTCTGTGAAACAACTGAGCGGGATCCCCGTAAAACAACAAGCCACAAGTGCAGTGATGGGAAACACGCACATGCTGTCAGGAGCCGCAGGAGCCCATGTCACCGCCAAAACGCACACTCCGAGAGAGCGAGAGAGACGCGCACACACAAAAAGGCATAGACAGACAAAGAAACGCAAACACAGATGGATTAAAAAAAGACAGACAGCCTGACATGAGAAGAAAACAACAAGACGTGGAGAGCAACAAAGAACTACAGAGAGAGAAACGACTGAGGAAAGAGGAAGCAGCGTCTCACCTGACACTCGCTCATGGGCTCTTCTTCCTTGGTTTCTACTTTCTTGTCCAGGGTTTCCCCAGCAAGCAGCGACTCCAGCACAGGACCGTCTGGGATCCCCCCCTCCTTCTTTAAAGATGCCTCGTAGTCTGTGGAACGAGACGATTACAATCAGAAAGCAGCAGAGAGCACGACTTCACGCTGGCGTGCACAGTCGAGCTGACAGAGCCCCGAGGACACAAAATTTGGCTTGTTCATGAAACTGCAGTGACTTTTAGCATCTCTACGGCACAGAGGCTGAAATGATCATGGCCATTTTAGCGTCACATGATTGTATAACACTTGTGGAAAATTGCTGTTTTTAAATTTTCTCAAAGCATTAACCAATTGCTGTAAAATGTTGGTAAAATAAGAAAATATCCAAGTTACTTAAGTATGAGGTTAAAGTTTTCTACAAATATGATCACTCTACTGAAGTTAGTTATACAATAACATCCAAAAAGTTTTCAAAGAAAAGAGATGTTCTGTGTGACTCTGAATTTAATTCAATTTCATTGAAGCAATGTCTACCACACCTAACATAGTTGAGATATTCTGCAGTTTCTTTCAAGTGTTTCTGTTCATCCCATTTCCTACTCACCTATCTTGAACTCGATCGGTACAAGCCGCGGGTCCTCCAAGATGTTTAGCCGTCTCTTCTTGCGCCAGCAGCGAGCGGGGTATGTGTACAACTGGCCCGGAGCGTGACCTGAAATACAGAGGAACACACATACTGGCATGATTGATACATTAATTAGTACATGAAGGAAAGTAGGTTATTAAATAATCATAATTCTGGCATGTCAAAGTCTGATGTGCTGGAATAAATTACCAAGTAACTAATTTTGGTGTTTTACATCATTAACTAGACAGCCCACATCCAGAGACTGTGAGCGACTCTAGACACAGCGGTGCTAAACGCTAACACATTTTATATTTTACAACATTTCGCATTTATTTATTCAGGTTTGTTATTTTAGTTTATCTCGAGAGCTCGTGTGCAGAGCAGTGCTCCGACACAGATGGTGTTACAGAAAAGGTAGCATTGCATAAGAACTAAACATTTATTCTTATTCTTCTGCTTTAAATAGTAGTGAAATAGGCATTACACCCTTTAAGTAAAAGTCTTCATCCTTAAATAACAGTGCAAAAGTTTTACTTCAAGTATTAATTATGCAGTATTCTGTGTATTCTGTGTATATAATATTTATATTACAGCTAATTACTTATATACTGCTGTGTCACTTTATCTATAATACATTTATTGGAAGATTTATTTTTATATTCGGCAAAATAAGACCTAAAATAAATTGTACGAGTTGTAACTTGCAAATACACAGTGAAGTAGAAGGAGAAAACAGTATAACAAATAAATAAAGACAAAATACATTATATAACATAACTGTACTTCAGTACATTCATCACTGGTACTATCATTACTGGGTGTTGTGAGCCTTTAGCCCAAATGGCCTTGTTGAGGAAACTCTAGAGGGACCACTGGCCATTGGTGTTACCTACTGTTACCATCTTGTGACCACCAGTGACCCCTGTGAATGTACCCCTACATTTATGTGTCAACCTGATCTCGTAGTAATTCATCCGAAAGTTGGTGTTCTTGGGAAACTGCTCTGAATAGAAACTGTTTTGAAGAGGGCTAGAGCAGCTCATCTCATGAGGTGGAGTAGGTCATCTAGTAATCCAAAGGTTAATGGTTCAATCCCTGGCTGCTCCAGTATAGTATACAGATAGATACTGAACCCAAGTTGCTCTGCTGCATTCACCGGAGTGTGAATGTGAGACAGAAAGCACTTAGGCAAAAAAAACATTTAAAAAAGGTGCTTCTGTGACTGGGTGTGAATGGGTGCTTATAAAAAACGATAAATGTACATGTGATATAAGAAAAATATAATACAACAAAAGACCCTCAGCTAACTAACCCGGGCATGTCTTCAGAGCGGACAGGATAAAATCAGGAGAGGCCATAACTAGTGAAAGTGATGTACTTAGAGTGGAAACTTGCAAATGGTCAAATTAAAACTGAAAATAAAAAAATATCCTGTTTTCTTTTATGACCCAAGTTGTGCTTTCAGTAGTTAGATTACTTTTGACTGTTTTGTGTGTTTTTAAAGATGACATGAAACACTAATTTACACCATGGAGCCCTGCTCTCAAAAACCGACATAGATGCAACTCTGTCTGTGAAGCTGGATTTAAGAAATAGGTGCTTAAAGTTTTAAAAACATGTTTAGCGCCATCTTCTGTCAGTACGGAACGTGACGTCATGTGGTTGGTTGATGATAATAGACTTATATTAGCTTATGTTAACTAGCTCAGTGTTTCCCAACCACTGTGCGCAAAGGAATGCCGTGAGAAATGATCAGGTGTCCCGTGGAAGAATATCTGGTTTCACCTGATTGGTACTCTAAGCGACCAGCGTAACGGGCAAAACAATTACTACATTCTCTTCCACTAGAGGGCAGTACAACTTCTTGCGCCAATTAAATGGGTTGCCAACTGCCAATTAAACAGAAGAAGATGAAGAAGAAATTACATTGTCATGCGACAATGCAGGGTGTAACAGCAATAGATAAATACTTGAAAAGCAAAAGTAGTCAATCTGACCTGGGTCCTGGAGAAAAGTCCAACCCAGATGAAGGTTCTAGCATGAGTAGTAGTCAGAAGAAAGCAAAAATGGTATATTGGGAACAAACTATAGCCGCTATAGCTGGTGCATGTTTTTTGTCAATGTTTTTTGTGAAATTTTTTGTTTGGTGGTGTGCTGTGTGCTACGTGCCGTGGCTCCAAAAGGTTGGGAAACACTGCTCTAATGTAAGGCTATTAACCACAACCAACCAACCACATGATGTCAGAAGATGGTGCTAAACATTTTTTAAAAATGTTAAGCGCTTGTTTTTTTTAAATCCAGTTTCACAGAGTTATATCTACAGGGTGGGCCATTTATATGGATACACCATAATAACATGGGAATGGTTGGTGATATTAAAGTCCTGTTTGTGGCACATTAGTATATGTGAGGGGGCAAACTCCTCAAGATGGGTGGTGACCATGGTGGCCATTTAGAAGTCGGCCATCTTGGATACAACTTTTGTTTTTTCAATAGGAAGAGGGCCATGTGACACATCAAAGTTATTGGTAATGTCACAAGAAAAACAATGGTGTGCTTGGTTTCAACGTACCTTTATTCTTTCATGAGTTATTTTCAAGTTTCTCTTTGTTCACAGCCATTGACATGTCGAAGAGGTTAACACGTGAGGAGCGGATCGAAATTGTGTTGATATCTGGTGAACGCAGTAACCGGGTCATTGCAGCAGATTTCAATGCAAGACACCCAACGAGACCACCCATCTCCCATGCTACAGTTAGCAAACTGCTTGCTAAGTTTCGTGAAACTGGTTCAGTGTTGGATTTGCCAAAATGTGGACGCAAGAAAACTGTCACTAATGAAGAAACATCAGTGGCTGTCCTAGCTTCAATCAGCAAGAGCCCACAGCGTAGCACTCGCTGCATGTCACTGGAGAGTGGCATTAGTCGAACATCCCTTCGGCGGATATTAGCTACTCACAAATGGCCCCCTTACAAACTCCAGCTACTGCAGCATCTCAACTAGGATGACCCAGATCGGCGCACAGAATTTGCAGAATGGGCAAAACAAAAATTGGAACAGGACCCTCAGTTCACGCAGAAGATTTTGTTCAGTGATGAGGCAAACTTTTATGTGAATGGTGAAGTTGACAAACAAAACCACCGCTATTGGTCTGACACTAACCCACATTGGATGGGTTATGTTCCCTCCAAGACTGTTGGAACAACAAAAGTGATGGTTTGGTGTGGTATATGGGGTACAACGATAGCGGGTCCATTCTTCATCAATGGAAACCTCAAGGCCACTGGATATTTGAAATTGCTACATGATGATGTGTTTCCCTCTTTATGCACTGAAGCTGGCACGTTCCCTGAGTTTTTCCAGCAAGATGGTGCACTACCACATTATGGGTGCCAGGTCCGAGCATTCCTAGATGAACAGTTTCCTGGAAAGTGGATTGGTTGAATGGCCCCCAAGGTCTCCCGATCTGACCCCCTTAGACTTTTATCTTTGGGGTCATCTGAAGGCAATTGTCTATGGTGTGAAGATACGAGATGTGCAGCACCTGAAACTACGGATACTGGATGCCTGTGCTGGCATTTCTCCTGCGGTGTTGCTATCAGTGTGTGAAGAGTGGGAGAAGAAGGTTGCATTGACAATCCAACACAATGGGCAGCACACTAAACACATTTTATAAGTGGTCAGAAACTTGTAAATAACTCATGAAAGAATAAAGCTACGTTGAAACCAAGCACACCATTGTTTTTCTTGTGACATTACCAATAACTTTGATGTGTCACATGGCCCTCTTCCTATTGAAAAAACAAAAGTTGTATCCAAGATGGCCGACTTCTAAATGGCCACCATGGTCACCACCCATCTTGAGGAGTTTGCCCCCTCACATATACTAATGTGCCACAAACAGGACTTTAATATCACCAACCATTCCCATTTTATTACAGTGTATCCATATAAATGGTCCACCCTGTATATCAGTTTTGAGGAGGGCTCAGTGGTGTAAATTAGCCTTTATATGTTTAGTGTTTCATGTCGTCTTTAACTACTTGAACTACCACTAAACTACAAAATGTAGCTTATTTAACTGTCATTCACCACTCTACAGCCCTGATGCCAGCTAATGTGGCCACAAATGTTGGTATGGGTATGTGACACTACAGGAAAAATCATATTGTGTCCTCTGTGCACCATTGGATGCTATAATAGTACTTATTGGATCTCAGTGTGACCAAACCACTCCAAAGAAAAGTATGATGGAGCTGTGTTGGGTTAATGTGCGTGTGTAAAATATCCAATAAACAATGAAGTTTTGTTTGGTGGTTTTAGAAAATGTGGCAATTTTGTTCAAAGTTATTTGGCCAGTAACAAAAAGTAGTGAAATTAAACAAAGAAAAACAACTTTAAATCTACTAACACAAAATAAAAATTCAAAATTATTTTAAAAATTCAATAAGTGAGTTCAATTCTAATTTGGATTAAACTTTATTGAAAATAAAGTTTTATCTGAAAGTGACTCACACAGAAAGCAAAAACTAAATAAATAAATTGTACAAACCAAAATGGTTAATGCATCAGGCATTACACAAAACTACACGCACATAAGTGTGTTGTCTCTGGAATAGCTGGTGCCAGCGGCGTAACATCGCCTACAGGGGTGTCTGATTCAGTGCCAAAATACACTGATGTTACAGAGAAGGAAAAAGCAATGAGGAAACACCCTTTGGGGGGAAAAAGTTGAGGTGTGAGAGGTAGGAGGCATGAAAAGGAAAGACAGAAACAAGCAGAGCAGAGGATGGAAGGAAGGAAGAAGCGTGATGAGCGACTGGAGAGAACAGTTCGTGTAGCACAACAGCTGGCATACACACACACAGGAGAAGAAGAGAAAGAACACTCTGGTGGGTAAAAACACTAAAAAACACACACACACATACACAAACCTGGTCCACGGTGGTTCTTCTCCATCCAGATGTAGCAGTTGCTCTGGGCCACCCCAGTCTGGGAGTCCAGGAAAGGGAGCCGCATGGAGCGCTCTGCACACAGACGGGCATTGTAGCTGCGACAGTGTTCGATGGCCTCCTTATAAAACTCCTCTCCAAGACTGAGTCAGAGCAAAGGGGAAGAACAAAGATGGAGGACATAGGGAGGGGTTAAAGGTGAAGGACAAGAGGAGGTCCAGTATTAGCAGAAAAGTCAAAACCCCAGGCATGTGAGTCGAAAGAGGAAGGCTTTAAGTAGAACAAGGAGCAACGTGAAGCTTGCACACACCCAAACAATCAAAAGGGGCAGTGGGTGAAGAGTCATGGACAGCTACAGTCTTTGTGTGTGTGTGTGTGTGTGTGTGTGTGTGTGTGTGTGTGTGTGTGTGTGTGTGTGTGTGTGTGCAGTGAGCTTTGTTCTTGCAGTGAGAATAAAGTGTTATATACTCTCTTACTGTGCAAGATGTGTGTGTGTGTGTATGTGTGTGTGTGTGTGTGTGTGTGTGTGTGTGTGTAGGTAGGTGAGCAGTGGAGATGCTCAGTCCTAATAACCTGGGTCACAGCAGACAAGCTGGCGACCACTCACTGTTAACACCACACACCCAGACACACAGACACACACATCCTGTACAGTAAGATAGTATATAACACTTTATTCTCACTGCAAGAACAATGTATGCACAGTATTTTCCCACCTGTACAAGTGTGAGTTTGATTAACATGCAGTGGGATATTCTTCCCTTTGTCCCTCCCTCCACTCAACCTCACCACCCCACCCCTCTCCCACACCCCTTCGTACCTGTTCTTGATGACTGCACCTCCAGATTGCCTGCAGGGAGGAGAAGAAGAAGAAGAAGAAGAAGAAGAAGAAGAAGAAGAAAGTGAGTAGAGTTGCGATGAGTCACTCTTCCACCCCACCCTAATTTGCCCCCCCCCCCCCGTTCGTTTGGCTTCTCATTCTTTCACAACTCGCTTCCCTCGCTCTGTCTCTCTCGCTCTCTCACTTGTTTCCAAGACTGTTTTTCTTTTCTTTCTTTTTTTTTTACTTGCGTGTTTAACTTTCCCACTCCCCCTGTTCTCCTGCTGTTCTTTTTTTTCTCCTCCCTTTGTGTTTTATATTTTCATCTTTCTTTGCACTTCTCTCTCTCCTCTTTTTGTCTCTCTCTTGTTAATCACTCCTCTCTAGCGTCTTCCTGCTGAGCACAGACATCAAGGTCACTCTACTATACAGACGATAGATACACGACACACAAAACTGCGCGAGCGCGCGCACACGCATGCACTCATCGAGGGCCAACAGCGAGCTCACAAAGACAGTGCAGGGTAGTGGCTGGTAGCAATTTGATGCCTTTTTCTTTTTTCTTGTTTCTGTCCAACCACTGAAGGGGCGTGGCTGATTAACTGAACGATTAGATGTAGATTTGTGTGTTATTCGGTTGTATCTCCACAATGCAGTTTTCCTCCACCGATTTAGCATTGCCTTCTTTTACCACTGCCAGACTCATAAAGGCTTTTAAAAAAGAAAAATCATCAGAATGCATGGAGCAGAGCCAGAAATACTCTTTTTTTTTAATTCCACATGTAATTCTGTCTTGTCACAACCTGGCACCCACATTTTCCACAATGCAATTTGACCTTCGGCAGCTCACTTCAGACATTGTTATGCTAGTAATGGCTAATGCAGCCTTGAGGGTCTAGCCTGAAGTGGAGAGGAGGACCAGACGATGAGGAATAGTAAGTTCATTTCAACACCCACAGCGTTTTTGGGGTTTTTTTCACTTTCAGGTTTCTTTTAGTCTGCAGCCCCACCTGATGCTGACTCAAAGGAGTTGAGGGACTTGAGTCCCTTTGGAGGTGCTTAAGACTTGAAACGCCACATACACACATATTCCGCAAACACCTGTCAACAGACTTTGGTGTGTAAAGCTGATGAAGCTTCACTTTAAACAGGCAACACGCACCTTTCAACAATTCACTAAATTAAACAATGTCCTTCAGAAGAACTCACACAAAGGTTTATGGAAATTTTGCAGCGTGGCATAAAAGGTCTACTTTTATCCTCTTTTTTCCCCCTTACTTTTAAGAGGTTGAAGAACCCCTCTCATCTCTGCGCGTTATAACAGTAAACACAAGGTGAAGCTCAGGGAACAATGATGGCCATGAAAAATATTATGTTGACTATGTTTTAGATGTGGAAAAATTGTGTTAAAGTTTGATATTTTGATAATCATCCATCCGGCTCAGCCTGCCCTATATTTGGACTTTGTTTGACATTTATCACAGCAGCCACATTATCTGAGGCTGGGACCTAAATAGAGCAGAAGCATTAGCTAATGGCATTAGCATCACCTATATTTACCTCCTGTTTATGTCAAAATCAATGCTTTAATAAAGGAGTATGTCTCATTACTTCCCCCTCTCATCCCACAGAAAATACTGTGGTCACTAGGGTGTGTCTGATAGCCCTGCTTGGGTGTTGTTCCTGGATCATCATAATTGATCTTGGTCCAGGGTCACGTAGGCATACCACAACTTTAACTGCATGGAAAGTTGTGGTATGGATAAACGTGTAGATAAAAGGAGTTTCCGGTTAAAAATCTAAATCAAGGTTCAGGGTGAGGATGTGGTTAGGGTTACAGGGGCTATGGACAGGGAATTGGGAGTTTTTGTTTGGTTTATCTTCAAATAAAACTAAGGTGCACAGTTCTAGATCACAACCCACCTGAGTTTCTAGTCCTTTAGCACCATTTACTAAAAAACAACCTCATGTACACACAGTATATATCTCCCCATTTCCAACTTCTTCTGGTTCGCTTGTTCCTGGCCCTCCACTACTAAACAACAATACTACAAACATGTGTTATAACTAGAATTTATAAATAGAAAAGGACAAAAGCAGAAAAAAAACTCTGTCTTCCTAACCCTAACCCATGACGTCATCAAGCTGCGCCTGTTTTGGTCGAAAGCATGGCAGCGGCTAAAACCATTATCATCTGCAAATTATGGCGGGCGACAGTCATGGCAAAAAGATGAAGCACTTTTGAAATATGGGGAAAGTCAAAAACTGCGCTTCCTCCACTTCCGTAACATTGATTCGTTAATGTTGAATTCTCTCGCAGCTGCTCTATTCCCATGTTGTTGCAGTATATTAATAACTAACCTATTGTGGATAAATAATCTCAGTTGTTCTCCTGACTGAAGTTTGCCCCGTGTATAGCATCCTGCTATGCGATTGCATTTGTCCCTGACCACCAGAATCCGTCACGTTAACTTTTATCGAGTGGAAAAAAAGTTGGTTCATCCTCCAGCTTCACTGTGCTAATGTTATGCTAACTTAGCTGTGTCGCTATCACGTAGCACAACATTTTATACCAGGTAGTCCAACTTTAGTAACCCTACAAACGCCACTGCTGTTTAGTTTTCTGTCTTCATTTATGTTGGAAGTGATAGCAGAGCTGTACGTTTTAATTAGTTTCAAAAATCTCTGTCAGAACATGGTATGAAATGTTTAGATGTAAACTAGCGAGCTAACTTCCTGTTAACTTCTAACTCCGTTAAATTTAATAAATTCTGTTTTCATGGATGTAAAACTTAATTGTTACACCCGATAAAGCAGCAACGCTGATGATTTAATTAAAGATGAAAGAATTTAGACCGTTTTTAACTCTTAGTGTTCGTTTGACTTTGGGACCTGAAGACGAAGGAGTTTTGGACCCACATTACTCCGCGAAGCTCCTCACTACGGCAGCCGTAATGCTCTAACAATCCATCAAGCACTGCTGCTTACCAAAGTTGTACTAAAACATTTTTTAACAGATTTCTGCACACCAAAATCGGTTCGAGGTGAGTAAGCACAACCAGAATTCATACATAAGGCACACTCTCGATTTCTGAGAAAATTAAAGGATTTTAAGTGCGCCTTATAGTGTGGAAAATACGTTATACAGAAGAAAAGAATATATCGTGATATATATCGTTACCGCACATGCTTCAAATTGTATCGTGATATAAATTTTAGGCCATATCGCCCAGCCCTAGTGTTAAATCATTTTAATAAACCTACTAACTGGCAGACAAAAAGTAAACCAGCTCACGGGAATAAAAACCTCACCAGCCTGGCTCATTAATAAAAAGCTGGATTAACGTCACACTACGCTACAGCTCAATATGGACGCACAAACAGAGCATGTTACCCCAATCACCGCAGAATGAAAGCAGAATTAGGTCTGAAAGACGAGGGAAAACCCTCTTGTGGCAATGTCAAGTAGAATCAGCTGTCCTGTTTGGAAATAAGAACAAACTCAGCACTGCCATCGGACCCAGCAGATGCTTGTGATGACTGACAGCTTGTGCACTGAATCTTCAAAACCTCCTAAACCAGCTCTGCAACCATTCGGGCCAACGTATGACATTTAAAGGATGCGACTGGGGCGTCAATGCTGCGCTCATGTCTGTTTGCATGTCTTTGGAAAGGAGCTGCTGCTCCCCTTCTGCTGAGGAGAATATGCTCCTTTCAGCTCTGTCCCTTCAGTCGGCCATGCATATCTGACCATCAAAGTATTTCACGGCCGTGTAAAAGGTGCGTCAGCAGAACTTTTCCTCACCTTATTTAACTTTTTTTCTTTTAGAGCTATGCCCATGCTCCTCCCTGCAGTTTACAATAAACAACTGGAAAAGAAAAAAATGAATTGCACTAGAAGCCTGTCCAGAAAATAACAGGTTAGATCCACGGAGCCACTCAGACACCGCTCACTCATTAGGAGGTGCTACGGATAAAAGCAATACCTAAATGCATGAATTTTAAATGGGCTGGGAGAAGCTTGGCCAAAATAGAGAAATCCATTCCCTCAGAAACAAATATCCAGTACCTGCTGTTTGTATAAATAGTCATGAGGATGGAGAATAAACACTCACACTTGATGAGAGGCGCTCAAACGGGCGCGTACGTTCACAGGCCTAGAAAGCCTTACACGGTGCTGTTTAAAATATTAACAGGAACATGGTGAATAAAAGACCCGGTCTTCAAGGCTGTGCTAGTGACCAAACTGAAATACCAGAGGGACTAGGAGAGAGCGGAAAAAGAAAAATATTAAATGTAAAACAGCTCCCCACATTCCTCCCCCTCCATTTTTCAAAACCTGCTCCCTTCGATCTCTCCATCACCTCTATCCCTCTCTCTCCTCTGCTGCCTTTAGAGGCGCCAGAATAAGTCGGTCCCTCCTCGATAATAAGTTGACAGCTGTAGAAAATGGCTTCTTTCAATTTGGGCGCTTGCAATCTCATTATATTGTGATAGGAGAGCCGCATGACTGTTTGCCAGTTTGAAGGCTCGTACAGCAGTAGAGCTATACGAGGAGGAAGATACCCGCAGAGAAAGCTGGGAGACGCCACTTGAAGAAAGAGAGGACGCAGGGTGAGATGGGCTGAGGAGAGAGCAAGAGGCAGAAGAAAGTGACATCCAGGAAGAGATGGGGAATGAAAGTTTGGGAGAAAAAGAGCAGATCCCCACAGTAGCAGAGCGGGGGCAGGGGATGTGTGGAAAGCTTATTTCGGACACAAACATTTCTCTGGAGAGTAAAACCCCCAATTCAGCTGCAAATAGCAACGAGCGTTGGTCCGACATTCAACATCGATTTGAAAAGTAATAATCGCTGGCTCTTAGATTTGATTCAGAAATCACGTTGAGTGGGTGGCAACAGCAGGAAAAAGTGTGATCACCAAACATTGCCTTAAATTCTGTCTGCCTTTGTGCTGGCCAGCTTGCTAAAAAGAATATTAAATCTGAATAGCAGTGAAATTGAAAAAGAAAAAGAGAGAAGCTGTTCTCAATTCACCAGAGGACACCCTGTGCTCCCTTGTGGATCTGCAGGTGCGACACAGTCGGCGCTTTAAAAGCCCCTCATGACAGACGCAACTGTTTGTTGTATTAAGTTGTAGCTAGGTGATTGTCAGCTTATCTTAGACTGAAAACAAGTAGCATGGCTCCATTGTAAAGGTATCAAGAGGGAAGGAGACATTTCCCAAAATGCAGAACTAGTTTTTTTAAAAACGTCAATAAGGAAGAAAGCAGACCAGTGTGTCGCCTTTTAGTTTGTAGCCATATATTCTGGACAAACCACATTTAAATGGGCCATAGCTAAAAATTGTGAAACCATTACCGCTCTTTAGTGTCATCCGTCCACCTCCTTGTCCCTGACCACCTCCTCCAGCTCTACTCAGCCGAGACACATAGCCCAAGCCTCCGTCCCTGCTGGACATGCCTGAAACACCTCAAATAGGAGCTGTCCAGGAGGCATGCTAGTCAAATACCACAAGTGGCTCTTTTCGATGTGGAGGCACGGCAGTTCAATTCTGAGCCACTCAGCACTGAAACCAGAGATAGGATCATTGCTGAGGGAAACAGAGAGCCCCAAAACCTCTCGGAGGAAGCTCATTTCCTCTGCTCGGATCTGCGATCTCATCCCAGAGTAATGTATTATTTGTTCTTAAATTATTTTATCATTTCATGATTTAACTGAACAAAAACAGACCATAAACGTTCCAAGATATCTTAAATAAAGATTAAGTGCAATTTCAACTCTGCGTCTATAGTCTTCCACATTCCTTGTGTTTGCTGTCACTACATGTCTTCATATGTAGAATTCCTGTAACTGAGCAACAATATTATTTTTATGTTTTTATCATTCAAGCAACTTCTAGAAATACTTTTAACATTGTCCTTTGCATTTTTGCTCCTGTGCAGTAAGGCTGGCCCCACCACACCAGACAAGTGGCAGGTATGACTTGGCTGCACATTTCACACTTTGCAAAGCCATGCAGTGGGACAAATGTGACCCTTTGGCAGGCCAGATCTGGGCCCCTCTCCCTATGTTTGACACCCCTGCTCCACACAGATGTTTAGCACAGACAGGGAAACATCTGCACCTCTCTGGCTTGTGGCCACTGTGGTCCTATACCAGCCAAGCAGTTGGTGAAAACACAGACCACAGGGGAACACACAGAGAAACCAAACTGCCTATCATCAAACCACACAGCCGATTAAGAAAAGCCGAAACCTGATTCCACATCAGTGAACACACACACACACATACACACATGAAGACAGGGGTTATATGCCTCAATCAGCATGAAAACTAATTTTACAATTCCAATCGTTTCCATCTGTGATATTTTTCAACATGTATTTCTATTTCAGGTTTATTTCAGCTATATTTTACACTAATGGATGCAAACAGACTCGCAAGAGCAGGGAGAAATAGTAGCCGCTTTAGTAATGAACTGGCGTGGAGCCAGCTCTCCAACAAACTGGAGCTGACTACCAAAAATGTCCATGCAGACATGACAGAAATGACAATCAAGCAGATCCGCACTATGCAAGGGCACAAAAACTAGAAAGGACACCTGTGCAAGGGTGCCTGCACACAGAAATACATAAAGTAACACCACCAATGGCGGTATATGCATTTGTATGGGTAATATTTAGCCACAAAAACAAAGAGGAGGCATGCAGACAGAGGAGATGCTTGCATGCACAGGCAGTAATAATATGAACCTTTAGCCACACATACAAACACAGGCTCGAGATTAGATAAGAAAAGAGAATGAGAGTGCCTGGAGCATGCAGACTGTGTGTTTGTGAGTGTGTGTGTGTGTGTGTGTGTGTATGAATCCTAAGCCCACACTGAGCTGTCTGCCTCAGCCTGCACTAAGCAAACAGCAGGGAGGGAGAGGCCTCCATGAAAACACTGAAGTAACTGGTATCACTGGGAGCATGCACACAAATAAACAGACTGGTGCAGCTGACAGGCAGTAGATACAGAAGCATCCTTAAAAAAAGCACAGCCACCCCACCAGGACCACCCTGGGTAAGCCATTGTCTGAATCTCTCCGTGATCCCTCAAGTCCCATCCAGCAGAAGTCCACTTCAGCGCACACTGAGACTCGGCCCAGGGTTGCACTGGCGCTCAAACGCACGTAGACTGCTGCCAGCATTTTTCTATTATGGTGCAATTAACCACACCAATTAGCTGGTTCCCCAACCGATAGGGAAACAGAGGGCTCCCCCTAGAGGTGAAGTCCTATTATTGGGGGGAAAAAAATATGAGGGAATCAGAAATTACAAGAAACGTCCATTCCAACAAAGGATTTTATTTCAATGGCGGTTTCCAACTGGGTGGAATTAGGTAATTAAACTGTAAGGAAATGAAGTAGTTCACTTGTAAATGGCTTTTTGAGGGCTGAGGGCAGATTGTGTTCTGCACTTAAGATTTGTTAGCAAATGCTGCCGACAGCGTGGCTGGTAGCTGTGTGCGCGTCTCGGTTGAGTTTGGAGCCTGTGGAAACACTTGTGCCTACATACTCAAGCCTGTACACCTGTCCACACACCTGTCCTATCCACCATTGTCCATCTGTACCCACACACACACACACAAATGCCAGCCCACAGAGATTTGTGTGTGTGTGTGTGTGTGTGTGTGTGTGTGTGTGTGTGTGTGTGTGTGTGTGTGTGCGTGCTCGCAGAGGAGAACTAATATCAGGCGGCCTACCACTGTTCCGTGCCTCCCCTTCCCCCATCCCAGCCCCTCCATGGCTGAACTCAACAGATTAAACTATGCAATATCACCCTTACCAATTCACCCCTCCTCCTCCTCATGCCCCTCCACCCTCACCATCCCCAATTCAATTTCTTTTCCACTCTCCTCCTCTCTCTCTCTCAGTCGAATGATTTGTCTTTTTCTCTCTCTCTCTCTCTTCTTTCTGTGTGTGTTTGTGTGTGCATGCGCGCTTGTTCGCAGCAACACATTTTTCTGTTCTTCTGAAGACTGCAAGGCTGCAGTAGTAGGAATATATAGATATTTGTATGTGTATATAGTATATCTAGGCTGGGCTACTGAAATATGTGTGGATGGCTGCCCGTGAACACACACTAGCAGATATTGCATGCATATTGATGAAGTATTGTAGAGAGATGTGGTCTGGCAAACGCAGATCAAGAGTAAAAAAAAACTGGGTTGAAGAGTGAGACACATACATTTGGAGTGCATGCACTAATGCAGTCCTACTCTTGTATGCAGGTTAATGAAAACGTGTGTGTGCGTGCGTGCGTGCGTGTGTGTGTGTGTGTGTGTGTGTGACTGACAGCGTGCACGCCAGTCAGAAAAAGACAAAGAGGCCGCACATTCAGTTTGACAGTGACAGACAGACAGATGGACAGACAGGAGTGTGAGTGTGGCTGTGTCTGTGCAGGAGCGGACGTCTGCCACGCTACCAGCTGGAAAGCGTCAGTTTCCTCGAATGGCTGTCACAGCACTGGGTATGGCCATGTGTGTATGTGCATGGGTGTTTGTGTGTGTGTGTCTGCAACTGACTGTTTGCATATTTGAACATGACGAGAGATCTGACGGAGGGAGGCAGAAACAGGCAGGGCCGTGCAACAGATCGTGTCGTTTCTGTCAGCGCTTTGTGTTACCTGCTGTATGCGATTTTAATGAAGAGTTGTGCGTCTGCCTGGTTGTCCGCTGGGTGTGGTTCTCCGAGAGACCCTCTAAATCTGTGAATCACAGGCCCACCATGTGCATGTGTCCGTTCACGATTGCCGCTTGCGTTTGTTTGTTTCTACATATGCGTGCGGCTATCGCTCGTGCGTGCCTGTTTATGCTCGCTGACTGTTTGTGTTTGCGTGCGCATACATCCCCGCGCGTGGGTGGGTGTATATAGCCTATAACTGG
This sequence comes from Neolamprologus brichardi, assembly GCF_056152115.1. Classification (NCBI taxonomy): domain Eukaryota; kingdom Metazoa; phylum Chordata; class Actinopteri; order Cichliformes; family Cichlidae; genus Neolamprologus; species Neolamprologus brichardi. The sequence goes on along the minus strand of NC_142117.1, from coordinate 10,208,849 downwards.
CTGCAGTGTGCATTGAGGGCAGTACATCAGGGTAAGGCAATCTGCCTGTGAACAGCTCCTTCAGGTGAGATTTATCACCACTGCACTTGGCCTCTTATTAAGGCGATGGATTCCCTACCTCTGTATCTGGGTGCGCACGTGTGTCTGCATGTGTGGCTACCTGTGTGTGTTTATTAGTGGCCCCCAGCCCACCCCACCAAACCTACACACCCACACTTCCCCACACCACTGTGCATCCTTATTAAAGTGCTGCAGAGGAAAGCAGGCATTGGGTTTTTTTGTTGACTCCTCCCTCAACAACTCCTGATAGGGAACCAGTGGACGCGCACAGACACTGGGAATAATATAAATGGGGACTGACAAGACAGAAGAAATAATGTTGAGGAGACTAGAGGCTTAATATATTCTGTTCCTTTCCTACCACGCCTTTAGTTTGGACTTCAAGTTCCAACCAAACAGAACTACAAATTCCAAATTCCCTAGCTGGAAATCACGCAAAGTTCCAAAGCAGTGCAGCTGACTGACAGTCAGTTAGGTAGCACTGGAGAAATAGGTCATAGAGCTAAAAATACTTATCTATGTCTCTCTCTTTTTCGCTCTCTCTCACACACTCTGTGTGTGTGTGTGTGTGTTTCTCTCTTTCCTGTCTTCATAAAAAAAGTAAAACAGATAGAAAGTCTAAATAAGGGGATGATGAAAGGAATAAGTCGGAAAAAGAAATACCCTTAAAAACATCAGACCTCAGGCTTACTCCCATACGGGTGAAGAAAAAAACTGAGAGTAAGAGAGGAAATGAGAGAGTGCAACAGTGTGTGCGTGTTTGTGTGCCTTCCTGTCTACCTCCGTACACACGCGTGATGCCACACAAATGAGCGAGTGAGGGAATGAAAGGGAGAGATTGAAAGGAGAGGGAAAGATCTAGAAATGGATGCTCAGGCTGTGGCTTCAGCCATCACGCGGGGCTGTTTGCACACAGAGCCGGTTATTACACGGAACTCATTTAGCTCGGCTCAGTCAGGCAGGGCAGAAATAATATCATATAGGGCCCTGCCACCACGACTGCTGCCAGTGCCACGGCGCGCAACTATCTACATCTCCCTCTCTAACCAGCACAGGGAAGTAATATCGTGGAAATGCACACGCCATCCACTGTCATTTTGATCAGTTCTGCCACCTGCGCCTTTAAGTGATTGCTGCAAAGTCTGAAATTTCATTTAATTGCGCTCTCCTCCCGAAAGACTTTCATCTGAAGAGGATTTTAAAGATGACTTATAAGCAGACATCCAGAAGCCCAAATATTCAGGGTGTCTTTTGTAAACACCATAACTCTTATGAAACATTATATAATGTGGTGACAGTATACTAAAAGCCCTTTCTTGGCAGTGGATGGCCCAAATATACAGTAGATACATCTTAAGGAACTCTTAGCTGTGAGCTATGTAACGGAGTTTCGAGGGATCTGAGAGAATGCGTAGGAATTTCTCATCGATGTAGTTTATTAAAAGAGTGGCCATGCCTTGATTCACAATGTAAAGAAGAGTGGTGGGAGGGGAGAGGGCTCAGATGGTTTGAGGCCAAAAAGAAGGAAAATGGACAACAAAAAGAGAGAGAGGGAGAGAGAGAAAGGAGATGGCTGAATAAAAACGAGAGATGGCAAAACTAGTGATGGATGGGGAAAGCGGCGAAGAAGGAGGGAGGCATATAGTGGAAGAGAGGGCAGCAGGGTGATGGGAGGACAGAGTGGAAGTAAAAGGGAGGGAGAAAGAGAGATTATAAACGAGTCTAATCCAGCAGAGAGAGAGAGAGAGTGATAGACAGGGAGAAGGGCTGGTAGGGAAATGCCCACCAGATTGAATGGAGCTCGGTGTTCTCCTCCCCTCATTTGCTGTTGCACATGAACCCTCCACCATGCCTCCACTCACGTAGACTGGCTGTCACAGTGTCCCGCTCACACTCAGCTGGACAGTGGGGACCAGCAGCTTCCCAAAGATTTATATACACTGAATTAAAGCCAATTCGCCGCAGAGATCCAGCAAGGTCTGGGGACATTCATGGGAACAGGCGTTGTCTCCAGGCGCGCAGGGCTCAGCTACCCTATTAGGGCTGACTTTGAACCCAATTTTGCTGGTTGTTTGGCCCATTTTACTGGATGGGCCCCTAATTTGTAAGCCTCTAATAGCAAGTTTGTTTGTAGACATGCTAATTACAAGGGCTTGTTTAAAAGCCCATTGCAGAGCGGTAACTGGAACGCAGTTAAACCCACACTGCGTAATGATGGCATTTATGCAGTTGGTGAGATATTAAAGGCCGCTTTGATTGCTGTGGCCCTGTGTAATAAATAAATAAATACATCCAGCTTTGTCCTCTTCTCACGTGCTTTAAGGGAATCCAGCATCCCTGCAGGGTTGATACTGGCTAACAATATGGAGGTTTTGGTCTAACTTGAAGCACTTAAAAAGAAATCAGTGTAAGTCCACCACTCAAAATTGGGCTGTAGTTCATTAGTCACTCTTTCTAACCACTTACTTTGCTGTCTTTTGTACACTCCCCCCACCCCCCATTCTATTCTCCTCCTCGTACCAAAACCCTGTGTTCTCTGTTTGTGTGTCTTGGTGTGTACTCCATGCAAATGAGTCAATTTAATCCCCTGACATGGTGCCACTGAGGGCCTCTGGGAACAATCTGGACACACTTTTTCTTTGCTTGGATGGGCATCCTGTGGAGGAGAGAAGAGGAGCCTTCATCCTTTTCCACCCATCCATTCCCGTCCCGTCATCGGCATTGCCACATACCTGCCCTTTAGAGCATATATAAACCAAAAATAAATGATTCATCTCATGCGTGTTTGCGTTATATCTGTGGCCCCTGCGTTGCGTTGTAGTACAAGTACTTTGAACCAAAACACCCCCAAAATACCATCACAGTCAATCAGGGCTCGCTGACCAATCAGCACCGTTACAAATCCAGTTCCCTCTCTCCTGTGAGGAGCTTTTCACAGCAGGCACGTACAGGGCAGTCGTTCATGGAAATGCGCGAAATGTCGCCTCTCGGAGAAGCTGACAGACAGACACTATATCCCATCTCCCTGCTCAGGTAAAAACCTGCACAGCATCCGATGTGCCTCCCCCCCCCTCCTTCCTTTGGCACATAGGTCTTGTGACTTTTCTTTGTTTCAAACTGCCTGAGCTGGAGCGTTTGTATGCTCAAACACTCCAAGGTACTCGAGCTATTGTTTTTTTGTTTTTTGTTTTTTTGGCTGAACGTGCGTACCCGCTGACAGACGCACATCAGCCACCTTTTTGGCCGGGAGCTGAGGCGGGCAGCAGGCGTCTGCATTCCGCTGAAACCAGTCTCAGAACAAAAAACAAAAAAACAAAAAAAAGACATTCCACTCCCACCACCCCCACCACCCAAAAAAAAACTGCACAAAGGGGATCATCGCGGAAGAAACTTCACGGGGAAACCCGCCGCTTTAACGTCTGTCAGTGGAGATAAATGTCCGCTGCGATGTAGCTGCACTAAATGTAAAGCGCCGGGCTTTGGGTTGGATTCCAGGCTTTATTCTAAGCGCCGAAGATGAAAGCAAGTCTTGGAGGAGCGTTTTTTACCTCGCACTATACGTTTCCAAGAGGTCCGGCGGTAAAGGTAACGCTGAAGCCTAAAAACCCGGGAACGGAGCACTTCGTTCAGTCTACTTGTTTACCTCCTCTCAGCCCCCCTTCAACAAAATATACACACAGGTACTGTAAAGCCATCTAAACCATCCCCCTTCCTCCCGGACAGCCTTGCCACTCCAGCCCGGCTTTGGCCGTGATCTTGGCTGGCTACACTGGCAAGGGACATACCGGGTCACCCAAATCTACCTCCAGCATTCCTCCATATCCCTGCACACACGCTGCTGTTGGCTCAGAGAAATGATTATATGAATTGCATCGGAGCGCGCAATAATCCCCCCACCACTCATGCCCAAAAAACCTCCCAGAAACCTCCATCAGCTTTAAATCTAACTTTTCTCCGGGGCTGATTCGCCTCTCCTGACGTTATCTCATTCTCCGCTGTATGCACTGCATGCATATAGACGCGTTGGTAATCATGCTGGGGAAATATGTGGGAAATTGAGGGGCTTAAATTGACAGTGACAGCATGCACAATGACCGAAAAAAGCGCAAACACTCAGGAAACGTGTTGTACTTACGATTTGAGGGGGTTCTGTACCGCTGTGGCCATTTTGATATAGTATGATAGAATGCAACACTGCAGAGCCCGGTATTGTACATGTAATGTAGCAGCTATTTCAATTTCATTCATTCTCTGGGGCTGCGGCTGGAGCGGCCAGCCAATGGGAGGCGGGAGCGCTCTGTGACAGCTTTGGGGAAGTGTAGTTTTTATGCATGTCAACATGAGACGCGCCGAGGAGCACAGTACTACAAGTTCCAGCGGGGGTAGCGGTTTAAGTGGACCACGGTCCCGCCTCGGACTTGTTAGGGCAATGCCCCCCATACCCCCCATCCGAATTTATAGAAAAGAAAGAAGAAGAAGAAAATCCACCACAGTTATGTTAAGGTTGGGTTGCAGGACTTTCTGTCAGTCTCTCCTATAAGCATCGTTCCCTTGTCTGGGTGATGATGATGACTCTGGCTCTTATAGCAGCTAAACACTAAATTGTGTTTGTTTACAGAGGTATGATTGTGGATATGGGTGCAAATTTGGGTCAGGTATCATATTAATTGCACCATAAATGGAATAACTGGATACTCGAGTAGCAAAAAGCACAAACTGCATACAAAGATGTTTACCTGTTTTGTTAAGGAAACTGAGGACAGGTCTGTATAGTCATTTGCTGAAAATCAAGAGAAGTTGTTTCTGCGTAATCTTAGCGGCTTCATGGCCTCATGGATGTTAGATAGCCCTGCAATGAGAAGCTTTAATTATTCATTAATCAGGGGTGATGGGTTGGGAGTAGGCCTATAATTGATTCTTTCAGACATTTGTCTCTCATAGTTGAGCCCGGAGAAAGGCCAGGACCCTCTCTAAATCCTTAACCACGCCATCCTTTATTGCATCCTTCCCGCACTCGCTCGTTTTCTTGCCCTTACTACATCTTTTGCTGGATCTGTCCCAGGTGGCGATTTTATTTGACACAGGCTAGAGACAAGGGTGTTAAAAGCGACTATGCCAAAGCCTGGGCTGGCATTTTCCCACTCCGTAGACATTGGAAGGAAGGGAGGGAGGAGATGAGGGAGGAAGGAAGGAAGGACTCAGAGCCGTTAGAGCAGCAATGCTGGAATTTCTTTCTCCATGTCATGTTAGCAGCAGTGGCGCCGCTCTGAAGCCAGTGACATGTGATATTTATAGATCTTTGCTAACAAATATTTAATGAACATTAGCAAGCAGCTCTAGCATGGCAGCACCGCTCCGATAAAATACTCTCTGTCAGTTAAGGAAACTTTGATTTTGTGCGTTATACTTTAGTTGTGACGAATAATAAATGTGTTATTTTGTATTAACGTAGCAAGAAATGTTAGATGCACGTTATTTGTGTTTGGTTCACATCATTATTCTTAAATAAGAAAAAAAAATAATAATAATATATATATATATATATATATATACATATATATATATATTAGGGGCTACAAAAGACCGGGCACATGGGTCCACTCGGTTTTATTTTATGCTTTCTCATTCCCTGATGAAGGAAGTTTGTTGAATGGCATGTGAGGTGCTGTATTGCGGCTGACCACACGGTGGTGCTCATGTTTAGACCAAAGTGAAACAAGCACGTCTTACGTTGCTGCCCTGCGTGGCCCCATCTGGCTCCTCCTACAGTCCACGCGCTGTTGTTGTGATTGACCGACAGGTAGGCGACATGTTAAACTTTCGCTTTGGTCTTTGGAGCCGCTGCCACAAATGCGTTTCAATTAGGTGAACAACGATGTCCGATATACTGATGAAAGAAATGGATAGTTTGTCGATCAGCCCATTGAAGCCAGAGGACCGTCCCAACGGCGGCGGCCGGAGCTTCCTGCTCGTGGACGAGCAAGAAAACCTGCAGGTAAAGTTAGCTAACATCAGCTGAGCTAACGGCGGCTAACAGTTAGCCGCTAGGCTAGAAAGGGGAAGACTCCTATTACGGAAGGCCCTTAACTATCTTTTGTCACGAAAAGAAAAAAATGTTGGATGAGCCAAATCTGCTTTCAGCGCCAAATCGATCTTTTTGTCTTGAAGCTAATAAAGCAAGTTTTTTGAGGCTTTAGCTACTTCACGACGCTTTGCTAATACGACGTTAAACAGCGTGTTTGGATGTTCGTCGTGTTTAGCCTCTTGTCTTTTTAGCCTTTGTCTGTATACAGCCCGTGGCGTTAACGTGTGGATGGTGTCTTGCTTATAATACTGTGAAAAAACATTCAATTTAAGCTGTAAATAAGAGCAGCACAACAGCAGACAGTGTTGTATATTAGGAAAGTCCCTGGTGAGTCATACAGCACAGCTGACCCACATGGAAGGCACCCTCACAGTGTTACAAAGTACAAGAGATAATGTTTTCTTGTGTACTTAAGGTAATCTGTATGAACAACCAGCGTTAAGATTGAAGTGACTAATCCCCCCGCAGTTATTTTTTTGTTTTGTTTGTTTCTTTGTTTTAAATAAATAATACCGTTCGTAAAGAATCAGTAAAAGTAATTTTCCCAATTGTATCACGGTGCCACAAAATAGCTCATCTCTGTAACCAGCCTGTCTCTTGTTGCTCTTTCTTCTCTCATCCTATAGGTCCGGGATGAGGCCGAGTTCGTGGAGCGACTTGGCTGTGCCGATGTAGCGGGCGTCAAGGTCCTCTCCATCTTTGGAAACACCGGTGATGGCAAGTCCCACACGCTCAACCACGTCCTGTTTGATGGCGAGACTGTTTTCTACACCTCCAAGTCCCCCAGCTCCTGTACTGTGGGAGTTTGGGCTGCTTACAACCCCACTCTCAGCCTCATTGCGCTGGATACAGAGGGCCTCTTGGGAGCCGCAGCCAATCAGAACCAGAGAATGCGGCTGCTGCTGAAGGTAAATTTAGCGGTTGCTGCTTGGTTTGGGTGGAATAATTGGAGGAGTCTGTGATTTTGTGTGCTGACTTCTAGTGTTGTCTTTGCTTTTTCTGCTGAGGTAATGGTCACGTCCTAATCATGTAAACAGAACAGTGAAACTCACTTTATTTCTCATTTCCAATGTTTTCACGATAAAAGCAAGTTCTCTTATTTCCAGATACATTTTTATTTCAATTTCAGGTGCTGGCAGTGTCGGATATAGTGGTGTATCGCACACGGGCAGAGCGTCTTCACAATGACATGTTCCAGTTCCTGAGTAGTGCCTCAGGGGCATACCTGAAGCATTTCACCCCAGAGCTAAAGGCCCTGTCCACTCGCTGTGGTCTGGATGTACCCCTGTCCTCTTTGGGGCCTGCAGTCATCATCTTCCAGGAAACAACACACACGCAACTCCTGGGCCAAGGTACTTCCAAGCAGAACTTTAGGATAATTATTTCCCTTGGTTTTAATTTCCTGTGCCACAAATTTCAACGTTATTGTCTTTCCTTCCTGTTGTAGACTCAAAGATGGCCGGCTATGCAGACACACTCCTCCAGAAGCGTTTTCATGACCTGGGTTTGGGGACAGAGGCCTTCAGCTCAGTGCAGTACGTAGGCACTCAGACGATCACACCGCCCACAGACTATAGCAGGCTGCTAGAGGCCATCAAGCAGCAAGTGAAGAACACTCATACACGGTCCCCCCGCCAGCCTGGGATAGTGTTTCATGCACTAGAAGTAAGTGAAGAAGCACCATATTAGAGGCCTTTTAAGAAAAAGCATATAATTTTTTTTTTTAAATTCTTCCTTTTTGTCTCCTCAGCCTTTTTTCAGCTCCCATCTAGTTCTCTGTCTTCTAATCCCTTCTGTTTTTGTTTCAACAAGGCTCTGAGTGAGCGTTTCTGTGGAGAACTATCAGATGAAAAGATGACACTGTACTCCTTCTTCCCAGATGAATACTTCACCTGCTCCGCTCTCTGTCTCAGCTGCAAGTAAGTCAGTAACACTGTCTACACACAAGAGCTAGAACTGGTCCTTAAAATTTGAACGTATGGTTAATAGAGCAGGGCGATATGACCAAAAATATTTATCACGATATACATTTGAAAATTTGCGATAACGATATAACTGACGATATAATTGACACTAGACAAAATACTTTACAACTCCACAACTTTATTAGTGCAAAAAAACCCATCAATGTATTTTCACTTAAACAAGCAGCTGTTTTTTATGTGCATTAAGGTTATGTAAAAATTTAACAGTGCAAATGCAAATTCCTTGCTGACAGTTTAACCAAAAGGCATTTCCAGTGGAAATTGGCCAACATATCCTCAGCATAACCATGTAAAATATCCACAAAACTTAAAAAGAGGTTATACACACACAATACGGTCATATTATTTTGAAGCACAGTACGTATCACTCCGCGAGGCTCCTGACTACGATAGCCGTAATGCTCCGACAATCAATCCAACGGTGTGGGTTCGTAGCTTAGCAAAGTCGTACTAAAACATTTGACCGATGTTCGAGCGCCGTGTATGACATAAAATCGTTTCGAGGTCAGTAAACACAACCAGAATTCATACATAAGACCCATTGGATTATAAGGGGCACTGTTGATTTTCAGAAAAATCAAAGGATTGATTTTAAGTGTGCCGTATTTTCCAAACAACACAGTAATAACGACGGCCCGCTAGCATGCGCTACAAAAAATAGTGCTTTGTTGTGTATCTGATGGACAAAAGCTAAACCAGTTCCACATCACTGAAGTTGCAGCATTTTTTCAAACCAATTCTGCTTCATCCGTTTCATTCAACGATCCACTTTCGCCCTTCTCATTCTGCGTCGCCGCCATGTGCGTATGTAAACAAAGGCACTGCGCATGCGCGTTAAACCCTTATTCTATCGCGATAGTTCATTTTCCTATCGTTGTCCAAAATTACACCGGTATTACTGTGAACGGTATGATATAGCCCAGCCCTAATGGTCAACCTAAACCTGAAATATTTAGATTACATAGTTGGGAATGTGTGAGAAGTGTGTATTATTATTGTTGATCTGGAAACTGTACTCATCTCCAGCGCTGGGTGTTTGCAGATTACCTAATCACCTTGGATGGACTGTTATTATAACCACACCTTTCCTGAGGTTTTTCTCATTTAGTTTGATCCAAATAGTTCTAGTTTTCCATCTCAGAACAACAGCCTTTTACTGTCTCTGTGACTGAATCACAGTAGAGAGCAGTATTCTTTAAAAATGGGAATCCTCTGCTTTTCTTGTGGATGTTAACTATCTCCTCAGTGGGATGCATAAGTGCTAATTCTTTTTCCATGTTTTGGTTTTGGTGAAGAGAAACCTACTTTGCGTCTAAGCTACTCTTCTTCCTTGTTCTTTCCTAAAACCTGAGAGCAGCGTGTGTGTGAGAAATTATAACACTTGTTCAGAATGAGTGCACTGTAACCATAGGTTTCTTACAAATCCCCCTCTCCTTCACCAACTCTTATATCTGTCATGTTGACTCTCCAGCATTCGCTGTAAAAATGGAATGAACCACCTGAGAGACAGAGTTCCCCACATGGCAGATGGACTCTGCCAGTATGCACACCAGTACAACAACAAGGTCCTCATCTGTAAGGTAAGAACAGAATTTCACTGCTAGTTTTGGTGAACCTGTATGTTGTTGTTGTTTACATCTGTTTTGTGTTGCATGTCCAGAGGTGCTATGAAGCTGGCAGAGAGGTGATTGTTGTGCCCAAAACATCAGCTTCGTCTGATAATCCCTGGTTTGGACTGGCCAAGTACGCCTGGTCAGGGTATGTAAACTCACATATACACACTTAGGCAGACGCTCACACTCCTCTTTGCCTTTCAGCCAATAATCTCACTTCCACTGTCTGCTGCCTTGTTCCTCTCGTCCCTCTTTCAGATATGTGTTGGAGTGTGCTAGCTGCGGGGTAATCTACCGCAGCAGACAGTACTGGATGGGAAACCAGGACCCAGAGAGTGGTGTGGTGCGATCAGAGGTCAAGCACGTCTGGGAGGATGTGAGTACCAAAACGTGCTTAACTCATGTTTATATTTAATAATGTTTATTTCACCAAAAAACATCAAAATAATTTGTGGAGAGTGTAAAAAATAGCACCTGTTGGTTTTATGTTACATATTTTTAGTCTTTGTAAAATAAGCACGCAGTACTGAAATACTGTTTTGGATTTTTGTTGCCTGTAGTTAAAGCAGAGGCAAATTGTTTTAGTGATTGTTGTCCTGACACTCAGTAAGGTACTGTCATATTTTGTCACTGCCCTAGGGAAAAATTGTTCTTTTAATGGTTAAATTAATTTCTTTAGGCTGTCTAGTTATGGGTTAGGGTGTTATTTAATATATTTACTTTTAGTCCTGATAATCTAAATAAGTAGCAACTAAACTTTTGAGGTGTGGTGGAGAACACCCTGTGTCATCAGTTTGGATTCATCCCTGCTGCAGGCATTGCTGCTATAGAGAGAGCCTGCAGCTAAGCTTTCTCTGCACACAGACAAAACAGGATGCTCGCATGTTTTGTCAGATGTAAATTTAAGTGAAACACTTGGACTGTTGAGCCATGCTATAACACCATCATTGTCTTCCTTCCTGCAACTGGGAGTACCCAGTTATTAGCCTAATACGGTAATTCTGATATTAAATGCTAAACTGCAAGAAATTCTGGGGGTTAAGATGATTCACTTCAGCTGATTTGCACTTGTGACTGTAGAAATGATGGTGGAATCACTAATGGGCACTTAATTTGCCCATCATCCTCTTTATCAAGCTTTTAATTGAGATCATACTCTTGTCTTTCTTCAGTCTGACGCTTTTCTGACCAGCCACCAAAATGCTGCCCAGAGGGTCTTGGATGGGATGAACTATGTGATTCAGTACGGTACTGGCCCCACCAAAGCCGTCACTGCCTGGATTACTGACCAGGTGGCACCTCCATACTGGAGACCTAATGCAGAGATCACTGTGAGTATGAACGGCTAACATTTAGAAACACAACATAAGGCACTAGAATAACTATAGCAGTTATAAATGGTTAAACTTTTGGTCTTCATTGACTTGTGTCTGTCGGTGTGATATCTGCCATCACTGTATCCCCCTCCCTCTTTCCCCTCAGGCCTGTCATGGATGTCAAAAGGAGTTCAAGGAGGCTGAAAGGAAGCATCACTGTCGATCATGTGGGGAGGGTTTCTGCCACCCTTGTTCCAGCCACAGGATGCCAGTGCCAGAGAGGGGCTGGGGCAACAGTCCTGTCAGGGTGTGCGAGGCCTGCTACCGCCAGGGAGGTCCTCCTGACACCAACAGCCAGGGTAAGACAGAAACAAGCTGTCAGTTAAACTGCTGGACGAGCCTAAACCTAGAGTTACATTAGACAAATGTCTTTCATCATTGTAGTCGCTAAGCACTTAATGACAGGTGAACCCACATTTACACTTAGTGTTATGTGACACGCACACCTCTGTATACAATGCTGTTAATTTTAATATTAGACGATGATAACCTGAGTAAATTTTTAAAAATGCAGTGTTTATTTGTTATTTTAGTTATTAAAGGACGAAAGTTATCCAGATCTCCCTGGTCACTTGTGAAAAAGTAATTGCCTCTAAACCTGATAACTGGTTGTGCCACTCACATTGTTGCCATTTTTGTCCAGTCTCTTTCTTACTGTTGAGTCATGAACTCCACAATAAGACTCAATGGGAACTCTGACCTTAAGTGAGACAAGTTGACCTGCAGTACTTTAGATGTTGTTCTGGGTCTTTTGTTACCTCCTGCATGACTCATTGATGCGCTCTTGGAGTAATATGGCAGGCTGGCCACATTTGGGAAGGTTGGTGCCAAACAAGGAAAGATAAACAGTTTTTAAAGGTGAAATATTGACGTAAAATCAAAAGTAGTTTAAAACAGCCAATTATACCCTGGACCCCAGAGGGTTAAGCAGGTTATCTTTGTCTAATAATAAATGTCTGCTCTGAAAGACTTAAGTGTGACAAATATACAAAAAAACAAAAAACATGGTATCACGAGAGGAGCAAATACTGTGTCATGTATTTGCAGCGTGCATACCGAACAGTGAGACTTTTGATTTCTTTGTCTCTCACACACACCTTGTTTGTTTAGTCTGTAAGGTGGAGCCTCGTGGTCTGATAGCTCGCAGGGTGACGGAGGTGGCACAGTCGACACTGGACATGGTCACCACAGCTGTGGACTACCCTCTCTGTGAGCACTGCTTTTTTTTTTTTTACCATTACACGTTCTGTTGGTGCTCTGCAGCTTGTTTTATATTGTCTCCTCACCACTCAGATATTTGTTGGTAATTCTAATACCTATTTTTAGCACAACAACTCCATGAGTGTGTTAGGATAGGCTAATCTACAGGCGTAGGCACATCTGGGACATGATCGGATGGTTGGTTTCAGAGTGATTTTGCATACTGGTGTTTGTCATCCACCAAGAACTGAGTGCATGTCTGTGCAATACCACTAAAATTATATATTATCCACCAGTATCAGTTTAAATTAATGTATAATTAAAGTCAAACTAGTTTGATGAACTGTGATGAAATTCCAGACTGCTAAGCTTCAACATCAGTGCAACAAGAGCCAGTTTACCTGTGACAGTGGCAACAAATTCAGTTAGTCAGTGATTTTTAAGTTAAAGTTGGTACCAAAGTCTCAATAGGCTTCTGATCATAAGCAGAAACACATCTGCAGATCGAAACAGCGCCTACCTTTTTTTAAACTTTGATTTTATATGTATTTGTAAAGATATGACGTGAAATGTCCCGTTTTTGTCTCAACTCCTTTAATAATAAAAAAATAAAGATCCTTTAGAAAATTCTTGAATCCAGATCAAAAATGTAATAACTTCTAAGTTCTGTCAAACTCTACGTGTAGTACATATTAAATGCACATTTTATATAATGCTGCTTTCAGACAGAGACAAATCCAACCTGTCACATGACCTCATCGGAGGAGGTAATAATAGAACGCTTTGGCACAATTTGGGATTTGCTCGACCTTGCTCTAAAACACAGATGAGTAAAAGCCTCAGACTTGGCACAAGAGTTTATTGTGGAAGCTGATGTTTGAGTGGCTGAGTGCTCCTGCAGAGTGAAGGACATAGCATGAAGTCAGCCTCAACGAACGGTTTCCAGGAAGGAAAAAGCAAATGTATAGGATGTTGGGCAAAGGGATTAAAATAAATGATTCTGAATCACCGACCTGACCAGCACTGCAATGGTGACCACATAGGTTCTCAGATGATAGCTGGATATATCGGCTCTCCTCTGATGACAGCACCCGGGGTTTGGTGCTTCTAGTGTAGCGAATAGCCTTGTGAATAATGGATAACTGGTATTGGGTGTAAGGCTGGTGGTTATAGTTTGCTAGTCCAGATCAGTTTAAAAAACTAATTAACAGGCAAAAATGTCAGGTTTAGGTTTGTGTTTCAGAAAATGCAGTCCCTCTTTGTCCCGCCACGCAAGCTGTTTACTGGAATACAAGCCTCAACTGTGACTGATCAAGACTACAAACCTAAACCCGAAAGCTTCTTGTACAAAAAAAAATAATCTTCTTCTCTAAGAAACACAGAGAGAAACACAGAGAGAAACACAGAGAGGGAAGATAGAGTTTTCTTTAATGGAGCTGAAAGCGGTGTGAATGGGCTGTAATGGAGATGCTGTTAGATGGGTACATATTACATGTTGCCATCTTAGTTAACAACACTGGACAAAAAGATGACTTCCACTTTGAAGAAGTCAAAGCTTTGAAAAGTTCCCCCTCCCAACACACACACAATGAACAATGCATTTATGTTCTAAGAAAATAAAAAATAAAAAGCCAATCTCCGATTTAAAATCTTAAACTCATTCTTCTCTGCCTGTCCGCTTCAGGTTTCGTGAAGGACGTGGCTCGGCCAGACTACTGGGTGCCAGACCAGGACATCACCAAGTGCAACCAGTGCTCCAAACCTTTCACTCCAGCCATGTCGAAGCACCACTGCAGGGCCTGTGGGCAGGGCGTTTGCGGGCCCTGCTCCACACACAACAAGCCCGTGCCCTCTCGGGGTTGGGACCACCCGGTCAGAGTGTGTGACAGCTGTCACGCCCGCACAGACAGCCTGTGACCTTTTCCACCAGGCAAACTTCTCAAAGTGCTCTCAGTTTTTCTCAGATGGGCTACAAAACACTGTGAATCTTGGCACTGCTGCTCCTTGGAAACCAGGAAGGGGACTAAATGGCAGGTTTGGAATCAGCCTTTGTTTTATGTGAAACGGGAGCTGCTCAGATATGTAGAAGGATGACCATCTGGATTCCACCGCTCAGCCGGGATTTGCTTTCAGTCTCTTTTGCCTTCTTGAGCGACTGATTTCATGTCAGCCGTCAGATGATTGACAGCCTCTACTGACCAATCAAAATGCTTTAACTGGAGAAATGGGAAGCTGGACATGTGTTTTGAACTGACTGCTTTTAAGAATGAAGACTTTCATCTCGACCAGTTATCATTATAACAGCAGAGCTTGAACTCTTAACTGCACTCGAGGGTGGTCTTCCATGCTCATTAATTTCTCTTTGCACAGGCCAGCACCGTGGTTCTCAGTTTGAATATGCTCTCAGTTAAATATGACAGGAGGACGAGTAAAAGGGACGTACTGGGAATAGTGGGAGATTTTAAAAGTTTGAAGGGTCTTTTAAAACGTAGCCACTCACTGCAACCACTTACACGGTGACAAGTCCTGGTTAAGGAGTATGTATAATCATGATAGTGGGGGGGGGGGGAATGCTCCTACAGTACTCAGGGCAGAATGCAATGCAAATTGGAGAAACACAAACTGCAGCAGTGTGTGCCTTCATGGGAATCTTAACACCCACTTATTTAACCTCTTGGGTTTGCTTTTGGAGATTTCTCCGTACGTTCAAAATTCTGAGCTCATTTGTGCCTAATTATAGAGCCACGATTATAGCCTCCATCCTCTCGTGAAGTTGTATCTGCAGTATAAAATATGTAGCTGTTGTCATGTTAGACATTCCATTATATAGAAGTACCTGTGTACTAATGTAGATTTGCCTTTCTGGGGTTTTATAAGAAGTGAAGCACTGATGTTTCCAGGTAGCTCTCTCAAGCCCTTTTCAGACATCGCTGCTCTCATCAATCTATCAGAGTGACGGCGTTCTGTCGCTCAGTCATAGTCATCTCAAAGGCTTCACTCAAAAATGCCAACAATAATGACTGGAAGAGCAACACATGATTTTTTATTTTTATTTTTTTCACCATTTTCTGGCAGTGTCACTAAGAGCAGTGTGTTTGTTTGTGTGAGAGAGAGCTGAGCTCACCCCTCCAGCACAGGCTCAGAGAGTAAGATCTCCTTTCTGGTTTAAATTTTCTTAAAAGAAACTACAATTAAATAACATTATGTGCAGGTTATTTCTGGTCAGGGAATTCTCTAATGAGGGGAGTGGCTCACTGAGCACCAGACATCATCAGCTGTCTTGTGTGCATGTCCGTAGTTGTAACTCCGTGCATTTAGACTCAGTTCTTGGTCTGACATACCAAGACTGCTGCTGTTTCCGATCAATTGATGGGAGTTGGTGTCTTTGAAGGGCTTTAAAACAAAGAACACACCCGATAGAGTTGCTCTCATGGTGAATGACATGCAAATGATATAAACACTGATGGAAGAAAAAGATTTTCTCTCAAGAGAGACGTTGTCTGTGTATCATACTGGACTCTTTAGTGCTTTATTCCAGTTTTCAAAATAACCACTTATCAACTTTTCTGTTAAATCTAGCAATTGACAATCTCAGTTTTTGATGAGGCTCATCCAAATAAATAAATAAAACAAAGGAGAGATTTGTGTCTATAAATATGTGAGCAGGAGTAGCTTCACGGCCGTCTTTGTCCTGAATGAGCGCGAGCGCATGAGTTGTGAGGCGACGGCGAGCACTGCAACTGGAACGAGTCGCTCTTCTACTCTTTACTATCTCTGGTTTTTTCCTCAGATAGCATCAGTAGAGAGCGAGCGATGTGGAGGTGGAAAGCAAAGCGATAACACACAGCAGGCTTTGTCCTTTACTGCAGTCAAGTAGAAGTAATCTGCATCCATTCATCTCCATCTTTAACTCCGCTGGCTTTAAAACCGTCATCCCATCCAAACCAACTATAGCATTGCGGTTCCCCATTTTCATCGGTTCATGGTGACATTTTGGCTCGATCAGCATTGTGTTCTCACCGCCTGTAATTAGTTGTTTGTTTTATTCCTGTTCTGTCAGTATTCACAAAACGTTTTATGAGTAGTGTTGGTTTGTGAGCCAGCTGCTGCTGGAGTCAATCCATCTCCTGTTTTTTGTGTAGGGGAAAAAAAAAAGCTTCATATCGCTAATGAGTGTGGTTCGATTTGGCTCCGCGGTTTAACAGCTCTGTCCTCTATTCACAGTAGCAGTAAATTTCTTTGTAGTACACACCGAGTCAGACAAATTGATATTTTATCTGACTTCTGTTTGGCAAAATAAAATCATATTCTGTTTTTCCATTTCCATTTAAGATCTCTTTGTAGTTGGGCTTATGGGTCACACTGCCCACATGAGCTCATAGTGTGTGTGTGTGTTTTGTCGGTTTAAAATCTACTCTCCTCTATTTTGCTCTTATTGATAACCCTTTGTCCTCAGAGGTATTCTCAGCTTGCTGCTGCAGTGCTTGGCTCTTTTTTTTCCCCCTCCGTGTTCCTTATTGTGAGCCTGGTCGATGCAGCAGTGCAGATTAGATCTTGGCTGCATTCTTTGGTTGTTCATCTCTTTTTCTTTGTGTTCGTCTCTCTTTAGAGGATAATTAGTCTACCCTGAAAATCCTAGATAATTCTGTTTATAGAGTGGCAGGTGACCTTTCCACCCAAACTCTAAACGTGTTAATGTGACAGAAGCAGAGGCTGGGATGTGTGTACAGTCTGTCTTGTTACATAAAGAGTTGCCATTTCTGTAGTTATCGTGCAGAAGTTCTCTGCGAGGAGGTAAAAGTGATAAAGTCTAATATTTGAATCTATATAATGAATGCGGTGCATAAAAACCAAACATGGATTTGTGTTCCTCTGAAGTCATCCTGCTGCTGTGATTATCTCCTCCATCATCAGTGCAGGTGAGTCATGCACATCCGGGCCATGAATTGACCTCCTGGCTGTTTCACTGATGAGCTGGAACAGTGTGGATTGTGGACACTTCACACTTACTTTTCTTTTTTATTTGTCAGCACAAAAACATTAATCTTGTACAAGAACGCCTCGTCCCAGATTTAGCTGCTAGCTCATTTCCACCTGCAGTCCCTGAGTGAACAGTCATAACATTAAATGAGCTATAAACTGCAATAACAGAGGTACAAGATACTGATAAATTCATATAATTTAATAAAAACCCTCCCGTCTCGCGCAATATTAGGTACTCGGAGCATTAAATACAATACAAAACGCGTCTTTTCCAAACTTAATTCAAAGCTTTGCTCCAAGTTTGTTGTTGTTTTTTTTTGTTGTTGTTTTTTAACTAGTGTCTTGTGTTGTCTAGCGTTTCGATTCTTGCTCCTGCATCTTTGTTCGGTTTGATACTTTTATCTCTGTTCTCTCCAGAGTGGAAGTTATGTTTTGTCGAGTTCTTCAAAGGATGCGGTCGATTTCTGTGGGTGACCTGTCCTGCGTTGATTTTGAATTCCAATAGTTTCTTTTCAACCTGAAAGCTTCCCACTCTGCTGTACCTGTCCTCATCGCCTCTCCACTGTTTCTGTTTATTGGCTTTTGTATTCTGGTGTTCATGTTACCTTGGAGTCAACTGCAGTCTCCACAGATGAAATCCAGCCTAAACTAATGGCCCTGCACTGTTGTGAGTCAGTCAGCAGCTCGCTTTTGTACACATGAAAATGGAGGCAAAGATGTTACTGTAGGACTAAAATACACTTGAATTAATCTTACTGTAAATACACACGTATTCCCAAGTAATTTCCTCTCGCTCTCTCCCTCTCCAACCTTCATTTCAAGGTCATCTGAAGTTCATTGTCCCTGGTGTTCAATGAGACCATCCATACAGTATAGACGGATACAGTAAATCCATGCAGTAGTCCTCATGTCCTTCAAAAACCAATTCCACATTGCACCAGCATGGACACGAGAGATCTGGAGAGGGATGTCTGTGAATAGATTGCCGATGCCACAGCAAATCAAAGTAAATAACTTGAAAACATGATGGACAAATCTGAGGTATCTGCACAAAATGTGAATTTTCTGATTTTTGTTTTTTTATTTCTGCCGTTGTGTGTGTGTATATAGATCATAAGCTCCTTATGGTTTACTTCCCAAGCACACATTTGGTCCTTGGCAAGGCAGTTCTGCTCAAAAACTGACTGGTTCAGTACAAACAGGTTCTGTAGGTGGAAAACATGTGGAAACTTGGGAGAAACACTTTAGTGGTGCTGGTGGTCTCAGCTGAGTGACTGGTTTGCACTGCCCTGTGTATTTGTGCTGGAGGGGGTTTCTCCAAAGCACTGTGGAAAATTCTAGGAGCACTAAGTCTGAACAAGACACCCTGCTGAAAAAGCCACCAGCCTCTTGAGTTTTTATTCTGTCTCAGTGCCAGGTCCTGGATCAGAGCGTGACTGCTGAAACATGTGATGATGCACTTAAAGTGGGTGTTACATGGTTACTATATATGAGTATCCTGAAGTAGGTTTTGTCACGGGAAGGTATGATTTAAAGATATCGAGACTTTTTAAAGACTCAGACGATGACTTTTAAATCCACTGTTGTAAAGCCCAAACAGTTTAGGACCGAATGAATTCAATTATATTTACTTATCAGTTTTATTTCTATGGCACCAAATCACAAAGGCAGTCACTTCAAAATCCTTTATATTTTAAGGTAAAGGCTCTACAATAATGTAGAGAAAACCCCAACAATCAGATGACCTCCTATAGGCAAGCGCTTCGTGATAGTGGGAAGGAAAACATCAAAACGGAAAGCAACAATAGCCTAAATTCTC
Organism: Neolamprologus brichardi; assembly: GCF_056152115.1. Classification (NCBI taxonomy): domain Eukaryota; kingdom Metazoa; phylum Chordata; class Actinopteri; order Cichliformes; family Cichlidae; genus Neolamprologus; species Neolamprologus brichardi. The sequence continues at coordinate 10,189,728 of NC_142117.1, read as the reverse complement.
AGATCTCTGAGAAAGTAATTATTTTTGATAAAGTTTTAATTATGCTGCAATTTAAAGCAAAAACTTACAGCACCATTATTATTTTCGTCTCAGTAGATGAGAAAATGACCCACGGCAGAACCGATGACGGATCAATACTTGTCAGCATCTCTTTATTATTACAGTTGCTGTCACCAATAACAACAACCACAGACAGGCAGCACAGCTTTTCATGCCAGCGAGGCGTGATTGCATAGGCCGTGCAGGTGCGTCCATCTCCCCTGCAGCAGCACCGCAGACCATGCCCCGCCACACCAGTATTTTATGAGCGGATTTCCAGTGAATTTTGCAGATTAATTATTAATTACAGCCCAATCCGGTGGGGAGGTGTGGGAAGCCACATCGGGCGCCCCCCCTTCTGGCTCTCCTCTCTGCTCTCTCCTATCTTGTCCCTTTGGTCTTACTTCTCTCTATCACCTTTTCTATCCCTTTGAAGAAGTGAAGCTCCATAAATGTCAAAGAGGTAAGTATTATTTCTTAGTTGCAGTGAATAGATAGAAGAAAATAAACTGTAGAAAACCAAACAGAAGAAAGAAGAAGAGAAAAAACAATTTAACATAAACCAGTGACACACTCCGGGCCTGATCAACCCTGGCAGGGCCTCCTTAGATGAGGGTGTCTAGTGATAATGGCCGAAACACCCGATGAATCCAAGGTCCACTACTGACGATGTGTCCCAAACTGCTAAAGTTTCTGGGCTGCCTTTCCTCATAACAGCCATCCCTCTTTCTCCATTTAAAGCAATGCATTATCAGGGATTGTAACATCTAGTCTTTTTACTGAATCAGAATTACAGTAATAACGTGGCACAGTGGGAAAATTAGTATTGGTAGAATTTTCCTTCTCTTCAGATTCAAGGTTCTATTCTTGTGGATACAGATATTTATCAGCCATTGTTAATGATATTTCAGCCAGAACTAAAACAGATAAAAGAAGGTTTAAATTTCAATTTGCAACTTTCATTTTTAGGGCCTTGGCTGCTTTTATGAGATCCCCCTGCTCTTCTTTGCAAACATGGAAAACCAGAGGAAGCTTAGCATAGCAACACTGAAACCCACTGCACAGAATAGAGCAGGCAATCAATGACTACAGATGTGTTATTTAGTCAGAGGAGTGCCTGAGAGGAGCAGCAGTGCGGGAGGTGGGTTCCAAAGCAGCTTGCAGATGCAGTAATTCTAGGCTGTGTAAAGAAGTTTAAAAAGGAAAACAAAAAGCATGCCCTATGATACTGGTATCAGCTGAATTTTAAGCATTGCCTTTAAAGGCTGTAAAGACATGCACATACATACTTAAAGACATTACAGAGCTCCAGCAGAACTGGCATGAGCAAATCTTGTAGCAGCATGAAATAGGTTGTCGGGCCCATGTTGTGATTCCTCGTGTTTTCACAGGAGGGCGCCAGATGAGCATAAATAATGCGGCTGGAGCTTAGTAAATTTTGTATGAGACCACCTACTGGTAAGTGTCCTGAGTGAGTCCCAGCAGGGGATTTTACAATGAAGCTGTCCTATTTGGAAGTTAGAAATGTGCATTTTCTCAGCTAGTGAGTTATTCGTGATTTCAAGAAGCTCAGAACTCGACTGCTTCACAAACAGAGCTAGATGCTGTAGGGAGATGGATACGTGCTCCTCAGTAGAGTCACGTGAGAGTGATTTGATCACTATATTATTTGTTATGTCCCCTGCACCTTCATTGGCCTTGCAGTGGCAGTGCATAGGTCTATGGGCTTCATTGTCTGAATTGTCCACACCTTCTCAGGTATGCCCAGGGAGGCATCACTCTTTTACTGCTAGACCTCTCATGACTGCTTATTCTTTTCTACTTTAGCCTCTAAAGGTATTTATTCAGTGAAATAAAACCTTTTTTCCCCAAGTTGTAGCATTTTACAAAAACAGAAAAGCTCTGCATGGCAAACTTAGAGCAAATAGAATGATATTCAGGGCTCGTGTTGCATGATGTCATTTACAAAGAAGGCATAAATATCAGAGGGTTTACTCATATTGACAATCTGTCACATAAATGATTAAGCTTGTGACTAAGCACTGAGGAGATGGCTCCATTTTAAAGAGTTGTAATCTCCGTCTGCTATAGGCTTATTAGGTATTACAGCACACAGGAAAGTCCCCTCTGGTTTACTGGCATAGTAAATAGACGATTTACTTCACTGCTCGGGCGATTTGAGGAGCGCAAACAATGGGCGAGAGCTGACTCGCTCTGGTCTTCTCTGGCACCCAGTGCTGATGAGTGACAGCTGCTGGCAGGGGGTGGTAGGAGCCGGCACTCTCTCATTGCCCGTGCTCATTTTGTGTTTGTGCACAGTGAGGCAGCACTCCCCGGTCCAAGGCCTTCTGGTCTGTACCCAGAGGGAAATTCTGCCCGCACAATGCTCTTCTTTGTCTCCTTACACATAAATCATCATCTAATTCAAGGATTATTGAATTTTGATCTGTATCGCGCAACAAATTACCCTGTCCAGTTTGAGAATAGCAGGGGAAATACACACAAGAAGGTCAGGAGGACACGGAGACTCATGGATGCACCGGGCTGAGGGCTCTGAGACAAATTCCTACTCGTGATGATGTGCAGAAGCCGGTCAAGCTCTCCTTTGGATCCGTTATCTCAAGAGCTGATTGTTTGAGGCAATACAATTTAAGATCTTATATCGGCGGGCAGGAGGAAGGCTGTTATCAGGAGCCCAAAAGAGAAAGTGGTTAGAGTCTTATTTGATTTTAAACTGAGCTCTGTTAGGAGAACCAGGCCCCTGCTCTTGCCTTGGTATTTGAAGTTGGCTTAATCCCCGAGGGCTTAGTGTGTTTTTGTTGCTTTTTTGTTTTGACAAGTGCATATTACTGCACCCCCTTAGTAGAAGCTTGTCATGGCTTATTTAATATGTACACAAGTACAAAAATGGATCACTGCTTTGCTTTGTTTAAGACCCGTCCTTAATGTATACATTACTATGTCGTGCTGGTGGAGCCAGCTGTGTGGCAAACAGTAGACACAGATGCTGCGCTAATCAATAGGAACCACATCCAATTAATCAATGTAATTACTTCCTTCAAGCTTCAAGGACTGCGAGGTCACACTGCAAACAGTATATCTAATAAATGTGGCCGTATCGCACAAGTGTGCAGAGAACGAGTCCTGGAGTGCGAGAAACTCTTGTCGAGATTTCTGACATGCAGGAAATATAAGTATGCACGTGAGCGTGTTTGTGCCTTTTTGTGCGATCAAGTAGCGATAAGAAGGATAAATGAGTGTGTGCATGTAGCATGGATACATTATCCGGTGCAGAGCTGACAGTCCGGCCATGGTCCATTACACAAAAACCATTACCAAGTCTGTGCTTATACAGCTATCAGATGTTGCTATCGCACAGATGCGCGGGTATCACACAATCACACATACTCAGTCGCATCCTTCCTCACAGGCCCTATTTAATTATATGCACATACACAGTGATGCAAAGGGCTGAAAGAGACAACAGCCTTCCTTTTGTACACATCCACTAAAGGCAGTGAAGCACGAGAGAGAGAGTGAGAGAGAACAAATCTGAAGTGAAACACAATTCACAGAAACGGTCATTCAAACACTGTTACATGATTTGGTTTAATGTAATCAGTTCTGAGTGATCTCACACTGCTGCTAGGTGTGCAACAAAAAGGCAGTTTAAAGAGAAATGCGCACACACACACACACTTGTCTGACCCACCTTGAGAATCCATTAGGGTTATATTGTATTTTCAGCAACCTTAATTTATTTCGGCGCTGTAATGTATACGTATAGAAAGCCTTTTCTGCAGATCCCAGTGGTTTTTCAGATGTTACTGAATCTTTAACTACGTCACCATGGCAACCAAGCATTTCCACCTCCTATGTAGACCAACTTCATTATGCAGCAGCCTACAATGTAACGAGTACGGGTAGGTAGATAGGTAGGTGGAGGTGCTGCGGCTGGTTGAATTTAAATGATAGTTCTGAATCCCTAAAATTAAAAAAACGTATTTGTGACCAGTTTTTACAGATTGATTTAAAGAAGTGAATACACACACGGCTACTTAATTTGGTATATCTTGCTAGAACTGGGTTGCCTAGATTCAACGAGCTGCTGAAAACACTCCTCGACAGATTTCGGTCAGCAGGTCTGCACAGCCGTGATGAGAATCTCCCGTTCCACCACATCCTAAAGATGCTCTATTGGATGGAGATCTGGCGACTGTACAGTGAACTCACCGTCATGTTCAAGAAGCCAGTTTTGGATGATTTAAGCTTTGCGACGTATTATTCTTGCAGAAGCAGCCATTAAAAGATGAGTACACTGTGGTCTTAAAGGGATATACATGGTCTGCACTGCAACCTAAGAAAATACCAGCAAATAGCTGCAGAAGCATAAATGGAACACAACAGTGTTTTGGGGGAACATTAACCTGACGGACGTGCTGTGGAAGGGATAGAAACCGAAACCTAAGTCGGACTATACTGAGACATGCTTAAAAGAGAGGATTCATCAGTATTTGAAGGGGTTGTGAAGGAGAAAAAGATGCAATGTAAAGCTGTTCGGTCAAATTACTAAACTTTTGATACAGTGCAGGATGAATTGATGTTTTCATGTTAACACCAAATTCTGAATATCACAGCTGAAATTAAGTGTGGCCCAGCTTCGGTGAGCCTGCTTCCAGCTGGCAGGAGTGGCACCTGGTGTGGTATTCTGTTGCTGTAGCCCATCTGCTTCAAGGTTGTGCATTCAGAGTGGATCTTCTGCCTACCTTGGTTGTAACGAGTGGTCACATAAGTTACTGGTGCCTTCCAATCAGCACAAAGCAGTCTGGCTGTTCTCGTGAATGGACTGGTACTTAGTGCTTTTCTACAATAACGGTGAATTCAAAGTGCTTTTTTTTGTAATGCCTAGGGCTTTGTCTAATATTCACTTTGAACTTCAGCAGGTCGTCTTGACCATGGCAATGTGCCTAAATGCATTGAGTTTCTGCCATCTGATCGGCTGATTAGATAAGCTGGACATATGTACCTATTAAAGTGACAGTATATGGACAAACTAGGCGCACTAGCTGATAGCTTCTGCTACCAGTGCTAGTGTTGGGTCCATAGGGTGCACAGGTATAACACAGAGACACACACACACCTGCAAATTAACATTAATTTTCAGAGGGGCAACTCTAATTCTTTTAAAACATCCAACAAAAAAACAGAACCGCTGCCTTTGGCAATTCAATGCTGGCCTGCCTTTTCAGCCCTGGAGTCCACAAATAACTAAAAGCTAACATCAGTATTCCAAAAAGGTAATATTTGCCATGTTCGTTATTGTCTTTGTAGAGTGTTGTAATGTAGAAGCCAAAAGTAAAACTAATAAATAACCCAGATTTAACCCGAGGGAGCACAAATGTCACAGACCACACTGCTACCATGGCTGCAACAATGAAGGCTGTCCTAATTAACAAAGCCTTAGCTTGCTTTTTGAGAACAACTAATAATGGCTTCTTTAACGTTGGCTATTAAATCATTTTGACATGCATAAAACATGATGCAAATCCAAAATGACTGGAAGACAAGCTTCACAAGCTACTGAGCAGGGCTGATCTCTCCTCTTTTCCTTGTCTGCAGCACAAACTCATCAACTGGTGAGAGTTACTGCAACCACTGCTCAAGCGCTGTGTGTGTGTGTGTGCGTGCTTGCGTGCTTGCGTGCATTCACTCAGTTTCTCACGGTCCTTAAGAAGAAAAGAGGCCTTGTCTGGTTCCATTAGTGACCTGAGGAGCGGCAGCACTCGGTCCTGGCTGCATGGAGGACAGCGCTTATTAGACAGCAGTTTAGTCACGAGTAGGATGTTTAGTTAGAGAGGAAAGTAACAAAAAAGGAGATTAATGGAAGTATAATAAGGCTATGAGCTGTCAGCTGTTTCAACCTGTCGGCAGCCACATTCCTTTGTGTCCGTCTTTGGGACTAAGTATTATATTACCCTTCAAACCACTTTCGCTTATGTCTGTCAAACATGAAGCTACAGCCAGACGTTGCTGCTGACTTTGGTTTGCACAGCACAAAGACGGGCAGGGAAGAGGGAGCCCACCTTTATTCAATGTTCAAAAAGAAAAAATAATTTTTCTTAAAATTCGTAGTTATCCAGCAGTGATTTCCCACCTTAAAACCAAAAATTCACTTTTTTACGGTTCCTTTTCTCTACAGATTAGAGTGGACCTTGCTCACTGAGAGCAAGTATCCTTAATATGGCCATCTTGGGCACATAGCTCTGACTATAAACACAAGCTCCACCCACCTGATGTTCAAGCCTGCTTGCAAGGGCCATCCAATCAGAACAAAGCTGGCTTGAAAGCTTCAGTTCATCCATTGTGGTTCAGACGGTGAACGAACTGAAGGGCAGCATGAAAGCCTCGTGTAAGATAAATATGGATTATTTCAATCTGTGAATTATGCAATGCTGCCATGCGGAGCTGTAAATGACCATAATCTTTGCTGTAAACAAGCAAGACATAACATTTCATTTAGTTACATATAAAGGTGTTTTTCACTCTTCATCTGCAGCACTGCACAACCAATCTCCTGACTGTTACATATATAGCCAGCAGATATGAGAGCCGTAATGATCTTCCCAGATAAATGCCGGTGCTGACTATCCAACATGTCAGCATAACTGCTCTAAATCGGCTCGCTTGAAGGGTTTCTACTGTGGTTTAAGAGCATCCAGGGAAAAGTGTTTAACCCATTTAAATCCAGCTGATGAAAAAGCACAGCAACGAAGCTGACAAGTATGAGCCAGAATGATAATAACAGAAGAAAGAGAGCGCAGCTTTGCTTGGGTTAAGCATAAGAGATCAGCTGAAGGACGGGAAATGTCTGAAAAGAAATGATTCAAAAAATGAGATAAACAGAAAACCACAATCACTACCCAGAAATCACGAGCAGGTGTAATATTATATTACTTTATTTATCTTTTGTACAATGTAATTACAATACAAATATGTTGGTTTAAATACAAAAATTCTGTAAATAAAGATTAAAAATAAACTCCACTGGTTTTGCTTTGTTACCATCACTAAACTATGGTTTTACAATCAAGTTTATGAGGTCATTTAGTTTGCTTTAACGCGGAACACAATTAACCTACATTTACCGTTTTTTGGGGGGGAGCGTGCAAACAAGAGTTGAGGGCAAAAAAAACACAAACGATTTTAAACAAAATAAAAGCATCGATCTCATGAGGGAATCGGATTTGTTTTTGTAGAGAGAGGGAGCGGATTGGATTTTTTTTTTCTGTGGGGAAGATATATCAAGTCATCAGAAAACAAAAGGGTAAAACCTGGGAGGAGCCGAGGTGGTGTAAATTAGGCCAGTGGCATGTAAATTTAGTTTCTCTGAAAAGCCGGCCACAGGAAGAGACCAAACAAGCTAATTAAGCTATAGGGAGTTAATGAGAAGGAAATCTAATCAGTGGCAGTCCATATATCCAAACACAATTCAGTTCCTAAGGAACATAGCAGGAGCATCTGTGGTCAGATTGTAGTTTAAATAACATAGAGAAGTAACCCATGGAAAAGCCCTTCATTACACAGGCCTGCTTGAACTTTTAGTAAGGTTGCATCTTTTGGACAAACACTGAAGGCTCTGCTGACAGTACTGGAGTTTTAACTATATAAGGAGTTGCACACAGTTTGAGAAAAACCTTGTTTATGAGGCTGCAGTTATAATAATAAGCAACATTGTTTTCAGAAATTCACATGATTAAGAAGTGTTGTTTTCTTGAGGTTTGAAGAGACGAGGAATAGGATGCTGAAATGAAAGCGGCTTGGCCTTGAGGAACACAAAGATGGCAGACAGTGCTCGTGTCGTGGGTGATGAATGTGTCTTTGTTCGACGTGTTTTCACGCAAACTGCCTCTTGCTTTTATCTTGGGTTGTTTTGTTTAGTTTTTTTTTACCCACATCTGATTTTCCTTCCTTCAGACTTCCTCCATCCCATTCTTTAAAAGGTATACAGTAGCAACATCCTCTCACATACAGCTTATCCTTCATCTTTCCTCTCCGCTGGTTTTTTTCCCCCTCTGGTAATCAACTGAATCTTTGTTGTCCCTAATATTTCGACATCAGAAACCCTTCCAGTTTTGTTTTTCTTTTTTTTCAGCCCACACGCCTGAATCGATATCTGCTCGTGTTTCTCTTCTCCTACAGTCCAGAAATCAGTTGTGAGTGTCGCCCTGCTGCGTCACAGCAGAGGTGAATACACAATCATACTGTACATGATGAGACTTTACCCTGTGTTTGAACACATAAAAGGACTTCTGAATGTTAGAATGTAGTGCATCTTTTCCCCCCAACCAGTTGCACAGTGTTGCAGAGTTTTACTTTTTTAAATCCACTGAGTTATTAAAGTTCCTTGGGTTTGTCCGGTGAAGATGGAGTCCAAAGGACTGTTGTGCTGTATTGTCCAGAGTGTCTGTGTGCTGGATATCCTGAAGACATTTTTCAAGTCCCAGTGCCCTTTAAATTAGGCATTAGCAACAGAAATGGGCGACAATGCCAAAGTGAAGCCGTACAGACTCAGCTGGCCTCGGCAGCAGCAGTGGAGCATATTTATTTGACGGCTAACGGGTGGAAGAAACATGCCGCTATATACACACTTGTCTCACATGTCACATTACTGTATGCCCTGGTTATTTGGTTCCTGTTACATGATTCAGTTTCCCACAGTGCTTACCTTCAACTGTTTACAACCTGCTACCTGTAGTTTCCCTACTCTTTATGATTCAACAAAAATAAATATAGGGGATAGAAATAAAAAACAACATGCTCCTGAAACACTGCTTTGAGATTTAGATCTTTAAGTACATATAACCTGTTAAAATAAAAAATAAAATACAATAAATAAAATACTTTTGGCCATAAATTTCTACTATTGGTCAGTAACTCCTTTTGGATTCGTAGGGTTGAGTCTCACGTCATTGACTAGTCCTTTCAGGTGTCTGAACTTCTGCTGTGCTTTGCTAAGATCAGCGTCAGTCTGTTCATCGGTCAACAGGTCACTGCTCTGCTTCTCCACGTATCTTGTCACATAACCACATTTGCTAAAGTCTCCACCAAAATCAAGTAAAATTGCCAAGAAACATGGGATTGGAATGCATCTGAGTGGAGTCCCCTTTTCAAAGAAAAAAAGTACTAAACTGCATTTCATCCCCTCAACACTGTACTTGGAGGGGGCACGTGCAGTACATCTGGGGACTTCCAGCAGGTAAATTAAAGCCAGAAGTGAGAAGAGAAAGCAGGGAGGAGAGGCAGGTAGCAGGTGGAGTGAAAGGATTTAGTCCATCAAGTCTAGAGAGCTAGAGACCTGATCCTCAGATTACAGTCCAGCAAGCTGCTAAGTTACTCTATGTTTCATTGGAGCGTGAAGAAAGCAAGATCATTGTAGGCTCCTATGAGGGCATTCAGCAAGTTGCTAGGCTGCCACAGGTTGGATCCTAGGCTAAATGTAAGGACCTGCTTCCCATTCTAAGCAAAGATGCTGGAATTAGTGCCTGGCGTCCCGAGGCTTTAACTCCAGGATGAGTGCTACAGCTTTGGGAGGCCAAGTCTGTCTTAGAGCTCAATCTCAAAAGTCTTTTGCAGATTGTTGGAAAATGGGTTGGCTGTCGCAGCTGATGCCTTGTTCCCAGGCTGCTGAGCTGCTGGTTTTGTCTCCAAGGCTGCCCACTTGGCCTCAAAACGGTCATCCTCTTGGGAATCAACCACCGGAGCTGTTAGCTGGCTGCCCTCTGGCGGCCAGCTGCTACTAGTGCCACAATTTCCACTAGTGCTGGAGGTCCCATTTTGGAGGGCCACTGTGGTGCTGCTGTGCGGTGCAAGGCCATTAATGGCTGTTGATAAAGGTGGAGTGGATGAAAATGGAGGTGTTGAAAAACCTGCAGAGTGGCCAACAGCACTAGGTGGGACTGGATAGGGATGGGCTTGCCCGACTGCTCCAAGCGTCCCCACCTTGGGTCCTCCTCCTCCGGCCGAGCCCATAGTGCTGCCTGTGCCCGACGAGCCTGTGGCAGTGCAGAAGACGTTGGCCACCATTTGCGATGGTGTGATGCCTACCACAGGCACACTGGCATTGGGATAGGTCATACTGCTTGCTAGACCTGGCATGTAGGTCTGCATGGGTACAAAAGCAGGTTGGACAGGCTGACTGGCAAACATTCCCACAGGGGCTGGAGTGTTATCAAAAGCCAAAGGGAACGGTTGCATGGAGCTTGGAAGTGAGCCTGGAGGTCCAGGGAGGGAGGGCTGGATCATGGGGGCTCCAGACATGCTTGGCCCTGACATGGTGGGTATGGACATGGACGGAAGAGACATAGGGGGACCTGAAACTGGAGGTCCAGGTATTAGAGGAACTGATGATATCGACATTGGTGGGAGGGGCATCGGAGCCTGACCTGAAAGAGCAGAGGGGCCGGAAATAAGAGGTTTGGACATGGGCACAGTGGACACTGGGGCAGCTGACATGGCTGCCTGACTGGACATCTGATGACTGGAGATGGAGGGAGGTCCGGGGATGGTGGGGATGGCGGGGCCGGGAGGAGGTGTCTGTTGGGCCTTCACAGCCTTGGAGACCTCCTCCAACCATCTCTCAGCCTCAGATGGCGTACGTTTGTGGCCGCTTTGCATTTGCATCGCCACAGAAACCGGAGGAGGAGAGTGGAGAGGAGCTTCCGTCTGTACCCATGAGGAGGTGGCTAGAAGTGGAGTAAAAGTTTTACTTAAACTTGCCCACCACTTGTTATAATTCAAAACTAATATTGATCTATTATAGTCTCATCTTACCTTGCATTGGCACAGGTGGTGGAGGCAGAACAGGGGGCACGGTGCAGGTTGGCGGGCCATTTGCAGACATAGAAGGGTTGGAGAAGAGCTCGTCTGATGGTTTGGTGAACGAGGTGTTGATCTGGCAACATAGAGCATTTATACTGCTGTCTCCCTCACCAGGCAATCCCATATCCATCTCTGGTATTAGCAAGATAAGGACACACGAGGGGGAGGTGGGGAAAGAGAGAGAAAGAAATGAGACAAAGAGCAAAGCATGAAAAGAGGAGATGGAATACACAATTGATTAACAGACCTAGTTAGCATCAAAAGCATAAAACTAGAGCATTTAAATACTTTGATGCTCGCCACTGTTTGACCTAAAAAGCAATAAAACACAAGTTTCTTACATCAACCATGGGTTAAACCACTGACTGCAGATATAAATAGATAAAATTCCTTGCTCATAGTCTCCTGAGCCTCCCTCACAACCTCAGAGAAATTATGCTTGTGTTTTTTCCTCGTCCTTTCTGTTAGAGTTCTTTCACATTGTACTTTCATAATATGAATACATAGACAGATTCAAGAATACAAGAGTGGGATTCAAGTAAAATAAAGAGAAATACATGTTTACAACAGATGGGCCCATTGTATAGCAAATCGCACTGGTGTGCCATTCAAATCCATTCTTCTAATACATGTATATCTCTCTTAACTGTCTGCATTGTATGGCTACAAGCCTTGAATTATACTGGAGGGCGCAGAGGGCGCTGGAGGCATGTGTAAGGTCTCCCTTCAAAGATTTCTCTGTCCTTTGTTCCACAAAGACCAGCCCTGTGATCCCTTTTTCCCCCTGCTCTTGTCAGTGCCTCTCAGAGTTCAGAGGTACTTTAAGCACTTCACATGTGTGCCTATACTCTGTGTTTTCCTCAGTGCAGTGGCAGGTTCAAGGGCTGGTAGAATAGTAGCTGAAGGCTAAACAGGACAGCTGATTGACCACATAAATCAATACGCACATTGTAGAGGGAGTCACAAGGGAGAACGCAGGCAGACGAATTGGCTGAGACCATTTAGGCTTTATCTGTGTGTGTGTGTGTGTGTGTGTGTGTGTGTGTGTGTGTGTGTGTGTACCTGTCTATATGTCTATGTGGGGACTAGTTTGTGCCTCCAAGACCACTGAAATGAGGACACTTTGGGAAATTGAGGACCTTTTAGCTGGTCCACTTTTACTTCATGACACGCCTCCAAAAAGCTTTAAAGCTTCAAACAACAACATATCCACCACCCTGGATACGGTAACAGTCACTGGCGAATGGGAAATGGAAATAAAAGGATGGACTATATAGTGAATGAGAGTGGCTGTTGTGGTTTAGTATTCCAGTCATATCAAAAACTCTCTCTCATCTCTTCTAATGACTGTAATCAGCCTTGCTACTGAGCACTCTGATCCTGTGGCACCACAGAGAATGGGTGAGGGGACTGTGTATTTCTTTTTATGCAACCTGTCTGGGCTAAATCAGTTATGTTTAATTGCCCTTAAAAAAAGCCAAGAGCTCCCAAAGTTGCACAGGCAGCAGCTGTCAGCGTTGTCACTTATCGCAATAATAACAGCACTTCACATAACTGCTTCTTTTTTTCCTTGTCAAGTATTCAGTGGAAGGTGAGCATTAAAATGAAAAAAGCAGGATTACACCTGCTCCACCACGAAAACATGAACGTAAATTCACCTAAGATCTGCTGATGATTTATTCTGTAATATGATTACTCAGACGTGTACAGTCAGGGGTCAGTGATGTCACGCTCAAGCCAAATGGAAAATGTAATAACCCTCCAACAAACAACCATGACGCAAGTGGAATATAGCCCCGTGTGCAGATAGTTTGTAGAGGCAGTAGTCATGTTCTTTGACTTCTTTGGAATAACAAATAATTACTTGGAAATGTGGGGTTTGTAGTACCTTAACAAACAAAAAAAAAAGAAAAGATACCATTCCTTCTTGAAGAGTGACATCCCGCCTGATTTTCCTGTGAGTATCTGAGAGGTATTTTGATGCCATGTGTAAATTAAGTGTGGTTAAATCATCTCTAGAAAAATGAAGTGTGAATGAAGTTAGCCTAATATTAGTCTTTAGCATCTACATGTTAATATCATAAATCCTTCTGCTATAAACATAGCTTATTGTCTATTACCACTACTAAATATTTATTTTGTTGCCATTATTTTTTTCAATATTGTATCCTTAACTGCCTGTGAAACCTCCATCCTGCTACTGATCCATTAGTAAGTATATTAGTAGCTTTAATACTGATTTAAAGAAAACTAATGGTGAAACGAATTCATGGTTATTCCACAGCATACAGAGAATAGCTTAAATAGTTAACTTTCTATGTACCCTAAAAACATTAGTGTACTTTTGGATCCTCCCCTTTCACACAAAAGCTCTAAATTAGACACATTTGTTACTATAATTGGTGCTCTTTCAGTAGTGGTGCAGTCAGTCTAACAATTAAAAAGGTGGTGCTTAACATGCTGCTCAGCTAATAGGAGACAAAGCAACAAATAAATGATGGCCATCACTGAATGTCATCTAAATTAATGATATGTCAGCATGAAAAATATAGTTTGTGTGACTGCGGAACAATCATTTTGATTACCAAATTACACATCCAACACACATTTAGACATTTCTAAACCTACTAACCTATCAAAGCATGTGCTACCTTCTCATATTCTTTATTGTTCAGTCACTAAAACCAAATTTATTGTTATGACGACAGTGTGAATTGGGCACAGATATAAACTAGCTTCCTCTCATGCTTCGAAGGAACAGCGCTGTAGTTTTTGTCGCCCTACCCCACATTCCAATGTTGTGAACTTCAGCCTCTATCAAAACAGGACTGGGGTCAGGAGGTCAGCAGATGTCAACATTTGTCAGTATAACATCAAAAACGCTCCCACTCACCAGGGTTCTTGGTCTCGAAATCTGTCTTGCGTTGTAGTGTGGATGGCAGATCATTGAGACGGAGTGACAGCTGCCTCTTGAAGGGAGAATTCTTCTGACTGAGGGCCGGAAATCCTCGGAATGAGCCTTGACGCACCAGCTGCTCAATGGGCGCGTGGCGGCGGGGGATGGCATGAGGCCCGCCTGGTTCTGGTCGCTCCATAGGGGAGGCCGCACCCTCGGGTGGGGAGGCGGTGCCAGGTGGAAGGGCCGGCATGATAGAGGGCTGGTCTGGAATAAGAAGGGATTGCGATAATTCAGGACAGTTTTTATGTAAATATCATGGTGCTATCGTTGCCTATGCAGCTAAAAAAGAAAAAGAACTTCTACCTTTCCTTTTCTCCTGCAGCTTGTCCTCTCGCTCACTACTGCTGCCCTGCTGGCTGCAGGAGGAATTGGCGCGGAAGGAGCCCTCACGCACAAACGAGGTGCGACTAGCATCAAACGAAGCCGTCACACCACACTCCTTCTCTCTGCGCTGCTTCCTCTCCAGGCAAGCAGCAAAGGCACAACCCACTGCATGGCTCAGTCTCTCCCCCTGATGCAAAAACAAATAGAGAGGGAAAAAACAACATTAAAACACATTTGCACACTTTCCCTTGTCCCAAAACATCATGATTTATCATATATATTTTGAAATGCCTTTTTCTGTATTTGTGCATAATAGAGTTTCTTTAGGATTGCAAAGAAACTTTTATATCAGTAAAAGTCAAAGTAAGTTATCCCTCTGAAAGCAAATCATTTCAGATGGCATTTTACACCGAGCCATTAATAATTTCCATCAAATCCCTGGTACACTGGCTGCTTGTCTTAGCTTCTTTCTTATACAAACACAGCCACGGCAATTACAGAAGAGAGAGTCCAGTTTAAGATGAGCACACAGTTATGGATATTGCATGGTGGAAATGGAGAGAGACACAAATGGGCAGATAACTCCACTGGCTTCTATCTAATCCCTTCTCCTAATCCCCCAGGTCTGTGCTGCGTCCTCTTCCATCCACATTAATAATCCAACTCGCCGTCTAACTTGATGAAACCACTGTGGGGTTTAGAACCACATTATACTATGCCAGCACTCGTTCTATCGCAGATGTCTTTAAATTTCAGTCAGCTTATCCCAAGGTCATTCCAGTGACACTATTTTAGCGACAGGTAGAGAAAATTCATAAACAATCATTTAATTGGCTACAGCTGTATTTTGAGACACCTGTCACAGAGTGGGTTGATGTGTTTATGTTTACCTGTATGACAGATTGCAATGCGTGTTAATATATGAAAAACAGCTGAAGGTGTATTTTCAGTGAAATGTCTGTTTATTTTTATTCTGTGATTTGTTATTTAAAAAAAGAGCTACGAAACTCCCCTCCTGACATTTTAACAACGTAAATAAATTAAATTTAGAACTGGGATCCAAGTATCTTGTGTGACTTAATGCTGTATGTCTACATAAGAAAATGGAAACATCCAAAGCACTCATGTAGCCATCTATAGACATTACCTGATGGGGGAAACATGCTTCCTAACAAATATCCATACACTATACATACAGATGGCACCTTTACCTAATTCAGCAGTGGAGTTATCCAGTTGTGTATGTCCAGACCTGATTCTCTTGACAAAATCCAGAGTGCGTAAATGGCTTTAATGATATAGACGAGTCTTTATTTTTGTTTAAACCAAACTTTACCAAACACTATTTCACATAAGCGGAAAATATCTGGCATTTTTAGACAGCAGAGATCAAAACTATATTGAAAAATGAAACTGGCACTGTGCCCGTTACTACCTGTTGTTGATACAAGTTGCTGAATTATTACGGTCCCTTGTTGCCACTGCTAATCTCTTCCTGTTTTTAAGCCCCTTTAAAATACTGAAAGTAAACCTCAAGATCTATTTTTTTTAGGGGGGCACAAATGAAAGAATTGTTTGCACTGATAAAAGCTAGAGCAACACAGACATTTTTTCATATAAATCCTAAAGGGTATCTGGAACTGTCTACTCACCGAGTCTTTCAGAGCCATGAAGCAGTGGCACATCCATCGTCTTGTAGTCCCATCTCTGCAGATGTAGGAGAAGGCCTTGTCATAGTTACGGTCCGGAGCGCAGAATGAAACCTTCTCTATGGTCTGGTCCACGATGAGGTCCTGAGAGAGGCAGGCAAAGGAAATTAGACAGAGTAAGAGGAGATTATTGCATTTGACTGTGCTCGTATTACACTAAAGCCAATTGAATTGTTCCAGCAGGTAGAAGGGTCTCAAACCAACTGCAGCTTAATTGAAGAAAAACAGGAAATATCACTTTAATACTGGGAGCACTAGCTCACAGACCGATCCGATACTTGACACACTGCTTTTAACCTCATTTAACCCCATCAACCCCCCATAAACCTATTTACACATCCACTGATGACAGCAAAGACAGAGACTACAGACTAATGACAGCAAAGCCTTTTTTAATCTCTGCGATGTTTCCACAACTTGCCCTTCCTTCAATAAAAGGGTTATTCAGCTGGCGTCAGCATGTATAGTCACTATAGAAGAGACTAAGATGGGGCCACTGTCTTTCTCTGTGTACATAAAGGGGGCCCTCAGCTTACCTCTTTGACTCACCAAAAACAGAAAGAAGAAGAAAAACAAGAGGCGTGAGCAAGAAGAAAAGGCAGAAGGAGGATTCACACACACTCATCCGCACACTCCCTTCCTGCCTTGCTGTGTCACAGAGAACAAAGAGACGGGCGGACGAGAGGAGAAGACGAGGGAGGATGAGGATGGGAAAAGGGAAGAAAGGAAAGAGGGATGTGATGAGAAAAAAGTAGAAGAATAACAGCCTATTCAGTGTGGGCCAATTAGTGAATGGAGGGGGATGCTGGTACTGAGGTGAAAGGCTGAGCAGAGACCGACATGTCTGTTTCTTCATCATGAAATAATGACTTCCTCTGTGTTAATACGCACACATAATACTGTATTTATGTACTGATGTGTTTTCTAGGGATTTATAATTCTCTGTGCTCTTGTGAGGAATATTTGTAATGAGGTGAGCGGGGGTGGGTAACTCAGACCACGGCCTTCTATCAGTGAAAGGAAGAATAAAGCTCGGCAATGACTCTGGCTGTGTCATCTATGCGGAGGAGTCACTCTGCTGAATGGAATAAGACTTGACTCTTTCTTTCTGCTGGTGATTTATCATGAAGGTCATGCACGTCGCACATATGCACAAGCCCACTGTATACTGAGACTGTGGGAAAGGTTCTGATAAAGGCTCGTGGGGCTGTTAATAAGAGCATACTAGCTGATTCACAGAGGTTAGCTGATGGCAAGGATGACGAACAGGCAATGAAATAAAACAGGAAGAAAGTGATAAAAGCTGATTGTCTAACAAAAAGTTATTAAGTTAAACTTGTATTAAATTATTTTAATGATTATCATAAATAGTTTACACGTAATTAACCTGTGAAAATGTTGCAGACAATTACGTTTTGGTCATCTCACAGTTAGTTCAGTACTCTCCTTTCTCTCTCTTTTGGGGCTCTAGTATCTTCTGACTGGAATATCTGACTCTTACAGGCTTCAGTGTGTTAACTGTGTCTGCACACTGTTTGTTGTTGGCCAAGGCGTGTGCAGCTGGCTAAAAATATTAGAGCTTTTTCTTGCTATAAAAGCAAAACGACGCCATCAATTTAGTATTTTTACCGGCTGTAAAATAAAAACACTGAGCTAAAGGATGCTAAAACCCTGTGTAGAGCGCTGAATGACAACCTTAATATGCACAATTAGAATTCCTAATGTTCCTACGTAAGGGTAAACCCATTTTATGAATTATTGATAATAAAACATACTGACTTGCTTTTGCAGGAGTTTATTAATAAATGACGAGTGAGCCTGCTTTTTCTTTCCACGTTTCTATTCAAACACATGCCCTTTGAAATGAACGTGTTATATCACTGTGTGAACACACGAAGCATGGGTGAGACGCACATGTTATAAAAGCAAAATTAGGTCTTACAAGTCAAAAGCTACAGGCTTTCAATTTTTATTCAGCCTTACAGCTTCAGTAAAGGTGAGGTATATTTTAAATTAACCTGTTGTTTAGGTAATGTGGTAGAAGAGAAACAAAAGTGCAAGCCAAAAGAAAACAACCTATTGTGACTCCACCAAAACTAATGTTTTCTTCTCTTTTGCTGATATTGGTGTTTTTTAGCTTTAAAGCTGGCTAACACGCTGACTTATAGCAATTAAATCTTATAAAAAAACAAAACCTCACTTCTGGCTTCTCTCAGCTTTAAGCTATTCAGTTGCTACAGTTCCAAAAGTTACAGCAATGTAAATCTTTAAACAAATATGTTGATTATGGTTCACAAATACATAGGTTTATTTTAGTTTTTCTATTAGTTTTTTATTGCTTTAACCTCCTAGGACCTGGCGTCCACATATGTGGACATCACATTTTGGGTTATTTAGACCAAAATACTCGATTTTGCTCTACAAGGGCCTGATATCCACTTACGAGGACATTACACTGCTACTCTTCTATCGAAATTTTAAATGAATATCCTCATATGTGGATATGAGGACGAATATCCTCATATATGGCTTTCATTTTTCTTAGAAACAAAAATTAGGTAAAAAAAAAAAAATCTGCTAATTCTTTGTTTTTACATTCATCAGGTCCCAATCAGCCCAAATGTCAAAGAGAAATTAAAAATGCATGCCGTGGAAGAGTTCGGGTATTAGGAGGTTAAAGAGCTGCTATCAGGCTATCAGCAAACAGGATAATATTTACTGATGGTAGCATGCAGGGTTTATCTGCTGTGTTATATCATATTTGTTCTGGCTAAAAATACTGTGATGAAGAGCTCCAAGTTTGGATTTGGGAGACAGAAACCTTCTCTACTTTTAAAAGATTAGGCTTCAAACTTTCCTTTTTAATAAAGCTTATAGTTAGGGCTGGATCAGGTGACCCTGAATCCTCCCTTAGTTATGGTGCAATAAAGATAGATTGTTTGTCATGGTCCTGGGCCATGTTGGCCCAGTATTCTTAGTTTTCGTGTGTTTTGTATTTTGTTCTTTATTTATGCCGTGGTTCCTAGGTTCTGTTAAGATTACCCTCTGTGTATCTGTGAGCCCTCGTTTCCCCTCCTTGTGTTTTATTCCATGTTTTCCCCAGCCCGTTATGTCTGTGCTCTCCCCGTGCTCTCTCTCCTCCTGTCTGAACCTCTGTGTACTTCCTGTTTTACTTTGACAGTCTCCGGTCAGTGTTGCGTTTACTCCTGCCGTGTCTTGTTATGATTATCAGTTTCACCTGTGTTCCCCGTGTGCTCCCACTTCCCTCGTTAACCCTCTGTGTATTTATGTCTGCGTCTCCCTCAGTTCTGTGTCGCGTTCTCCCTCATTCATGGCCGTGTGTTTCTCCGTGCAATATGTTATAGTTTAAGCTGTGTTTTGAGTTCAATCCTGCCTCCGTGAGCTTGCGTTTGGGTCCTCATCCTGCCTGCACACAGCCGCAACCATGACATTGTTGGAGGTTTCCCATGATGCAATGAGTGTCTTTCTTTACTTTCTATATGTTTACACACCACTCTGCATTTAATCCTTACACAACACTCTGCAGTTATTATTAAACTCCGGCTGTAGCTTTCATCCCGTCTCCCTATATCTCTCTATTATCGTAGAGTCTTTACCTTACAATATAAATCACTTTGAGGCGACTGTTGTTGTAATTTGGTGCTATGTAAATAAAGTTGACATGAAATGAATTGAATTCAAGAACAGAAAGACAACAATAGAACAGATAGACAATAGGAAGGAGGAAGGTTAGAAGGAGAGGAGTGGGACTGAGAGGCTGGAAGAGGTGTGGTCGTGTGTGGCCTCTAAACACATAAAAAAAAAGTAAAGCAAGAAAGAGGCTGCTCTATCAGGCTTACTCTCTGCACTGTCTCTACTGCTCTTTATTGTGCTCTGCTTTCAATAGAACCACAGCGAGCTGCACTCACTCCCTGGCCGCCAGACACTCCTCAAGTGCATGTGTGCGTCTGTGTTTACTTGAGTTTCCCTCCCCCACTAAGCACCTTTAGCAAGCAATCATGAGTCACATATGCCAGCTCTGAAATACCAAACACACAGACACACACACACAGAGAGACACACACAGAGTCTCAAAAGCCTGGGAGCAACACAGTGGCTACACAGTGGACCCCTCTGTTAGGGTCACCAAACTAGGACAGAATGAGAGTTTTGTTGGTGGTCTGAGGATGGCATATGCATGCCTTTACTAAATATGAGAGCAACAAAAAGAAGAAAAAATGTTTCAAATTGAACTATTAGAGGGGAAATAAGCGCATTAGTGGGCTTTATATCTTCTTTTTGACAGGCTAACTCTGTTATTTGTCTCTCTGCCTGTCTTGAGAGGCTGAGACTGCAGACTCAGATAAAATACTAGTGTGCACAAGACTGTAGACATGACAACAAGAAGGCACGACTGTGCACCGTGCCCTTGCTGTCAGGTGAGTGATAACATAGATAAAAAGAGAGAAAGAAAGAAGGACAAAACAAGGAGGCACATGATAGATAAGCGTGTCTTACCTTAGTTTTGTCATCTACCACCCTGAGTCCATCAGCCGAAACCCACAATACTGCTTTTACTGTCTTTTTCCCGCTCTGGAAAGACAAAGAACATGGGACACTGAATCATTTAAACCTTTATAGACAAGTAGTAGCATTAAATTGTACTTGAAGCTTATGAGCGAGACTGTAACGCCACCTTTATTCTTGCCTGCTGTTGTGTAAAATGACGACATCCCTGGGATAAATGAGGTAGTGGAGGGTTAAGAAAAGAGAGGCGGGAGCAGCTAAAAACTGTGCAAGCTGGCACTACGAATCATTTTGCCAGAGGTGGGCACCAGGCAGCGCTAATAACACGCTCAACATGGGCCATGCTAAAAATAAACAGACTGAAAAAGCAAGGGCTTCGTGTGTGAATCTGTGTGAATCTGTGAGCGTGCACATGCACACGACTCCGCATCGGAGTTTGTGTGTGCGAGTAAGGGAAACAGAAAGTCAGAGCACTGCAGGAAATGGTGTTGAAACCCACAGCGACGCGATAAGGAGCCCCATTTTTGCATAATCCCACTGACAAAAAGAACGAGGGAGCAAGAATGAAGGTGAAGAATCTGACAATGATGGAGGGAAGAAGAGGCTAAATGACGAGGTGGAGCCAGAGTGGAACTCTGGGAGAAATATTTTAGCTTGAGCAAATGCAGAGAGAAAGATGCTGGTGTTGATAGAGAATGGAGCAAAACAAATTGAAGAGTTTTAGGGATTTTCTGTAAATTGTTATACAAAGTTATACAGTTACATGCTTCCCAGGGGATAAGATGTAAAATGCAGAAAATGTGGATTTTAAAGAAAAGTGCAGCTTGATATTAGTTTGTCAAGAAAAGCAGAAGCAGAGAGATAACATGAAAACTGTGTTGTACACGCCTGTCCTTTCTACAACCTCAAGTGTGTGTCTGTGTGTGTGTGGCTGTCTGACACCGGCCAGTCTGAGTCACTCTGTTCACACGCTCCCTGTCCGAATCCAGCTTCCCAGGGGGGGGCAAACTATGTGTTTACACGAGCATGCATACGCCCCAGTTTCATTTTCTGCTTGCTTTTCTATGGTGACATCAGATACATATGGAATAGGACCCACCAGAGAGGCCAATTAACGGGGTAAAAAAGTAGAAAACAACAAGAAGAACAAGTATTGAACGTGCGTGCATTTGTGCATTTCTTCAGTCAATACACTGGCGCACTGGCTTTGCGCCACCGAGTCTGTAATGAGTTCCTGCAAAGTTTCTGAAGTCCTCTGGGTGCATATTTGTAACTGGCTTCCTGCAACAAAATGTACTTTTAGTAATGCAGCAAAAAGTGTGTGTTAGAAGTGTGTGTGGGTTACTCACAACTTTTAGCTTCTTCACTGCCTCCTCGCATACGTGCATCCCTCTCGACTCGTCCACCTCCACCAACCCCAGGTACTGCAGACAAAACAAAAACAGATGGTTTTAGGTTTTTCCTTTTAACGTTTGATACACCAGGGCTCTTCATTTAAACTTCTTGCAAATGAAACTCATTCAGCTGGAGTGAATAGTGTGAACGCAAAAAAACAGTTGGAAACAATCAGGATGGTCTGATCTGAGAAACACAGGCAGCAGCTGGGCTCATAAGCCGAGAATAAATCTATAATGTAGGTAGGAGCGATGTGATAAGGAATGGCTTCTAAAGTAATTCCAAGTTTAAAATCAATTCGATATCTAACACGTAGCCAGTGAAATATATAGGTCCCCTTGAGACAAAAAATTTTGCAAATATGCATTTTGTATATTAAAACAAAGTTAATACTCAGATTGTGAGCTTACTTTAATATCCACTCCTGATGTTGGAGGATGGACTTCCAAGGTTTTTGTTCTTAGTTACAGCTCAGGTTTGGGAGAGCTGAATAAAGGAACTTCACAGAGATAAATTAAGTTTTAAATTAAGTTTTGTGGGATCGATTATTTAACATCTCTCACACCCCATCACTATTTTGCTTCATTCTCATTGAATTTCAACTCACCTTTGTCCATAAAAGGATAATTAGCAACTGTGATGTTATGTAGGCAACTCTGCATTACATTTAAATATATAGCCCTGAGTTTCATCTACTAAGTTTTTGTTGTTTTTGACAGCTATTTAAGTTATTTAAAAGGTATGAGAAGAACGAATTGAAAGAAAATATGCCAAGAAGGCAGGCTGCAAAGTGGCTTGCAGAGAAAGCAGCAAGAGTATGTATGCTAAAATAGCTTATAAAGAGTGCCTTCTATGAGACTTTCCAAAAGACAAAAGCAAACAATAAATTGAAGCATCAGCTGATGTGGGCTGGCTTGAAATCAGCAATTGTTATTAGGATTATGGTTTAAGCAGATATCAGGAATTAGAGCAGGTCATCCACTAACTGGAACGTTGGTGGTTTGGTCCCTGTCTGCATGTCAAAGTATCCTATTCAAAATGCTGAACCTCAAAATGACTCTCAGATACATTCACTAGAGTATGAATGTGTGATTGTTATATAGAAAGCACTTATATATTAAATAAAGTGGGTGAATTAGACATGTTGTATAAAGCACTTTGAGTGTTCCAGTAGAGTAGAAAAGTGCGATATAGGAACCAGTCCATGTACCATTTACTATGAGCTGAGCTAGATTTTGTGACTTGCCTTAACAAATACTTTGACTATTATGTGATAGTAAACAACAGGAATTATATTAGTGCCAATGTTACCTGTGAAAGAGGGGGTGTCTGCCCTCTTTTTAAAATGTCAAACAGGCTAATATTGTTAATGTCACAATGGCTGAGCTAACATAGTTTGGTCTGCCTTACACAATCACAGTTGGCAGCTGTTATTTTACTTTGCTAGCTTGCTAACTGGATATACTACTAAAATAAGACGTGTTGTTAGAGAAAAAGAGAGCTTCATATGCTCTATAACGTAAAGTATGAGAGGCACCAGGCAAATCTTCCAATGGGCCATTTTATCCCACATTCAGTTTGCAAAAAACAACGTTTCTTTCAGCAGTGAGCTGAGCTGACACGTATTCTTTTGGTAGCTACAGTTCAAATGCTTTTGAAAAGGCATTAATAGTTCATGACTCATTTAGAATTTAAAAAACACTGAGAAAGCACTGAAAAAAAAGATGAGCGAGCATGGAGGTAAAAACAACATATAAAGAGACAGAGGCTTTTATGTTTACGTCTCTTGCTAAAGCTCTGAGCTCCACTTCAGTGCCCATGTCATCGCTAGCTCTTTGGACCATTACCATCAGAACCGTTTTCCATTAGCCTCAGCCCCACACGATGCCTTTTCTTATACTCTCAGCTTTCTTTGTTGCCTTTATCTTTTCACTTTGTATTTCTCTCCTGGTCCATTCAGTCTGCGGTCTTTCTTTCCTTATCTTATCTGGTCCTATCTATCTCTCGTTTCAAATCTGAAAATGTCTCTCCTTACCCTCTGTGCGCCCTCATCCCTCACCTTGTCATTTCCTGTGCTCTCTGTAATCTATAACCTTACCTCATCGTCACTCCTCTTTCTCTGGCTTCCATCTCCCTCCCTCATTCTCTCTCCAGCCCTTCTACAAATCACTTTAGCTCTCAAGGATGGCCATACAGTACATGCTCAGAACGGAGCTTGTTATCAGTAAATTGGCCCATTAATGACGGCCCTTTTTTTGCATTTTTGGCATGGGAGGCATTCAGCTACTGAGGTAGAATATGGATCAGTGCTTTACTACTGATGGTTCTTATAAAGATCAAAGGTCAGAGCCAAAGTATCCTGAATTGTATCACACAGCCTAACCATAGGCATTACATTAAAAAGTATATTTGCTTTCTTTAGGTACTGTAATAATATGAACAAAATAGAAATAATAGGATTTATGCTATTGTTATTTGTGCTGTCAGCATTAATCTCGTGCCTGGGGCTGGATGGCGTCAACGCATTAGCGCTGTCCAGCCCCAGGCACGATCCACGTTAACTCGCTAACAGAGATTTGCCGCGTTAATGCGGCTATGGCGTTAACATCATTTTAACGAGATTAACACTGACAGCACTTTTTTCTGTTTATATTTATTTATTTATTTTGTAACTCAGATAATATTCAGACTTCAAGAAAGCTGGTGGCAGCAAACAACTAGCTTAGCTTTGCATTAAAACTAACAGACCGCACTGCTAAGATAAAGTGATAATTACGTGACAATCTTGTGCACCCTTTATCGCTGAATGTATTTATACAGCACTGACTTTACTTATTAATAAGGGCCAGTCTCCGGGGCTTAAAAACAAATGCAATTCATTAAATAGCCACTTGAGGCTGGCTCGAAAAGTTAGTAAATCCCTAAAGACTCTTATATTAAAAGCCCAACATTATAACAGAGATAAAAAGGTTTTGTGTTTTTTAGGTAATTTCCCACCCTCTGATATCTATATGAGAGTAAATATAGCTTTCAATTGTGCTGAAAGTATTCAGGACATGGCTGATATTACTGGCATATTAGGTGCCATCTTGTCTAGTTCAGCATTCAGTTTGTGTAAAAATATGGTCTCATTTTGTGTTTTTATGATAAGGCTATTTTAGTTGAGGCTCGCTCAGAGCAGCTCCACTAGCCAGAATCACTGCTAGCACATAAGATCTTGCCTAAATATTATCTCATAGTCTTAACTCACTTGCTTTTTCATACTTAACATTAACCTCCTAAGACCCAAATTCTTTCTATGCATTTTAAATTTCTCTTTGATATTTGGGCATATTGGGATCTGATGAATGTAAAAACAAAGAACCACCAGATTTTTTTTTAACCTAATTTTTGTTTCTGAGAAAAATGCGAGCCACATATGAGGATATTTGTTTTAAATTTTGATGAAACAGAGGCAATATAATGTCTCGTAAGTGGATATCAGGCCCTTGTAGAGCAAAATTTTGTATTTTGGTCTAGACAACCAAAAATGTGATGTCCACATATGTGGACGCCAGGTCCTAGGAGCTTAAAAGAAAGAAAGAAAGAAAAAAATAAATGAATCAGGCTTAGATTAACTGAATATCGACTGTAGATACTTACCCGAACAGCAAAGTTGCATTTGCCCTTGCGTACAGCCTCCTCGTCAGCCTGCCATTGATGCGGTCTGCTGGCCTCTGGCACATAGGTGGGCTTCTTCCTCCTCAGGCTCTGACGAAGCTTGTTCATCTCCGGGGTCACGTGCTCCCTGGTACTGCAGACACAGAAAGGGATGCAAGTTTAGTTGCGGAAAACTGGAAGGCCATAGAGTATCTCTGTACTCAACAAAGGAAAAATGACAACCACCTGAGTGTCATTACCACAAGCACAGAACAATATTTTTTTTTAATTACATTCATTTAATAGCAATTAAATAGTCAGGCACATTAAAAAAAATATTTAAATGCAAAAGTGCCAAACTATAATTGAATGAAATGCCACTTGAGATAAACCAGTCCTGTATTTCATATGGTATTATGAGAGAAGTGGGAATGATTTCATTGATTGGCTAGAGCTCATTAAGTTATAATCATCTCTAACAAGGCAGTCAGTACATCAGTGCCACAAACACTTTCCATCACAATGCTCCATTGATTCTCCATTCAGACGCAGGCTGTAAAAATCGCACAGGTAGAACATTAATGAACACAAAAGCATCGGGCACGCTTTCATCTCTCGAAGAAACACCAAGAATGCTGAGCGCATGCTAATCAGCACACATGTGTGCTCTCCACTCCCCCTGTGAACAATCCTCCCTCCGCTCCCTAATTAGACCATTCAGCCCGCTGGCCTGTTTAGCGCGTGCTAATTTCCCAGCATAATGAAACATGATGCCATCAAAACATGACCTGCTTTAAAAAAATAATTACTGTTTTCATTCCTCCACACTCACATCCCAGCTTCAACAGGAGATCTGAAGTACAATAAAAACACCTCTTTCCTCATTTGAGTCCTTTGTCTTTAGTGACTCTAAATTAACTGCATCATCAGCTTCCTTGTTGTCCAAGTCAAAAGTTTCAAATTGGACTAAGCAGTCAGTTTATTCTGTTTTTCTTGTCCTCAATCTCTGAACACAACTGGTCTTTTCTCTACACAGTATAAGGGATCTGCTTAGAGATACATGAGCAAGGCCCAGTTTGTAAATCTGCAATATCAAACCAGGAAGACTGCTAGAAAAAGAGGCTTGCATAAAATTATTACTATAAGATAACAATATATTAGAAATGCTTATCTCATGTCGTATTCTTCCATATATCTTGGATTAATAAGAGTAAAGATCGAGCTTGTTTTATTCGCTTACCATCTGGATGATCCATAAATTGGCATTCCAGCTTTTACAGGGTAAGACAGCACATTAATCTTACACTGAAGACATACGATGTCCATATGTAAAGTGGTGATCTCAACACTGAAGGGCAGAACGCTTCTCTCAGCTCTACCACCACGGGGCCAAATTTATACTTAATATATAGTCGGACACGTCACTTCTCATAATTGCTGCCACTCTGATGGTAATGCTGCCAAAGACTGGTGTACCGGAAGTGTGTTTGCAACTCGCCATTCTTGTGCACCGCACACACTCCCTGTGTAATGCAGAGTATTCAAATGCAACAGCTCAAGTGGCTTTACTCATGTCTGGCATGTGAGGCATGTGCCATCTGCCAACAGTAGATACTCATACACACATACACAGACAAAACATACCCACAAGCCCATCTGCAGCTCGCCGCACATGTCGAGGTTTGTGCCGCTCATATGTGGGAAAAGTGCCAGCTGACTGGCACCTGGCACGCCCCCAGCACTGCTGCAGCAGGTGTGAACGGGTGTGAGCGAAGGGGTTACAGAGTTTTACATAACGCCTCACAGCAGAGGTAGAAGGGGGCTGGGGTGGCTTAACTCATGTCTGGCATGAGTAAAAGGACCCTGTAAATTAACAGACCCAGTAAAGGAAGTACTGGGTAAGGAATACAGACCTCATATGGTCTAGGACAGCAGGGGGAGGAGTAGTGAGCGAATGGCACTGGCATCCAATGGCAAACCACATGGGAGAGACGCAGAAATGAACCAAGGATACTGGGACAAGTTTTTTGAAAATATGAGATAAAACTACTGGGAAAAGAGAGGAATGAAGTCCTGAGGTGAGAGAATTGGAGTTATAATACACTAAATGATCCTGTTCATCATCCATCGTCTAGTCTTAATAAAAAGGGAATTGTGTGGGAGTAGAGTAGCTTAACAGATTCACAGGTCAGTACACTACAAGCATGAGGGCAGAAAGTCAGAGAGAGCAACATCCAGCAATAATGCAGATTTTTTTAAAAATACATTAGTAAATACATTTTTAAAAAACCCAACTGCATATCCAATGGTAAGTATGGTATCTGCTCAGTTATATTAAATATATAAATGAACTGCATATTTGAGAACCTAAACATGATTGAAAACTCGTGAAATGTTGCTCGTGTTAGGTCGCGAGTAAATTGACTTATTTTATTGGTCCCTTAAATTCAAAACCATATACGAATTTAACACATATATAAAATTTGGTACACACGTGTCATATGAGACACAAAAAATTCCTCTTGGATCCACACCCTGAACCCAGTTCTCCATTTTCAATTTCTACATGAAATTTTCACATATTTTATACAGCAGCATCACATATAATGAGTGGATGTTTCTTATTCTGGATTCAAGAGAAGTTCAGTCCACACAGCTGCAATAATTTTAGCTGTGCCTCGGTCTCCCACTATTGTTTTCTCTAATGTAACTTTAGCGTTCACCAACCTGCTGCTTGCTGTAATTATTTATTGGAAAGATAATATTCACTGGTATCAGTTTTCTCATCTAAGTCAAGGCACTAAATGAACTCATCCAGGCTACAATGAAAATACAGGTGAACGCAGTTTGATGAGCTTTCTCATGATGTGCACCGTGGCGTGAAATGAACAAAACTATCTGGTAGTAAACACTTAATGATAGAGAGACACATTAGGGCCGTGAAACTGCCAAACATTGAAATGGTGAAGTCGTTACATAGCTGTGACCTAGCCCTGCAAAACTAGAACCATCTGCAGTGAGGGGGAAAAAAAGATGAGAGCCAGACAGAGGGGGTGGGTTGGCAAGCATCAAAATAAATCTATAAATCAATGGCACAAATTAAATCCCACTCCCTTTATGAACCCACGCAAAACTCGTAAGCACTTCAGTGTAGCCTACACAAACAAGGGGCCCGGTGCCAAAAACGCACATAGTTGTTCCCAGTTTAGTGTTTGAGTTTGCAGCCATCTGGAATGTATTGTTGGGGAGATGGCAAGCAGGACGACTTACGGTCATATGATGTTATGTCGTGGAAATTTCTTTCACCCGAGCCGACCTCCTACTCTGGTCCTCCCTATTCCTTCTTCTTAACTGTTACTTACACTGCAGATCTCCTCTTGATCAAAAAAGATGCGGAGAAAGGCGCAAAAACGAGGCCGAAGCTAAACGTCTGCAGCTCTGCCGATGCGAATGTGAGGAAATAGGTTTCACAGGGCTGACTTCAGTGTGAAGAGCTAGCCTACGCGCACAGACTAATAAATGTGGTGAAAA
Organism: Neolamprologus brichardi; assembly: GCF_056152115.1. Classification (NCBI taxonomy): domain Eukaryota; kingdom Metazoa; phylum Chordata; class Actinopteri; order Cichliformes; family Cichlidae; genus Neolamprologus; species Neolamprologus brichardi. Next base: position 10,160,727 of record NC_142117.1, on the reverse strand, counting down.
GAATTTTTACATCTTGCGCCGGCTTAAGTTGGTATTTTAACTGTGAGATGGTTGGTGGTTATTAACAGCATGCGTGCGTGGGAGTTACTATAATTATCAGTAATAACAGCACATTCCCGAATATATGTATATTACAAATGTCTTGTATTTGTCTCACCTCTGTATTAACAAGACATGATCTGTGTTAAGACTGCTTGTGCGTCCAGCTGCGTTTTGTGCCTGCCAGATGTGACTCCGATTGATTTCTTTGGCACAATGCCTCTCTTTCACACACACACACACACACACACACACACACACACACACACACACACGTACATACGTAACGTCCCACCCTGATCCAGATGTTCTGTGTTCAACATCGGCCCAGAGATTTTGGCAAAATGGGACATACTCCTCCCTCACACATCTCCTCAACCAGATGCTCAAGAAAAACACAGCTCAAACAAGAAGGGGAGTAGGGGTGAGAGCGGTGATGTTACCACACACACACACACACACACACACAATGACTCACTGCCACCTCGTATTACGGAAAGCCATATGTGTGTGGAGCTCCAAAGAAACTAGGAATGGACATAAAGAGGTGGAGCAAGTCTCCAGTGTGTGTGTGTGTGTGTGTGTGTGTGTGTGTGTGTGTGTGTGTGTGTGTGTGTGTGTGTGTTTAAGCGTGTTTATCTTTGTGAGTGCAGTAACAGAGTATTGCCTTGGCTTAGTCATCATAGTGCTGACCACTTTATCTGGACACACTGTACCCACTCTACTAAAGTCCGGCTTTGGCTCTTTGGCTGTGCAAATAAGACACTGAGGTGTTTCGCTAAAGCTGCGAGTATGACTCACAACTTTAAAGTTATAGTAGAATGGGAAAGTATCAAAGGTCTCTATTACCACAGCAGCATGCAGGAGCGAGAGTGTATTATACTCTGAAAAGATCCACAGTGGGTTAACAAATTACAACACATACATTACTGGTCCTAAACTCAGTAATCACATTGTAATTGCAAACAGCCATGTCAGTTGTGTTACATAAGTTCGAAATGATCTGCATAATGGTTGGATTTTTCATAACTCTTTAAACTTGCTTTTCTACAAAGTTCAGCTCATGCATGTTATCTTATTGGCACAGTCACACTAGAGTAAAAATAGATATTTTGGGACAGATTCACAAGCAGTTGGAGCGACAGGCTGGTTCCCCAAGAAGATGACCATGCTCCATCTGAACTCCATCTTATCGCTGTTTTATGACCGTCTTGATCCACCAAAGTGACTCTGAAAATGCTAACTGACTGTGAGTGTTTGCAGACACGATCACCATCTGCAAAGCAACCACATCAACGGCAAAGATATCACAAGTGCATTGCACACTTTCGTAATAATTTAGTTTTCCCAAGTGTGACTGCAGCATAATTAGCATAGTGTTTGTGCAATATGCAAGCATTCTCAAGTTTATGAGCTTAGAATATTTTCCTGCCTTCACGATTCCCTTCAGTGTTAAAGAGTATAAAGTGTAATAAGTGCAGATACTATCCCACAGCTGAAGTCCTACGTATTTACCTTTGAAGAGGAATTTCTCTGCTAAGAAATTGTAATATGGTGGTGTTGGGTCGGCAGCCAGCTTTTCTGCTCCAAACCAAAACAATGAAAACATTACCCTAATAGGTAATGTTTGCATAAATCAGCAAACACATCGGATGCAGGCACATTATGCTGACACGACGCGCACACACGCAGTAAAAACTGACCCAGTTTGTGGTCCCTGCAGACTTCACACACTGACACTGAGTGACCCACATAGAGACACTGACACATACTAGCATTACTATTATCCCCAAGTATGTCTCTGTTTGTCTCATACTTCCTGAAAGTGACAGGTGGTGTGTGTGTGTGTGTGTGTGTGTGTGTGTGTGTGTGTGTGTGTGTGTGTGTGTGTGTGTGTGCGTGTGATTAAAGTATAAAGGAGCGTGATGCAGCGGACATAAACCAGGGCACTTGTATTTAGACTGAAGTTTGTCCCAGGACAGGATGCAGTGCAGTGTTTTATTAATCTAAGCAGGACTATGTATGTTTATGAGGGAGAAGGATACAGATACAGAGAGTGTGTTTTGTGCGTCTCTAAGCCTTTGTTACTTCCTGGAAACAACTCCCTCCCTGCAGGATTTGTGTCAGATGGAGCAAACAATCTCCAATAGTTCACTGCTTTGTAATACTTTGAATTCCTGCACATTCACATGTACAAAAATACCAGAGAATGTTCAGTAAAGTACTTGAACTTACTCTTATATCCAATATTTCATTCTTACTGTGAACTACAACAAGATATTAGCTATCTGGGAAAATTCCTGTATTCTTTGCACCACAGGCCTATAACAATATTGGTTCATTTAAACATTTAAAAAACTCTCTATTCTTGATACCTGAATGCAATTAGTTACTACAGAAATCTTGGACATGGTGACCCATTAGCGACCTCTTAACCAACGGTGGATCCCACCTCGACAACAAACTACAACAACTAAAGCCTGGCCAGTATTTCCAGCTGCTATTAGCTATTTGCTGATCTATTTGTGTCACCATTTATAACAATAAGGGGAAATTTAAAAAGTAAAGAGTGTTTACGATGCATAGTTTGTACACCAGGCCACCCAGCAACTAGGAACACTAAAAAAAACCCACAAAAAAAACCCCACACACAAGAACTAACCGATCCAAGCAGAGTTACGCAGACTGCCATTGAATAAATAGGGAAATCTGTTTTTGAATGTGTCTGAAAAAATAATAATCGGACGATACATATCAGATTATCGGATTTTAAAATGGCCAAATATTAGGTTTTAATCATAACACTGCTAAATTAAATATTTAAACGTAAACTTTCACATCCCCAAAAGTCTTTGCATTTCAAAAACTGAGAAAAAAGAACACCAACGCTTGTCAGAAAAAGAAAGAATCAGAGCTCAAACACTTGTAAAAACTTAAAATGTACAAACCGAGTTTGCGCTCCCTCGTCTGAAGCTATATGAAACATTTATACCCTAAGGTGTAGTAGTTACTGCGAACAAATCTAAAGCAGAGCCTCTCTGGGAAGAGCAGATACAGATCAGTGGAGTGCTGTATACACTGTGGAGGCAGCTTTCCTGTAAGCGTGGAGGTTTAAATGCATCAAAACTGCTCCCTTCTGTCGAGATTAGGAATTTGTACAGGCTGATGTACAGTGGCAGCTGAAGCAGAGCCATGTGTTAAACCATCAGCCTGGCACCCACTGTGGCTATTGTCTCCATCTCTATCTCCCTCTCACTGTTTCTCTCCTCTACACACACACACACGCACGCACGCACGCACGCACGCACGCACACACACACGCACGCACACACACACACACACACACACACACACACACACGCGCCTCAGTTTGCTCCATAAACCAGGCCCAAGTCTTAAAAAGAAAGTGGGTTCATAGATCTCTCAGTCATTGAGATTCAGGGCCAATCCGCAATCCATAGTAGTTTTCTTTAATGCACTGCTTCTCACACTGTACTCCTGCTTAATACTGCTCATAACACCATGTAATATAGTGTAAAGGCATGTCCTTGAATGATTTTCTCCTCTTCAAAATGCATTATTTATGAAGTCAATTCCCATGCCTTTAGATTCCCCTCAGTGTGTACCTGCACTGTGAGCAGGGTTAATTATTTTACAAAATCTAACAAAGAAAGAGAAAACTGTGCCTGGGAAGAGATCCTACCTCTGTCTAACTTCATTGTCAGCAAATAATCCAATACCCACCAGCATATAAACTCTGAATAACTGGATTTATTTTAATTTTTTTATTTTTTGTGAAAGGAAATCACATGGTCAAGTCTTTTCTCAGTGGATTTGACTCAACAAGAAAATTGCAAATGTGATAGAAATGTGTGGCTGTATCAGAAGGCCTGCAGTATATCATTTTAGATACAATTCTTAAATCGCTTAAAAAAGCTGGATCAGCTCTAAACATCCAATACTGGTTACTGTATCCCCTTCTATAACAGATCGGTCATATTTTTAGGCGACAACTAACAGTTATCGCTACAGCGATTAGCTCCGCCCCACCTATCATCTCGGCCAAGAGTGAGAGTGTGTGAGTGAGTGTGTGCTTGCGTGGTGTGTTATAAAGTCGATACGCTTACCAGACACCAATTGGATTGACTCCGACTGGTAGACGTACAAACACACCCTGTCCTTCCTCTGACCCTCTAATGCAACATGATCTTTTAGGGGGGTTCTGGGCAGTTTGAGACCTTACTGAAAGCTGTCCCAATATAATTATGTGCAGAGTGTGCACAAGTGTGCGTGTGAAAGCGAGACAGTGAATGTTCATCCTGGTTAATGCGATTGAATGGCCCTCTGTGACTCAAAGCAAAGTGACAATTTAGGGCATTATTGCAGCAAAGGGTGATTAGAGCATGAGAAACAGGTTCTCATCGGGATGGTAAGCACTTGTAGTAGTTGGAGGTGACTCAACCAGCTGATCCAGGATCAGTTCTCTCATTTTTCTTTCATCTAAACTGATTTACTGAAACTAATTTCTCACATTGAGGCAATATGCCAGAAAGTTACACATGAACTATACTTCTGCTAAACAGAACCCGATTTTAACCCTACACCGCAACCTGACGTGCACCTCCCGAGAAATGTAACTACACGTCAGGTCGACGCTGGGGTTTCACTGCACAGAAAAACAATGCGAACACATAAGCGCCAGTTGTGAAAAGTAATGCCTTCCAAACTGTTTTCCCAACCTGCTTTCCTTCTAAGGCTATGTCCACACTAGCCCAGTGTGTCTTTAGACAAAAACGGCGTTTTTGTCTAAAAAAAACGCTCCGCGTCCACACTAGCGTTTTCAGTCGTTTTCACAGAGTTGTGCGTCCACATTGAAACGGTCGAAAACGCTTACGTTCCAGTACTGCGCATGCGTGAAACACAAGAAGATTCGACCTGCCTCATTTCTGTCTGTCGTTTGTTTACTTTCCAGCTCTTTGAAACGTCGCGGAAAAATGTCGGGGAAAAGCACCGAGTTTTTTAAATGGTCTAACAATGAGGTGGAGTTGCTGCTGCGAGTAACACAAAAGCACAAAGTCGCAAAAGCGAGTGAGAATTAAAGAATTTGAAGAAAAGCTATCTGAAGCATGTACAGACTGATATTAATCTTTAATAGGGCTGTCAAAATGAACGCAAACTAAACAACTGCTGTATAATGCCCTCTGCTATTTTTAATTGGTCACATGACTGCATCGTATGACTAACATGCGTCATCGTTTTTGAAAGTCTCCGTTTTCGCTGTCCACACTGCGACGCAAAAGCAGTGAGTATGCGTTTTCGAGAGCATTTTGAAAACGCTGCGTTTTCCTTCAGGGGAAAACACCGTCTCCGTGTGGACGGGAGGCCAAAACGGAGAGAAAACGCATTAGTGTGGATGTAGCCTAATTATGAGCAGGGACGACTTCACCGGCTGCCACTGAGACTGTAACAAAGAGCAAATTACGCTACTTCTCCTTTGACAGATGACCTGATGAACTTCATCATGTCAACTTGTGCTAGTTTTCTTTGATACAACACGGCTTCCACTTCAGTGAATTATGATCCTATTTAGAGTAAAACTGATGATAAAGCAGGTTATCAAAGTTTCATTAAGAAAGATACAGACAGGAAAAAAAGTGTGTTATTGAAGGCTTCAAAACAGTAGTCCTCAAACCAATGTGTGACATCACATTAGCTACATCGATCATACACAGTCTACCTGCACACAGGTGCCACAGCTGCAATCGATCAAAGTCAAACCAAGTATAGCTAGCTATAATGGATGTTTACAGTCAAATCTGTGGCCAGGTATATGACCTCTAACCATTGTTTTCTCCTCCAAATACGATGGTCCACATGCTAGTGTTTCTTTCAAAAGACTTTAGCAACCTTCCTATGTTACCAGGTCACAGACAGCAAAGTGGTATGTAGGTACACTCAAGGAATAATTTTTTACTCTCAAAAAAATGTTAAAAAATAAAAGTAAAATGAAACTGAAATATTTAAAAGCAAAGCTTAATTTATTTAAATCCTTGATCTTTAAGGAAGATGTGCTCGTTATAAACTGAATGTATATCGATAAAGTAAATTTCCTTTGGCCAGATTCTACGTTTGATACGTAGAATCTGGCCAAAGGAATCAAAAATCTACATGGAATTCAATTAATAAAATCTGCATTTTGGGCAGAAAGTTTTTTTTAATGTATAATATAATGTTGCTATAAGGAATGTGAAAAAATATGACCATTTGTTGCTTTTATAAATCTGATATCAGTGTAGCTCAATTCACAGGTTATTGCCCATAAAATAAGAATGTGAACGTTGTCACTGAGCACAGTTTCGATGAAGATCCATTAGGTGATCATGGTCTGCAAGTCTCACTAAAATCTGACCAATACTCTAGGAGGAGTAGCAATTCTTATGAATTGCAGACAGACAGACTAACGCCTGACGGGTGAGCTGTCCTTCAGACAGTGACCTAAAGATGCTAATCAGTACTACCATCAAAAATGACATCCCATATATGACAACCATATAGTGTCTAAAATGGCACTGGCATACTCATTCAAATCAACCATTCAATGTTTTCTGAATGAATTGCAATGTTTTATTTTAACCATTTTTCACCAGTACTGTCACAATAAATCTCTCTCTGTAGTCAACATTAGACCTGTAACAAGCAAAAGATCATAGCAACAAAAAATATGAGCTATAATTCATGACAAAAACTAAAACAACTGAAATTTTAAAAGTGCTGTTTTGAGTTTAAATAAGTCTTAATTTTGCAGAGGAATATTTTTGCGGTCCTGCTACCTTTTGTGGCAACAGTTTTATGGCATGTTTTGCTTCCACATTTTGTTCGACATCTACACTTGTCTGAAACTTCCAACTCTTGCCTGTTTTCCCATTTGTAGTATATAAATACGCATGCTCACCGCAGTGGTCCAAACAGAAAAAATTCCAGTTGGGAGGGGGCTATTAATGATGCATTCACATGGTGTGGGAGAAAAAAAAATCTCACAGTGAATTGCATGCTTAACAGCTTAATATTTCCCTGACGATTAATACCTGATGGTTATGATAAAGCCATTTTAACAACATGGAAAAACTCGGGAGGCATCGAGTATATTCGATATATCGCCCACCCCTACTTCGAGTGAAATTTCTGTGAGAACTACGAAAAGGAATAGAAGCAGGAAGCAGCATTCCAGAGTTTTCTCTGACAAGGTAAAACACATTTCACTATCCCCATTTTATAAGTATTGTGGTGTTTTAATTAGTGGTTATCATACCACTAATGAGTTCTAAGAAAGTAAAAAGTACAACAGCTAATAGGTGTTACACCAAGTAGCATTAGCTAAATTTAGCTAGTTAGCTTGAATTCTATGCTAACGCTATTTTACACTTGCACGCCTTTTTTAAAAAAATTAATAAATAAATAAATATATATATATATATATATATATATATATATATATATATATATATATATATATATATATATTTACATTTGTTAAATAGATTTAGTAATTGGACATTATTGAAACCCTTTAAACAAATGTGTTACAAAGATTTTATGATGCATGATATGTAACAGCACTGCCAAAATAATGGTAACATATACTATTTTGTGTTATGCTAACAATTTAAATATGCACTACTCTTAAGGGAAGTTCCTTACCCCCAGTTTACATATTACTACTACTCATAACCACAAGCAAACACAAAAATGCATAATTTCCTTGGGGATTAATAAAGTATTCTGATTCTGATTTTGAAAACACAGTTTTCAAATGTACATGCCATTTTTCTTCTGTTCCCAGTTCGCCTATTCAAGCTAAAAATCTAATAAGTCTGAGATCAGATAAAGTCAGTGGAAGAAAATGTAATCTTCCCCTGAAAGAAAAACAAATTTCATTGCACGAACAAAAGTGGGGGAACAATCGATGTCGTGGGTGAGGAGGTCAGAAAAAAAAAACATCCTGAAATTAAAATGATCTGCTTCCCACTGCTTTCTGCAAATAGGGTTGAACTGGGGAACTTTAAATTACATTCTGTTACCTTTGCAGAGGGAGTGCGAAGCCGTACAGAAGCACGTGCGTGTACGTTCAGGCACGCACATACACATACACCTCCTCATCACCAGGAGACGCACACGCAGCTCCCACACCTATTATCCTCTTCCTCCAGGCTAATCACAAAGCTGTGTCCCTGCCCCTCCTGTTTCTGTTTCAATTCCCACCCACCCAAGTTAAGCCTGGAGAGAGGACTATCTATATCAGTGCTGGCGTGTGTGTTTGTACAAGGCGACTTGCCTCCTCTCCCCTTTTTTTGTACCAGTACCCTTCTGTGTATACTTGAATCTTGTCATACCTGTGTGTGTGTATGTGTGTGTGTATGTGTGTGTATGTCTGAATGGGTTCCAAGGCACAAAAGAGAGGCAGATTAACATAACAATATCCAAATCCCCTTCTGCCCTTGGAACAGCAGCCAAAGAAACCAGGCTATGTGTATTTGTTCCTGTCTGCGTGCTTCTATATGACCTTATATGAGTGCATCTTTGTGCGTCTCCATCTGTACCAAAAGCGTGGTCACGATTGTGTGCCTGGGGTGTGTCTGTAACAGTAACAGAAAAAGTATGTGTGTGTGTGTGTGTGTGTGTGTATGCTAATCTAAACTCAGCGCACCCAGGCGTGAAGTGGAGCAGTCTAGTCAATATGCTCCAGTATCATATTGTCATGCTGTGTTTCCACTTTGTATTCCCTGCTATCAGTTCAGGCCAGACCCACAGGTCAGCTTATCGGTTGTACTACACTTGTGATGTGACAGCAAAGTGCGCGGCCCACTTTCATCTCTAGGGTCAGCGAATAAATTTACAAACCAAGGAAATCGTAGAATAACCAGCAGATACTGCAGGCAGGAGACATATTGCATATAAATCTGCAACTCGATGAAAGTCTTTGCTGTGTTTTAAATAGCATGCTTCTACACTACTTACACTCGATATTTTGAGTCCATAAGTGTTTTCCCAGCACATGAAGTGCTCTGCAAGTACCAGGGATCAGTCATGTTGCCGATGCTAGCTCGCTAGCTAGGAATGGCACATTCTTTTCAGGTGCTGCAGCTAAAACCACACACCCAAAGGACTGTTTATTGTCTTCCCACTAAGGAAGAGTAAGTATTAGTTTAGTTGCTCCCAGGGGCTTCGGCAAATTGCACGCAAGATGTTAAACCCAAAGTCCACAAGTTTTCCTACCGTCTTAAATTCACATACGACACAAGTTAATGTTTAGTGTTCACAGTGCAGTGACAGATTTTGTGAACCAAAAGATTTCGCACAACTGGAAATCAGTCAAATACTAGCGAGCCAAATAACTTTTGCAAGAACTGCTGCAGTAATGTCTCAGGGTCTTACCAGCTCCACCCTTGTGCTTGAATTGTGCAGAATATACGTCAGACTCCTGTGTCAGTGAACGATACCAAATGACCTGGCGTGGCTCTGGCTGCATTCACACACTCTGAACTCTCGCAGTCAAACAAAGCAGAATTAACCTTATAGTCTTTGAGTTTTAACCTGTGTCTAATAAACACTGCGGCATCTGTGAAGCATTCACATTCACGTCTGTTATTTCTTTCTTTCTTTTTAACCCTGTCATCCTCTCTATATTTTCTCCTCTCCTGCTTCTTCCAAAGAAAAAGGGAGATAATGTACATTTTCTCCAGAATGATTCTGCTTTGCCCCAGCTTCTTCCTCACATCCACTCCCTGCTCTTTTCTTTGTTAGCACTCCTGAGTTTCACTTTCACACCCATCCTCTTGTTATCACCCTCACGTTGAGTGTCTCACCTCAATTTGTCCTCATTTCACTCATCACACAGGTCTCAGTCACTTGCGGCATTCTCACTCTTATGCCTTGTTCTCAACACTCATGAGAGCTGGCCTCACAATTATCTAATCATGAGGACAGGGAGAGAATGGGAGTGAGAAACTGAGAAGAGGCGCTGAATTTGGGAGGGAATTTAACACAAATCTTGCTCTGGGCAAAGGGTATATGGCAGGTGTCCATGCATGAACTTCTGAGCATGCTCAGATCTATATGTGCACAGAAATTATGTGCCGGCACTAACGCTGTGCAAATAAAAATAAAATGTTGGGCGTTTCTATCAATTTAGCAGGTTTAATCTCTTCCATATGGGCATGGGGGCTAATGCATCTGCTAAGGCTATTAGCCGCTATGAGCCCTGTGGATGCATGGTAGACTAGACCTATTATCGGTTTGGCAGTGACGGAAAACACAACCATAGCCAAAAAACCCAACAACAACAGCAAACACAGTTGTCTCTGCTGTGAAAAAACACACAGATCCTTTGCTGACCTCTACAGAGCTAGGTCAGGGTCAAGCTGATGAACAGAAAATAAGGTGAGGCTGAGGAAAAACAGTCCAAGGTGCTGATTGCTACAGTAACAGCTGACCCAGTTAGAATCCAGAATGTACCCAGATACACGATTACACACATATGCAGGAAAAATAATGTAAAACGTATTCACAGATACCCTGCAAAGCAAAAACGCACATGTACGCTGAATACCATCAATCAGTTCCTTCCCGAGGTTGGACCACATCCCCTACACTGTATCTGACTCACCTGAGTTCAATGGCCTCCCCCATCTCGCCCCAGGAACTCATTTCAAACAACAGCAAGTGAGAGAAGATGCAGAGGGATGGCAAGCTGAGAGAAAGACGTCCCTCAGACTGGCAGCAACAAGGAAAACATGAGAGGACGAGAGGAGCTAGAGAGCATGTGATGATATTGCGCTCAGAGTGAGGGACAGAGTGGAGGCGAGTGCGCAGTGAGGGGAGTGAGAGAGAGAGAGAGAGACAGAGAACCACACCTCTTCTTAAGGGATTAACTTGGAGAAAAAAAGCGGCAACACATTCTCACACTCGTGTGCCGCCGTGCACCCAAACACCAATCAAACTACCCACGACCTACGGTGCGGATGAGCGTCTGGCATACAGACGCGGACAAACAAATACAGCACGCACACACGTATGCTCACAGCTGCTCTAAAAATAAAGACAAATCAATGTTTGATGCTCCAAATCCTGAGAGTGAGGAAAGAAGAGAGTGGGAGGATGGAAAGAGAGGGAGAGGAATGAGAAAAAGGAAAAGGGAGGGGTGATTAAGCGAGACATGGCGGGTGGTGACACAGTTTTCTTTGCTCTCCATCTGCTCTGGGCGCACTGGTCAAGAGTGCACTGGGGGAGAGGGCGAGAACTGGGGCTGGAGCCTGGGGACAAGACACTGGAGCTGGATCAGGAGAGGGTGTGCGCACTGGAACCCAGCCTGATAGTATGCTTCCACAGAGGTCTTTATTGGACACGTGTTTTTCCAGCACTGGATGCTGAAGGGTATAGGCCACAGCTGTACAACAGGCAGGGTACCCATCAGATGATTAGGGATAGCCTCAACTCCCTTTGCAAAGTGATGAAACGCACAAGCCACTCCCCAGCACACGTTTACTGGCAAAGCCAGAGAAACGTGGATCAGGAAACACTGATGTGTTTCTGTTTTGAATGTTAAGACGGTGTGTTTCAGTGAGAACTGGTCCATACTGCAATTCATTTTAGAAGCACTGTTACAGTTCTGACACAAGATTTGGCATTTTTGGGAGGTTTGTAGGTCACGTGAAGCCAGAGTATATGCTGTTAAGGTCACCTTTATATAGAACTGTGCATCAAATTTAGAGCAGTCAGTTACACAGAGTGACTCTTAAAGAGTACCATAATCGAAGCTTATTATATGCACACTTACATTGGACTTAGAACGTTTAGTTAATCAGGATAAAAATGTACACATTTTCACGGTGATGCAAGAGAAGAAAGGTTTACTAATGTATTGGTTTTAGTGTTTAAAACAACATTTTAAAAAAAGACTCGGAGGAGTCCTATCTCAAGCCACAATATATGAAGCTTGCAAAAACTCACTTACTAACATTAGTGGGCAATTTCATAGCAAATATTTGTTTGCATATTGAAATGAACTGACTGCACACGAGTTAAGAAAACAACACCAGTAAAATTAACAACACACATGAGCTGTATATATATATATATATATATTTATTTTTTTTTTGCACTCATCCTATGTTTGCCACATTTGGCCCAAAGTGTTCAAAGCTAAAGCACAAAATAGGTGCTTTGTCAACTTGCAAATGCTTTATTATGTTGTTAGTTTCAAGATGAAGGATCACGCCATATGCTGTATTTAAAGGAAATACACACCGGCATACTTTCCTGGGGCCAGAAGGGGTTAAGTCCTGCTTTATTGATGCAATAAAACGGTTATAAACAATCTATGGGAAAATTACCATACTTTTTTTCCTTTAGTAAACATCTTCCTAATGAGGTTGTAGTCTTAATCACAAGTTTAAAGTTTTCTTCAAGACAACATAATGTTTGCAGTAAAATACGTAAAGTATGTTTCTATTTAGAGTAAAAAGAGATTATAATGAAGCAGAGTATGCTTAAGGGTGAAGGTCAAAATGCTTCCAGCTGGCCACAAAATAGTACTCTACAAACGTATGAGTGACAACACAACAGCAATGTCGATCTTTAATATATAGTAAATATTCTGTACATTCTTCTTCTACTTTCAGCTATTTCAAAGAAACTCAACCACTTACAGTTTTCTTAGTGAGTCTGGTGCTGCTAGAACTTCTGGTCTATATCAAAGATGAAGAGTTTTCCACAGAGGTCTGGTATCAATTTCTTTCTAACCCAAAGTTTTTTTGATGACTTAAGCAACGTTATCAAAGTTAATCCAATTTCTTCTCCATCCCGAGTCACTCATGACTTTATACAATATTTTTTCACATATGACGTCCCCAAAGGTAAACAGACTCCCATGCGTGAAACTGGTGGAGCTCCTCTTTAATGAAGGGCAGATGTTAGAGGTTGGACCAGGTTACGGTTGCAATGACGAAAAGGTTTGTTTGTTCAGTGTACTGAAAAAAAGATGTTTGCAACATCAGCGAGCCAGCCAATATCTGTGGCAGTTAGACTATATATTGAACACCACATTTCAGCTGTTTGCCACACAATGGTTTCTATGAAGGATCACATTACTGATGCTGAAATAACTTTCCAAATCAGTAAATCCCCGATCATAATTCTATAATGCTGTGCAGACTTTTGGCTGCTGATAAGCTCTCAAACTTGTGAATCATTATCTCAAACCAAATGCCGGGGATATTATTTGTTAATCACGTTTTTTTTTAACCAACACACGCCTTACAACGCAGTGCTTTGCAGCAGGGCTGTTTTCATTTTGCATAGCTACTAAAACTGGGGATACAGAAGAGCAAGGGCTGGGTGACTTACAGAGTTAGGCTGAATGTCACACACTAAATGAAGATGACTGTTGGGTCTGTGGGAAACAAAGGCAGCAGTGCATAGATAGAGAGGTACAGCTACTGTAAGAGGACTGACAGAAGTTTGGGGATTAGACAATAAATAAATAATAAATTTAATATGTTGGGCGGTGAGGGGTGGGGTCATTGAGTCAAACAGGACTGTTGGACTGTGTAGTATGAATGTACACCGTGGACTATGACGGTCTTGTCAGTCACAGATGATTTGCTTCTTCTTAGCCACCTGGGTAAGATTAATGTCTTCTAGCCTACACCCAGAAATTTTGAGGCTACAAGACAACAACCAGCTGTATCAGAGGTTTAGCGCTGTTTCCAAGTGGATAAAATCAATTATCTGTCAGGAAGCTGAATCTGATCACAAGGATTTGAGATGCCTTCTAATATAAGTCAAGGTGTGACTTGCAACTGGAGCCAGACTTTTAAGTCTTTATTTTAGGCTGTAGTAGCCTGAGGCTAGTCTCTCTCTTGTCTCTCTTTTCACACATTCCCAGGCTTCCATGATGCCAGATCATCCTCTAAGCTGTTTACCCTCCAACACCCAGAGCCAGAGATCAGCGATAGATGAGACAGAAGGATCAAAACGCTCCGTTTGTGCTCTGGTGTTACACGTGTCTTTTTTTTATACAGCACTCTGGGCATTTATGGCTCCCAGCTTGGAACAACCAACACCGTCACCTTTCATGCTGTATCTTACATTAGGTTCCTTCACACGGACTTTTATTTCCGTATTTCTTTATTCATCTGAAAGACCAACACCATCCAGTCATTTTAGCTGTGGGCAAAGCCTTTGCCTTGTTTTCAAAACCTTTGCAGCTCACACACCGCTAAAACAGTTTCTATGCCATAGCTCAAACCATTCATTGACCCCCTTGAGCTCTACAGATGGAGGCACCGTCATCCTACAGGAGACCACTTCCATCACGACAACAGACAATTCAGTTCAATTTTATTTAACATTATTTATACAGCACCAACTCACAACTCAGTCGCCTCAAGGCGCTTTATATTTTAAGCTAAAGATGCTACAATATTAAAGAGAATCCCCAACGATCAAACGAGCAAACATTTTGAGCAACACTTGGTGACTGGGGAAAGGAAAAACTCCCTTTTAACAGGAAGAAACCTCGAGCAGAGCCAGGCTCAGGGAGGCACAGCCATCAGACACAATCAGTTGGGGATGAACAGAGGAAGACGGGACAAAAATCACACTGTAGTCGACAGCTAACACGTTCAGGCTTTCCTTGAATTTGTCACCCACTTTTAGAATATACATAACATGATGTACATTCACATCCCTGTTTTTGTGTGCTAATGCTTTGGCAGCATCCATCACATAAAATATCCACAAATAATAAATCCACTTTGAGCTGAAAACAATTACAGTGAAACGGTGACAGGCCTAACAACACTGTGACTCTTCCTTAAGTGCTCCCATGGGTAAACTTGTCTTACTGTTCTTTCATTAGACAAGACCACAAACAAATGTGTAAATATGCTATGCAGCTGAAGCAAAGATCAGCAAAGCTCCATAAACAATCACATCTAATCCACTAATCTCATTCAACACAAGCAGCATGCAACACATACAACTGTTACCGCTTTACCCACTGTCTTATGATGTCACATTTTGTGCTAATAAAAAACAAAAACCCTCACATTTATATAAGGATTGATTACAGACCTGGGAAAAAACAAAGACAACAAAAGGTTTCAAGTAGCCTTGAAATTTCTAACACTTCTTCCAAAAACTGTTACCACTAATATGGCTTAACCTGAAAAAGGCCAATATTTGAATTTCACATCATATTATAAAGGCGTGCAAATTCAACACGTTGTTGTTGCAAGATAAGCTGCTTGCCTTGTTAAAAAAGGTGCACAGCAAAAAC
Source organism: Neolamprologus brichardi (assembly GCF_056152115.1). Lineage (NCBI taxonomy): Eukaryota > Metazoa > Chordata > Actinopteri > Cichliformes > Cichlidae > Neolamprologus > Neolamprologus brichardi. The sequence goes on along the minus strand of NC_142117.1, from coordinate 10,145,351 downwards.
TGTGACATTTAGAAAAAGAAACAAAATGCCACAGGCAATCATTTTGTTTATCTACACTGTCATATTAAATTCTGCTCCAGCAAATATTTGATGACAGAAAAAAAAAAAAACGGACGCGACTACACCTGTTAAAGGTGATGCAATGCAGGCTTACTATGAACATCGGCGGTAAGGTTAAGATCTCTCTCGCTGTTTAATTTTGATCTCTTCCCGACATTTTTTATTCTATTGTCTTGATCACTATTAACTCGCCGTCCTCCTCTCATTTCTCTTTCATTCCTTCAGGAGAAAGCTGCAGAGCTGGAGAGAAGAGGAGGGTGAGAAAAGAAAAGGATCTAAAAATATGTGGCGATGAAGACAAAGCCACAGAAGACAAAAGAGTGAGAAAGGTGTGCTACATAATATATCTATAATATTCTAACTCTAGTGCTCTACTGTATCGCACTGTATGCTTCTTCATCTGTCTCAGATTGTATATCTGTCTACGGGGCAGACCTAACTAGCATAAGCTTATTATAACTGCTGTGTAGTTATGAAACAAGATGAGCTCACCAGCCAGGTGGGTAACACACACACACACTTCCTCATCACAATAAGTAAGCCCTCTGGCACATGTTACAATCAAGTTGTTCCACCAGAAACATGATCGTGTGTGTGTGTGTGTGTGTGTGTGTGTGTGTGTGTAATGCTGTGTGTGTGTCTGCAAAGATGTTGAATTTAAGACTGTGTGGTTTTATAACCGTCATGCCTTAGTGGTTCCATAATAGTCTGTTATTTTAACCAACACTGACTGAATGTAATTTAGGCTCCTTCTGTCACACAGACATAACCACAACTAACAATCGGTCAGGTTACAAATAGTCAATTATCTAACTCTTTGTTCAAATAAGCACTCTTCCAGTGTTGCAGGGATCTTAAGCACAGGCCGGCGCACAGTAACTGTGAACCCTTACTGGTATCTGAAATGTGACTCAAACAAATCAAGTGTGATTAGTGGGCAAGTCATTCATTTTTCTTAAAGCTGTTTTATGTTTTAGTATGAGTCACTGCACTGACATCAAATTGGGTCAGTCTGAACTCACAATGTCAGGATTCTGGCTCTGCTGCACAGAGGAAGCCATTTTTCCCACACACTCCTTCAATACTATTAAACGTAACATGGATAATAAGACAGATAGACAAGAGATCAATATCATACAATTAATAAACAATCTTTATGGAGTGTAAGCAAGTGGATCTCAAACTTTGGGGCTGGCCCCATTAAGGAAACAGAGACACAGCCAATGGGGTGAAGATTAAGGCCGCAGTGACACAAGCATAGAGACCAGTCAGCGACCCCCTGGCAACCTCCAGTCGTTAGGGGAAAAATGTGTTTTGCTGGGCCAACTGACTGCTGGAGGTAACTGGTTTTTGCTTGGGTGAAATCGGTCGTAAAGAAGGTCCTGCACCAAAAAACGTCCTTGGGATTTATTTCGTGACTAGCAGAGTCATCTATAGTTTGCATGGAAGACGTTGACTTGTCTGTAAACACAGCTGCAGTGATGAAATGTTGGGTGTTGATGGTGAACTTCTTTCAGCTTAAGTGAAGCATACCAGAAAACATTTGAGAACCACTGCTCTAAGCCAAGTGGAAGACATTGAAATCCAGCCACTTTCTATGACGTAATTTCCTTTTAGCATACCACATGCTTTAGGCATGCACCCTGAAGTGTTTGCATTAGTGTGAAGGCATGTGTCTACAAAACATATAAAGACTGTAATTCAGCAGTCAAATAACAAAAAGTTGTGAACCCAGCACATGATGATTGATTTTGGCCTCTTTGGGGAGGGCGTGCATCAACTTTTCTATCCAACACTCCTATATCTTCACCTCACAAAGATTCACCTCCCCGACAATCATGAGTAGAAGTATCTGTATACTCTGATCAGCCACAAGATTAAAGCAGCGACTGATAAAAAGGATAACACTGCTCATCTCAGTACAATACCACCTTCTGTTAAAAAAACCTTGGGTCTTGGCACCACCCACCTAAACGCTGCTGCAGACCAAGCATGTCCTCCAATGGCAGTAGCACTTTCCCAACAAAATAGTGCACTACAGGACCACAATAAAGTCCCCATGGTAGGGCTGTGCAATAAATCTAATAGTAATTCTATTTAAATTTTGGTGAGAGCACTAAATTGAGGAGGTCAACTTGCAGGTTGGTGAAACCAACTTCATGATTTCATATAGCATATTGCTAACTTCTACTATGCATCCAGTGTCGAACAGCTTCATCAGCGGTGTTCTGTAAAGAAACAGATGGGTGATGCTTAAGTGGGTCCACTCTTAATGCTACATCTGTCAATTTGAACCACTTCACCTCATCAATATGTCATTTCACCACCTCAGTGACTTCAGCTTAAGCTAACACAAGCGATCATATTGAAGCGTGATAAGAATGCCTAATATATTTCGATTTCAGCTCCATCAAAGAATCCACCAAGACCTCTTTTTTCCAACACATCAAAATCTGTAATATTGTGCACGGATGGACAGGTCATCCAATATCGACACTTGACAGCCAAATCCAGTGCCTTATCCTGACAGGCTGCTTAAATCGATTTTTACCTCCGGTCAGTACTGCTTTCTCTTTCTTCTCCCACTCCATCCATCTATCTTTTCTCTCCTCAGTGACTCTCCATCATCATATGTCTCCATTATCCCTGACTTATCTTTCTCTACAGACCAACGCGAAGCCTGTAGTTACAGACAAAGCCTCATTGACCAAATGTAACACGATGGAGGAGTGTGTGAGCGCGCCCTTCAAGTGGCTTTGGATGCACATACACACGGCTGGTGGGTGTTAACTGATCAGGCCTGGCGCTCGGATACATGATCAATAACTTTCTGTTGTCTAATGTGTGTGTGTGTGTGTGTGTGAACATTTGCACATGGGTCAGGTGTTCAAGGCCAACTGCTTGGCATTACCTCTCTCCCTACTCCCAATCAACATGACACCCAAACTCTGTCACGCTACAGTAGACATACACACACACACACATACATGCAAGGACCACGTGAAAACCTTGCTGCTCCATGGCAACCAATTCCCATGGCAACCAATGGTATGGGGTTTTTTTCTTCTGTGGGCTAGAAGAGTGAGAGGAGAATGAGGGGAAAAGGAGGGAGTGTGAGGGTGACAGATATTTGGGAAAGAAACTCTGGAAAAGAATAAAAATAGAAAGAAGGAGGAAGTGGAGAAGCAGCATGAACACACACACATACACACAAATTGGCTGTTCTGATGAGGGTGACGAGAGAGAGAGAGAGAGATACAGACAGTGACAACATTGTGGGTGAAAGGAGACCTCCCTCCTGGCTGATCACAACAAGCGCTTCGTAGCGCGGAGGAGAGATGTGGGGTAGTGTTTTGGGGTGAGAAAGAAACACTGAGATTAAAAATTAACGAAAAAGTCATCACATTTTGTGAAATGGTTCAGCTTAGAAAACTACAGTGTAGATGCTTTTTGCACACAGGGTATTAATATATATGCTGGGTAGTTAGGAGAAGAATCCGAGTGCCCGTGGTTTGCATATTTACAGCATATTTACATCTCCAGGTACCCTGTGTAAGTACTCCATAGAAACACTGTAATAGGATTGGAATAACATTTTCAATCCCTTGCCCTGTTGTAAGTGCACTGAACAGCCTTTAGCCTCTATCTTCGCTCACGCTCCCTTTTACTGGAGTGTAATTAAAACAGTGATTATGAGACTGCTTCACTTTATGGCCTTGTAAGCTAAAGAAAAAGAGAAAAACAGAGCCTTCTTGCATTTTCAGCTCCTCATTTCCTGTGAAAGGCATATGTAGCTGCTCTTGTAGCTATTTGTATTGACAGAAATACCATTCTTTGAATGGTCACTCTGTAATTTATTAATAAGGTTTGAGGATCAAGGTTCCTTTATTTGTCATTGTACACCACAATATAGAAGGGATTTTATTGTACTAAAAGTTAGAAAGCTTTATCTGTGTTATCCCTCAAAGTTGTTGCAACCTATAGGCTGCATTCTTATTATACAGCCTAGAGGTTTTTCAGTAATGCCATCAAAGCAAGAACTTTTAGGACATCTTTCTCTTATTTGCAGGCTATCATTTACTCATCCATGCACAGGACTTAAATTAAAAATCTATTTGCTATAAAATCCACAGAGTAGAGGAGAGGAGTGCAGATCTGGGGTTTTTTGCCTGTGTAACAGCACCCCTGCTGGGTGGAAGGAGCATCACTGCTATGCAGACCAGTTGCCTTTGGTCCGGGTTGTGCATGTGTATTTCTGCGTGCATGTGTTTGTGTGGATCATTCCCCAGGCTGCCTTCTATAACCTCTGACCTCCGACCTCCTGTCCAGACAGGAAGCTTCTTTTTTTTAATCCACTTTGCTGATACATGGAATGCATGTTTCAGTACGTGCGCTGAATACTAAATGCGAGCTTCCCCCCCAAGATATGAACAGCATGTGAACTCGAGTTTTCTTCACAATTCATGTGTTGACTGTGACACAATGCATTCATACATAATGCATGTTTTGCATCTAAAGCAACAACATACGAGGCCTAAAGTCTAAAAATCAATATGGCTTTCAAAGCTTTTAACATCTGCCCCATCGCTCTGCTGCTGCCTGTCTGACAGACCTCTGTCTGTCTCCGCATTCCTAAAGAGGAAGCGTTTGGAGGATGTGCTGATTTAAAAGGCTGGCTTGAAGATACAGCTTCAACGATATAGCTGGCATTTTTTTTTCTTCAAAGCCCCTTTGAAAATATTTATTTTGCATGACATGGTTATATTTTTTTAAATGTTACTTGTGTCTTTAAACACATATTAAGAAGGCCCGAGGCTTTCTCTGTATATATATGCATGTATTATCAAGCTGTGTCTTTATCCATCTGTCTGTCAGTCTATCCATTTCCCTGTGTGACACCAACCATCTGTCTGCCTGCCCTCAAATCTGTCCTGCAAGAGCGAGACGCACCAGCATGTTCTGGGCCACAAGGAAACAGTCGTGTCCTTTTCTCTTTGGCGACATCGTAACAATCCTCCTTACAGCAACATCTGGTGACACAGAAAGTTACTACACAGGAACAAAAAACATCTCAGATGCAAAACTGTTTCTATTTACAGTAAAAGAGGAAAAAAGAAAGAAAGAAAAAAACTGGGACATGAGAGGAAATTGCAGACGGGCTGTGTTATCTTTGTGGCTGCCTTTACAGAGGTTTGGGAGTTTTCGTTTCTGGAGAAGTGAGACAGAATGACCTTCACGGGGTGGTCATGTCTTATCGACCGGCACTAAAAGCCCAAGCTGGGCATGCAGCAACACACAGGCAGAGGAAATGAGTTTAGAAAGTCAGGCAGATCATACGGGGGGGCGCTGCTGCACGCTGCTCGACAGGATAAGCTTCCTGATATCCAGAAGTATTTAAAGTGACGTGTCTCAGAACTCTTTTTTTTTTTTTTTAAATCTGACACGCTTACAAGATTTTGCATGGCTATTTACTATTTAATAAAATTAAGAAAATATGCAAAACGTCGCTTTTATTAGACACGCAATGCCCTGCAGCATTCACCAAATACACTGATTCTGTTAAAGGACTGGAGGAGATGAGAAAAGGAAGAAAAAATCAGCAGAAAGGAGATGATAGCAGGGGGTTTGGGGAAAAAGAAAAGAAGAGTCATGCATGGAAACAAGTCAGGGGAAGTCAATGAAAAACAGGACTAGAAGCAAACAAGAAAGACTGAGGAGGAATAAAGAGGGAAGAAAAGAAGCGTGGATGTGAAAGAAAGCAGGAATTAAGAAGAAATGGGAAAAAGAGGAAGGCAAGAAAGTTATGTCATATCTCAGCTTCATTTAAAAAAAACATCCTAGAGCAACTTCTAAAAAGCTCACCCATGTTTAGAGGATTCAGCAGGGCGTTATCAGTTAACCTCTGTTGGGGAAAAAAGGGGAAGTAGAGGGAGATTGTGATGGTGCAGAGTAAACAATGCAGAGGTGAAGACCCTCAGGCAGAGAGATCAGGCCAGAGGCAGACAGAGACGAGAAAGACAAGCGGACTGGTGTTTGAGGCCCATGGCTGGAAAACACACTGACACGGAGAGGAGAGGAGAGGAGAGGAGAGGAGAGGAGAGGAGAGGAGAGGAGAGGAGAGGAGAGGAGAAGATAGGAGAGGAGAGGAGAGGAGAGGAGAGGAGAGGAGAGGAGAGGAGAGGAGAGGAGAGGAGAGGGAAAAAGGGAAAAGAAAGGAATTAGAGACTTTTTTTATAGTTGCTTTCTCTCCAGGATGTTGATTTGACTTCAACAGTTATCGGTCACTTTGACTTTTTTCCTCTCTTTTCAAACCTCACAACAAAACCTCATCGAACGTAAAGGGGAGGCCATTTCAATAGGCATCACACCCCTCGAAAAGCGTGGCGGAATTCTTTTAGAAACTGAGAAGTGTGTGTGTGTGTGTGTGTGTGTGTGTGTGTGTGTGTGTGTGTGTGTGTGTGTGTGTGTGTGTGTGTGTGTGTGTGTGCAGTCCCCTTGCACACGGTCACTACAGATTACAAACACACACCACAGATGGCCAGCGCGTCTCGTCTTTTCACCGCCACCACCATCGAGAATAATGGCCAGCAGTGGCCCCTCCTCCTCCTCTTCTACTCCCTTTCTCTTTTGTCAGCACGTGTGTCCGTCAAATGGAAGCGTGTGTGTCTGGGACAATGGCAGGCAGACAAAGAGCCCGCCTACCCCCCACCAGGATGCTGAATAGGGGGGCACGTGGTCCTTGTCATAGAAGGAACAATAGCGCTGAGGAAGAGGGGCAGAGAGAGGGTGTGGCACCCCTGCACCGATGGCAAGGTGCAGCCTGGGTGGCCCCCCGAGTTCAGATTTGAACTTGAAGTTAATCAAGCAAATCAGGGGAAACTAGCCAGAAGCCAGAACGTAGACCATATGGTAGATATTCTTTAAATTACATTAAAGCCAAATGCATTTACTGAGGCAAATAATGCATTATTCATTCGTCAAAATGATTAGTCACTCACTCACTTGGTTTTCGGTTTGAAAGTCACGACTGGAAGTTTCATACGCCCACGCATTTTTTCCATATGCTGCATAACCACTTACGGCTAATCAAAGCACATGACATGCTTTCAGACTGACTTCCTACCTTCCAGGAAACCAGTGATTCCATTAGTTTCACAACAGCAAGACAATTAACTTGTTAAGACGTAAAGTCTGATGGATTAATGAAATCGGCAGTCCATCACCGTAAACCGCCTCTAGGCTTCTGCGGTCCTATAGCAGCAAACAACGCATGCAAAATCTTCCAGAAATCTGGGCTTGTTGTTGCTTTCAAGTAATGACATTATAAGTATTACAGTTTTCTGACTGCAACTTTTGTATGAGAATACCGTGTCGGTACTTGTAGAGGACTTCACATTGCTGTACTTAATGTGCTAACGTGCACGAAAAAGCACGCATGAAAGTGCGAGACTCAAACACAGAATTAATGACTGCTAAACTTATCTTAGTCTGGCAAGTTAACAAGCTTACATAATAAACGCTATAGCCTCCGAACATCAGTTAGCATGCCAATACTACCATAACCCAAAGAGCTATATGCTAAATTCTCACCCCAACCGGTCACAGCAGATGGCCGCCCCTCCCTGAGCCTGGTTCTGCCGGAGGTTTCTTCCTGTTAAAAGGGAGTTTTTCCTTCCCACTGTTGCCAAAGTGCTTGCTCATAGGGAGTCATATGATTGTTGGGTTTTTCTCTGTATCTATGAAGCGCCTTGAGGCGACTTTTGTTGTGATTTGGCGCTATATAAATAAATTGAATTGAATTGAATTGAATTGAATTGAATTAAATGGTAAACTGCTACTTGCATAGTGATTTTGTACTCTGAATACAGAGAGCTTTTACTGCAAACTTCAATTATCCAATCACACACACATTCATTTCTATACCAAAGCACCTTGTCTACACTCTCACTCTGAATGATACGTCGGGGCAACAATATTTTGCCCAAGGACACTTCGACATGCCGGCTGGAGTAGCCAGAGAATCGATCCACAAAACAGTTCTACCTCCTGAGCCACAGGCGCCCAGGAATTATTCACCAAGCCATAAGAAATCCCTGAATGATCAGTCAGTTACTCTCTTTTTATGAACAAGTTGTATTTTTTTTGTACTTTTTTAGAACTGAAACAAAGTATTCATTAATTCTCTGCTTTTTTCCATTAGCCAACTTTCAATATCACATTTCCACACAGCCACGTTTTCCACTCCCTGTTTGGCAGCACAATGACAATGTGTTAGTGATGAGCAATTACCTTTGAATAATTACATATCTTAAGGATGTATCAAGTCTCAGCAAGTTGATATTGATGCAAAATAACATAAAAAATGAATGGCTTTCCAAATAAAGGGTAAAACTGATTCCCATGACCAAATACGAGGCAGAAGCCATCCTGGAGGGCCCAAAGACTCAGCTGGTGGATTTACTCCAGCCTTAGGCTTTTACTCTCTCTAACGGATACATCAGCACTCGTGGGACATGTTTAATGTGACTCGCTGGATACAGCCTGAACAGTCTAAAGGTGCTCACGCACGTGTTCTCGTTGAAGAACGTGCATGTTTGTTTAGTTTTGGTTTTTTGTATGCGTGGAAGGGGGTCAAGATGCATTGTGGCAGGGAAATAGAAAGGTTGGAACAGCTGGGCTGAGTCTGCAAGAGGACACGACAGGGGGAAAGCTGGGGGGAGTGTGTTAGAGAAAGAAAAAAGAAGAAAAGGGACAGGCACGTACATCCAGGCAGGCAGGCTGCTGACAGGCTCCTTTTGAGGCAGCAGCTGGTTAGACTGGGGGTCTCACCAGCTGTGCCTCTGCTGACCTCTCCCTAAAACTCTCCACCTCCTCTTCCTCCCCAAACTCCACTTCCCTTCCCCCAACAAACTGGAACCCTCACCCAAATGCAGGCAGGAACACACACACACACAGACACACACAACCATCTGTCAGTAGGAGGACAGTTGTCTCTCTGATTGCTCCATAACGGTGTTGAAGCAGACTTGGTAAGCACCACGCCCCAAACAAAAGCCCTGGAGATATGGAACTATTCTAAACCAGACGTCTTCCAACAAGCCCCAACTGACGTCTCAAACTCCCTGGATAGATCACCCAAAGCCTGTGACTCATGCATGATTGCGAAGCAACACAGAGACGCAGAATTAGCAGTGATGGGAAAAGAAACCATGCGCATGCTTTCATAGCTTTTATATTTTGACCAAAGAGATTCATGCATCAACACTGTGCTTATATTAACTTTTTTTTTTTAAAAGGCAGCGCTGTTTGCTCTCATTTTTATAAAGTAAGACAAAATTTACCAAATATGGTAACTCAGTGGAAAAATCGTCAGTGATCCTTCTAAAAGAGCGAGCTGCTGTTCCTAAAGTGCATCTCTCATTTTTCAAATCAAGCTTCTTGGAAGAGAGAGGCTGACTCACAATCTCACCAGCTCCTCCTTCATTATGATCTGCATCTAGGCTGACAGCAGATCAGCACCGATCAGATCTGATTTATGCAGAAAAAACAAGGAAAAGTTGCCTCGCCCGATTCAGACAGCATCACTTCAGAAGTGCTTATACGGAGCACCACTAAATCAAGTGCATCCAGTGAGTAATTGATTCAAGCTCTGTTCTTGTTTTTCACTCTGTCGTGTAGCTGGCAAGGCAAATCTGCTGTATCTACAGCAGGGGGAAAAGAAAAAGTGAAGAGAAGAGAATGAGAGGAGACCATACTTGCTTTAGAGGGGAAAGAAACTAAAATGATGGCGTGCACAACATTGGCAAAGAAAAAAAACAATAAAGTCACTTCTGAGATACAGAGAATCTCTGCTATTTTTTTAATTCTTTCATTTACAAAAAGATTTTTAAAAAATGAAATCCATTTTATGGTTTGTGTCTGTATGATAACAGCCGGTCTCCGACAGACTCTGGGACAAACTGCATGTTGACATCCTCAACAACACAAGCAAACAGCATGCCTGGGTGACTCCACCAAAGCACAGCGCAGCATAACTTTACACTATTAAACAGAAGGCAGTCAATCGGTCAATTCAAAAGGCCTCCTCTGTCCTCTAGTTTATTTCATGTCACAATATAGTCCACACAAACGTTCTTAAAAGCGCCAAGAGGAGCACTTTTCGCTTTGATTCTCATGACTAAAACTGCAAAATCTGGTTAAAAATGAGCTGGCCACACCAATAAACAGCCCACACATCTGTCTTCAAATGTTTTAACTTAAAAGCTCCAAAAATTGAAATATACACTAAAATATAAGCCATGTAAAATATAAGAAAAGCTGTTTAAATTTGGCAAGAACACACGATTATCTAGGACACCGTTACGTATATGCTTTTAAAACTTTTTTATGGTTACTGAACATTAAGGTGTGTGTGGAACACATAAATCACTTACACACACACATGCATTTGTGACTTAAGTTTCAGTCCACCTACGAAGTGTCTGCAGCACTGTATAGACATGCCACACTGGCCAGTTGATTGCTGTGGCATTTGCCAATGTGTACATAACGTTTTTTTTCCAAGTGTGTGTATTAAATCTGTTTATTGGCATGCCAAATCCCTCTCTGCTCCTCCTCCCCTCTCCCTGAAGGGTTAGCAGTGTGAATATTAGATGGGGACAGATTGTATTAGATAACACAGACCTAAATAGAGCCACGCACAGATTCTCACACACAGGCAGCTTTGTGATGTACAGTTACACAGTTGGTGAAGAAGTGCGCTTGAAGAACACTTCATGGTGGCTCATTCAGAAAGGTAATGTATGACAATATATCTACATTTCACCCAGATTTTGCTGTTTTATACCTAACATAACTCAAATTGAACACTGTTTTTCATTTTCACAGCAATGCAAACTTCTGTTTCTTATCACTACTGCAGCGGTCCACTGATGAGTCCACACAGCTCACTGGGGGGCCCAAACAAATCTCCCCAAACTTTACTTTGTAAAGCTGGAGCCTCGGGCAAACACTTAGATGGCAGGATTTTTGTTTTATTTTCACATGTTAGGCGAGGTTTTAAAAGAGTACCTGTGCACTGGGGGATCAGTGGAGAAAAGTGAAAGAAATCTATCTGCAGCTTGCAGGGATATGAAAGTGGATACAAAATGCATGTTTCAGATGCTCTCCGTACGTGTGGATCGCCAGGCAATGCAACGCTATTCATGACACACCATAGTACGCACATGCATTTTTTTAAGAGCTACTTTAGCACATAGTGGTAGGACATGGTTTGAAAGTGGAGCTGCTGTGGTGCACAGACACAGACAGCGTTGCATAAACAGTCCTGCACTGCACAGGCAGCTGGCGAACATGCAATTGCTCTGTGGGCTGGGATCTGTCCATCAAGTCACGTCTCAGGGGAACAGGAAAGGCAAGGATGAGAAACCAGCACGCTAGGATGTTTTCCTCCTCAGTTCTAAGAGCATGACAGTCTAAAAGAACTTCCAACATACCTTTTTTTTTTAATGAAAACAAGGCCAACTTTGCAGCCACATCATCATCACCATCATGCAAGCACCGCTCAACTTAGCTTCACCTCAGCAAGAGCAAATATCTAGCCATGAACAGCAACACTTGGCTGCCACAGTGTAAACTGATTACATGCAAAGAAAGGAGTATGTGTGTGTATGTGAAGTGCAGGAAGAGAAAAAGGAAAAAAGGAACTTCAAAGTTGGTGAACAGCTAAAAAGTAGGGTTAAAAGGGGTTAAGATTTTCCTCTGGCCCTTAGGAATGCAGAGCGGGAGCAATAACGCATTCCCTGTGTGGAGCGCAGTGAGCATCCTAGGACAAAGGCATGTAAACATGCAACCATGCACTTATGGAAACAAGAAATTCTGGCCAGAGGTGTCGAACATAAGGTCCGGGGAACAACATCTCTGGTTTAGACTCTCTTGGTCTGTTCTCCCTGCACATACCAAGCAGCCATCTGGTGAGCCGGACAATTCAACCCTGCAGCCATTTATCTACATTCTCCTCACAACTGCTTATCACCTCGGCCAGCATCCTCTCCTTCTTTTAAACCCTGCCACTCTACTGGTACCTCGCCTTTGAAAGCAGAGGAGACGAGGAGTAATGTCAAGGGAAGGAGGGGAACTTAAAGAGAATAGCAAATGAGCTCTCACCTCCTCGGACAGCTCGGCTCTACAGAGACTGAAGGGGTGCTACGGGGTGAGAGATGAAGGGAGAGAGGCCCCCCCTCATCACAACATAGTGTTCCCATTACATCAAATCATTTCTACATTACACTGGCTGGGTGTCGCCTTGGCATCACCACGATATTCCTCTGTGATCTGAGGCGAGAGCAGACATAGCCTGTGGGAGGACAGTCTATATACTTTCTATTGATCTCCTTGTAAAGGCTTGTTGAGGCCTGAGGTGCTTGAAGCCTCATCCATTAAAACATAATTTTTTGGAAAAGAAAAAGAGAGAGAGAAAGCGCTGTGGCTTTATCCTAGATTTCATCATATTTGGAGTCATATTAGAGCATAGACAAAGCTGCAAAAATGATATCCGAAGGATCGTATTGTTCATAACAATGTAAAGCAGTTTCAGCTTTGAAATATGATAGAAAATCAATGTCACTGAATGTTTTTGGTTTCTTTATGTGGTTAAGAGAGGACGTTTGTGTGGATAGTGGAGTCTTTTCTAAATGAGGAGTGTGTTTATGGTAACTTGCACAGACAGATAGCTCAGAAACTTGATGTCAATAAGCCGGGATTATAGTTTCATTACGTTTGTGTGCCTCTCTTTTATGAAGTTTATCTGTGTATTTAGCTATTGAGGAGTCACTCCTCACATTGCTAAATCAGAACCAAAACTAAAATGCTACTTCAGCAATATTAAGTAAATAACAGTAATAATAATACGCAAATCCTTTACTCAGTGAGACATATTTTGCGAAATATGTTGTCTGTTAGAAACAGCTAAATGAGAAAATCACCACCACTGTATTTCTCTCAAATATGGATATTAGCTTACTTTAATTAGCTTGGCAGGAAGAGATGGCACCCTGTACATCAATCTGGAACTTTTAGCTTCAACTTTTTACATGCTAAAAACAACACTTAGCAAGATGCTAGCTTAGGTCAGCTTTAGCTAGCTCTCTCAACAACTTGGCCATTTTAAACAAACAAGCTATGACTTCTTTGTTTTATTACATGTTAGATTCAACATGAGTTTTATAAATGCTGGACAGATTTTAGTGTTGGACAGGGCAAGCTAGCTATTTGGCTACTCTTTGCACTAAGCTAATAGAGAGCAATAGTAGCCGCCCACATTCATAAGGTTCCAGTTCTAGAAATGAAGTTCCACATTCATTTTCCCCACTGTCGTTTGAGAAAATTCTTATATAAAGAGTTTTAAGCCTTGAACATGCTAGTTTCGAGGTACCTTTGCTCAAAGGGGGTCTCTTTGATTGTTAGGCTTTTGTCTTTATTATTGTAGAGCACCTTGAGGTGACTTTTGTTGTGATTTGGTGCTATATAAATAAGACTGTACTGACCAAAATGAATCCTAAATTGCAATGAAACTTCTAGATTTCAAAGCGAATTATTTCTAACCTTAAAATTCATTATGATATTGTTGTATAATAATAGTTTTGTATTTATTTTATAGTTTGAGTAGAGCAGACTAAAGTCCAGATGTTATATTTTTCTTTAGGATCCTGTCATCATCTACTGCCTTTGTCTTCTGGACATCCAGGCCTGTTTGCTTTTCTGTTCCCACTATCTGTTTGATGGATTGCATCCTCACATGGCCTGTTTCAGACTCCTTTGATGACATTTAGTAAATTCACAGCAACAGCTTTCAAATGCCAACGCCACCCTTGGAATGAATTGTAGAGCTTTTCCCAGCTTAATTCATTAATAATGATATAATGAGGATATCCCACAGCTGTCCATGAAACAGATTTTGACTCTAGTGTCCGATTATATTTAAACAAGCAAAAATTGGGGAAACTTTAAAAAAAGGAATTGCTGTAATTCTTCAACATTTAAAGCAATATTTTGTTTAAATTAAAGCTCAGTGATAAGAGACAAATGTAACTTGAATTTTGTTTTGCTGATAATAATAATAAGGAACTTACAGGCACTGCTTTAGTGTGGGCAGAGGTGTTAGCCTTATTGAGGAAATAGCTGAATTAACTTAACGTTTTAATGCCTCTTCATGTGAAAACAAACACTGGCAAATCTCCCTGCAGCTCACATCTGTACATGTATCTGTACATCATAGCGCTGCTTTTATTTCCCTCTCTCACACACATGCGTCAGTGTTTTTTGTTAAAGTTGACTATTACCAAATAAATCATCTAATTATATTCCACAGAAACAGGCATAAACAGGTCGTACATGTCATATGGTGTTTTAGATCATCTTACAGTTCCCACTGGTTGTTCTCAGTTCTTGGCATGAGGTAACAAATTATGCTGCAATAATTTCACATTTTGGGTTTTTCCTCCAGGCATTGGAAATGTACGTATCGCTTTTCAGATTTCAAAGCCATTGTACATTTCAAATGCGCTTGGAGTCTCTGTCTCCGTCTCCACTGTGCCTCCCTGTCCACTCCTTCTAACTGTCGTGAGTGTCTGACATAATACCCAGTTGGCTGGCTGGCTGTACAGACCTGGAAAGGCCCTGGCTTGAGTGGCTGGCTGATTTACAGGCGTTCTAGGTGGCTGGCTCGCCACAGACAACCCCCTCACTCCTACTGGACTTACTGGGTTTACTGGGTGGACTGGCTACTCATCTTCCTACAGTGAAGACAGACAAAGGCAGGTCTGTTCCTCTGGGAGCAAGCAGGCAAAGACTGCCACTTCCCGTGGCCAAAAGAGGCAGAGGGAGGAGGGGGAAGTGAGACAAATGAAGAAAGGAAAGAGAGAAGACTGAGACTCATAAAGAGCAGGAAAAAAGGAGGGTCCTTTTTAACTGAGGGCTACGAGGAAACGGGAAAAAGACATTATAACAAGAATCAGGAGAGAAATGTGAGCGATAGAGTGTAGAGAAAGGGTCAGGCACAGCCTATTAGTTGTATATTGTCCAATATGGTACTTGTGCAGGTACCAGCAATCAATCACAATGTTGCTTTCTATTACACTTTTCACAAAGTATTTGTCTCACAGCCCATAAGCAGTCACGACAGGAACAATCCACTCTAAATGCTAACGCTATCAATAATCGTCATCTCCCATATGCTTGTTTGGTTTTTTCCCCCCACTATGGCATTTTAGTGCAGCTCGCCTGCGAAACAAGACACCTCTCCCTCCTCCATCTTGCCCTCTTTTCATCTCCCCGACCATCTTTCCAGCGCCTACAATGGCTCCTCACCTCTCTCCTCTCCTCTTGGCCTGCAGCCTCATCCATCTGCCCCTCCAAATACTGACATGAGAAAAGCAGTTTGGAAGATTTGGAGTCCATTTCCCTGTTTGTGTAATTCTGCTGTTGCAGGGGACAGAATATATAGCAGGTTACTCCACAAAATTTCAAGCATATGAACATGCGACTTTTTAGAATGGGAGGACATTTTATGCTGTGAAAATACTTATTATCTATAGACGATGTATTATGAAATAATAGCTTTTAATAATGCTAATGCGGCTTTATATGTTGGGTGTATAACTTGATGAATAATACATAATAAACACAATAATATCTATGGACACCTGTGGGGGTGTCCATAGGTTGCACAACACACAAGGAAGAGAAAAGGGAAGGGACGACAATGCTTCAGGGTCACAAATGGTATAAAGATGGACATAGCTTCGGGGTCGAAAAATTGAAGCAGATTCGAAAGTCCTTTAAACCTGCATTCTATCTCAAGGCCACCAGATGGCGATAGTTGTGGTTGCAAAAAGAGATCCAGGCGTAGAGAAAACCTCGCTCTGTCTTGATACACGTAAACACTTTCCTGGTGAGTTTATTGTCTCAGTCACTCCTTTATCCAAGTTATGCAGTTGGTTAATGACTTGCGAGTGACAAGTCTTTAGCCAATGAGCGAGCAGTCTCACAGTCCTCAACCTTCTTTGTCAAATCTGGTTCTTTTAAGCCAAGATGGAAGAAACCCTCATCGTAAGACTTCGGAAACAAAAGGATATTGTCTCAGTAGACCGCTGCTGCACACCTGCACCAGGGCAAACCTCCGCCTGCCCCACTCCTGCTATACAGGTGAAAATAGAGCAACAGGACCACTACGTCTTTGATTTTATTTATTTTCTGCTGTGTTTTACTTGCATCTATTTGAAAGACTGAGCGTAAACAAAAAAAAATATTTTATTTTATGTGCTGGAATATGCAGAAAATAGGTTTAAATGTTAAACAAATTGCTTCCAGTCAGAGAATGTTGCATATAATTAAATTTTTGCTTGATGCATAAAGTTAAAAGGTTAAAACTAATAAAACAAGTTTTAAAAAGAGACTTTTTCATTTGATTACATTTTGTATGATGGATTATGCAGAAAAAAGTAGAATTGGGCTGAAAGATTTATTGCTTTATCACCTATTCAGGTTGTAAATCATGTTTTTAAAAAGTAACTAAGTAACTAATTACTTTTGAAAATAAGTAATCAGTAAAGTAACGGGATTACTTTTTGGGGAAGTAATCAATAATTAGTTTCTGATTACTTTTTTCAAGTAACTTGACCAACACTGATGATTAAATCTTTTTATTAAGGTTTGTATAAATTTTGTGGTTATATAGTCCTGAATTCTTCTGAATTGGTCGTTGTGCATTTTCTTGTACAAGCTGTGACAACATGGGTGCAGCTGGTTTCTGGGTTACAGACCCTGCGTCGACACACAGGGGTGGCTTCAGTATGATGCTGTACCTGTTGCTAAATTTAAACAGGTAAATTTAAAAAAAACAAAACAAAACCTGTAGCTGTTTTTATTTTTAAGTTGGGAAAACAGTCAATTATATTACCCACAGTGCAGTTACATGTCTATGTTACTTCATAATATGGTATTTTTTAAAATCAAAATGCCAGTTTGATTAAAAAAAGACGATTTAAACTATACAGCGGGTCACAAACATCCCAGTGAAATACTTTTTATACAACAACAAAAATGAAGCAACTGTTTATATAAAAACTTTCTTGCTTGATTATATAATGATGTGATTCAAAAAATGTTTTTAAGAGGATTCAGCACTATCGTTTTGATCTGTGTAGGCGTTACAAGAGCCATTTACCCCGGTGTTTTGTGAGAACCTACGCCAACCTCGTGCTGCTGCTGGAGCTTTTTATTTTGACTCACATTTTAACACGTTTTAACTCTCATTAATACCGTGAAGCACATTTTCTAAAACATTAACCTATTGCTTTAGACGGAGAGAGGAATACAGGCTACTGAGTGATATTTCTATTTCTACACTCTACAGCTTTTTCTAGTCTGCTAATAAGGATTTTTCCTCTGGTTGTAGTCTGCTGACGAGGTCTTCCTTTCATTCCTGAAACTCTACAAATATCAATTATGTAACTGCTAATTTTACTACAAACAATATCATGTTATCTCGCTGTGCTCTTGTGAGGTACACTCAACAGTATTCAGTGGCATTGCTATAATTTCCCCATGAGGATTTAGAGCGTGTCTGTGGTACTCGGCACAGTGGGTGATAAGGTGGGTAATAGGTTATTTCAGTCTCAACAGCAGGGTGATTCAATTGTGGTTAATAGTTGTGGTGTGAGGGTTTTTTAATAGGTTATTCTTACTTCCTTCGTGAAATCTGTATCTTTATTAATACTTCTCATTTGCATTAAAAGGACAATCTCTTGTCTTTCATGAGAGATCCTTTCCAGCTATTCCTCCCTTGATCGCGATCGTGATGCCAGCAGCTCGGAGAGTGAGCTGCATTTGGCGTACAGCTGGACACCACAGAAAGACAAACAGATGGAGATGATTGAAAGACGAGTAAAAGAAATCAGAGAAGTCATAAGAGTTTAAGATAGGGAGCTGTGAAGGGCAGCAGTCTAAATAAGAAAATCTATACGAGGTATATTAAAGGTTGGTGAGTGCTGCAGGAATAAAACAATGGGGAAGGAAAGGCGCGAGGCGAAGCGAACAGTGGAAATAAAGGAGAGGAGAAGCGAGTGAAAAGATAGCAACAGAGCAAGAAATGGAAAGATGCAGAACTCCAGAGAGAGAAAGAGAGACGGACCGGTGGAGGCACAGAGACAGAGAGAGATGAAGGGGGGTACAGTCATGTGGAGTCAGATGCTCCTAATCAGCTGCGTTGCTGTCAGAGCCTCCTCACTATAGCAACCATGAGTCATAGCACCAGTAAACAGAGAGGATGTTTTATAAAGCGAAAGCCTCGCTGGCACATTCACTGTGCCGTCGTACGTTTTACGAGCGCAGTGTAGCGGGAGCGAGACACAAACTGGTTCGCACAGGCCAAACGAACACGTGCAGCTTATTTAGCACTTATTTTTAATTTCCCAGGGCGCCATTTTTATACATCCACTTGTTACTGATATCAAATTTTACTTTATCCTCTGCAAAAACTGTTTGGGTGCCAACTAAAATGTATTGGGACATTATCTATATCACTGGACTGGTATTGCTTAGAGTGTTTTCTTGGGTTTGCACGGCCCTCCTCGGGTACTTTTGTTTTCAGACTTCACACCTTAAACTGATTTCCACAGTTTTTCCTTTAAGAAATGCATGGGTTACTACAGTGTGTAGTGTAAGATGCTGAATTTATAAAAACTCAAAACGACATTCATTACTCATCAATATTTACACGGCTGTGTGTCGCAAGCTTCAAATAATAGGTCAGTGTATGCGCAAGTTCTCCCTGAGAGCTAAAAGCTCTTTTTCCAACAACTTTTTGGGCTCTGTATGATAAAGGGGACATCCTAATATTACCACCTCAAGTGCAAAGAACCAGCTGTCTAAACCTTCTGTTTGGAGGGGCAACCAATCAGAAGAAAGTAAACTTAAAGGAAGGGGGAAGGATGTTAAACTGCCCGTTACAGTCAGTGAATGAACTGAAGGCCCAGTTTGAGATAAACAGTGATTATTTTTGACTATGAAGCCGTGAGGATTATACCGTAAGTTATTGGAAGCTAGTGTGGGGTTAACGTTTGAGAGCTAATGAAGTATTTTTGGTTGTTCGAAATTGATATTTACAAAGAGTTCTTTTGATCCAGCTACAAACACCAAAGGACTGCTTGAATGCAAGTAAAATTGCTGTTTTTCACTTTCATCTAAATTGTCCTGATCACATTCAGATGTGGCGCTAACAGCTTTACGCATAATAAAATGTTTCCCAGTGTCTCGGATATCTACTGAAAGGATTTCACCGTATCTGCGGTGAGCTAATGTCAGCTGGTTCATTAGTCTGGATGATTTCTTTAGTCGGGCTCTGCGCACTGCTCTAAGAATCTATAAACTCTGTGAGTATTTCATTTAAAGGCTGCGCAAACCGAGGGCCTAGCCTGTGCAGACTTTTTAAACAGCTGTTGATGAGCGCACTGCTGTACATGTACACAGAATCATACATGTTCACTGAGCCACAGAGCAGACACTGATGCGTTTCTCTCCGGTGACTCATTCTTGTGTTTTAGCTGGAAGTAGCCTCTGTGCCCCCTCTGAGCCGCACGCACTCGAACGTACAGAGGCACGAAGACAGAGTTTGATTCCTCTCGTATGTCCTCTGCCACTCTGCCTCTCTGACTGCCTATTGCAACACAGTCTGCACAGATGCACACCGCTTTAAGTGTAGTCACCCCTCTCCTCCAACCCCCCTCCAATCTCCCTCACACACTTTCTTCACACAGTGAATGGGCCCCTCTGTGCTCTGGAAGATTTAACTTGGGTTCTTTCTGTCGCTAACAATTTCTCTCGCTCGGCATTGCTCTAAAGTTGTGCAGCGGAGAAGCCTGCATCATTTTGAACCGTGTCTGCAGCACACACACAGAAAACTGTGCAGGCAAGGAGGAAAGTGATTGTAGGTGGGCTGTGGGAACTGTAAATAACTCCAGATTTGAAACTAACAATGCCTACGTTCATCTGAGGCACTACGGTCCACGCAGGCCGCCCGGGCTCATTTAGTGTCTCTGCACAGATCACATGGAAGAGTTCCTGTCATGCAATCCTAACTTTTTTCACACAGTTACATGGAATCCAAGAATAGCTGTAATCCATGAGGCTCTGTGCCTTGCTTTGGAAACGGGAAGGTTTAAGAGATGGGACCTGCTGTGATGTACGGTTTGGAGATGCTGGCACTGACAAAAAGGAGGAGGTGGAGCTGGAGATGGTCAGATTTCATTGGGAGTGAGCAGAATGGACAGGATTAGAAACGAGGACATCAGAGGGACAGCTCAGGTCGCTCAGGGTTGGACATGTGCACAGGAGGGAGAGTGGATGCAATGGAAAAAAGCATGCTGAATATGAAGCTGCCAGGCAGGAGGAAAAGGACGCAGTGAAGGCGGACATGCTGGGGATGAAAGGGTTAGAAGAAGAAGAAGAACAGAATGTGCAAACTGTTGAGGCTGTTTCAACGCGGCACTAAATGTTCGGATTTATGTTTTTTAAATTGGTTATTTGGCGATTCCACCAGTTTGACCCTGAGACGGTGAAAAACCTCTCGTTACAAAAGTGTATCAAAAGTGTTCAATACTGGACATTTGTTCAGTGGCTTCTAGGTGCAATTTGGAACAAACCACATAAAAACAATTGGGCAGCAAGAAGAGCAGCCGCTAAAAGCCTGGAAAAGGATATAGATCAAACCAACCCCTAAGGGAGAGGATGTGGTGGGATTTTTTTTTTTTCTTTTCATTTCAGGTATTTTTAGACGCAGGTTCCTTATCGCAATATTGCATCTGAGCTTCAACAGCTAAACGGGCTAAAATAGGTCATCAAAAAAAAATAAAGAGAGAGAGAGCTATGAGTTTTGTTTTTTTTTTAAATGCAACCCTGGCTGCTCCGAGTGACAGTTATTAGTTGTGATGAGTTCTCCACGCGGAGTTGCGGTTGCTGAGAAAGACCCATTTCCACTTTTCTTGTTATCTGCAGAGAAAAACGCCACTGAAGCAAAGACAAACTGCTGATTGCCAAGGAAACAGGCGAACACACACACACAAGCCAGTCAGCATCCCTTGCATGGTCAAACAAACTGAGAAAACACAAATTGCTGCCTTCACACATGAGCATCCACTAGACGGGCATTCAAATCCATCCCTTCACTCGTTTATCAATCCAGACTCAACGTAATACGCACTGGTAGGAGCACAACATGTGCACACGAACATACTCACATACAAAATAAAAACTATAGCACCATGTCTTTGTACTGTGAGCATGCCATTAGTGCGTGCAGTAATGGGGCTATATGGTAGATAGGAGTGGTTGCATTTAACTAGCCTTCAGAAATCAGATAAGCCCACTCAGCACATACTGGAGGCACTTAGGCATCAGAAAGCAGTGTGTGTATGTGTGTGTTTGTGTGTAGAAACATGCATGTGATGACATCTTCTGGATCGGAGGTTCTGCTCAGCCTGACGTGGTCACATCCAAACATCTCTCAAAGGAACCGTGATACCCAGCGATGGCCTTCACGGCTCATTCGCACATTTTGAACCTCCTCCTGTTTGGTTTATCACTTTCTTCCCGCACCTCCTCGGACTTCCTGCCTCTCCTTAGCTTTTCTCACCCCACCTTTCTATCCAGGCAGCCGACTCAGAGCGTTTCCTCCCTCCATCCTTCCTCTCCTCGGCGTCTTCAGGGTACGCCAAATCTCATTAATTAAAATCTGGTTCTCTAAATGAATCCCGCCAGCAGAAGCAGATTTCTGTAATCAATTTACGGGCTTTATTTGTGGAGTATTTTTTTTTTTTTTTTGCTTTCATTCATTAACACCCACACATCACAACTGCTGTGCACACAGCAGAAGAAGAAAAAAATCCTCTTTGCACAAGCAGTCGCCGAGCAGCACTGCAGTCAATTTGGAATAAACACCTCAGTGGCGCTCCACACATAATTTATAGTTTCAGTCATAACTTTTCATACTTGTAATCTTTCTCAGCAACAAATCAAGTTTTGAAGAAGCATTTGGTTTACAAAAGATCTTCAAACTATTCACAAACTAATAAAGGATTTCCTCTACAACCTAAAAAAGACCCTAACCTGCAGTCCCACACAGTCGCCAGGGGCTGCTGTACTTTGCCCTGAGGAAGCACGGCCTTGCTGCCGGGCCGGCAGTAGCGGGGAAGGGGCTGGAAGTGATGCTGCTTGTTTAGGAGACCCACCCTGACCAGCACAAAGGGGGGTAGCAACGCCCTCCTCCACTACCAGCTAACCCAGACATTGCTCTGATTGGCCAGCTGGATGACCTTTGCGCCCCGCTGTATTGTGGTTTCAGCTGGCCCAACCCTCCCCCTTGTGCGTTCATGTGCGTGTGTGTATGTGGAAAACAAAAGACAGCCAAGTCCTAATGCAGCAATCAGAGCTCGAGGACAGGGGAAATGGTCTGAGGGGAAATGGAGTGTGTGTGTGTCTATGCATTGATGTGTGTGTGTGT
This sequence comes from Neolamprologus brichardi, assembly GCF_056152115.1. NCBI lineage: Eukaryota > Metazoa > Chordata > Actinopteri > Cichliformes > Cichlidae > Neolamprologus > Neolamprologus brichardi. The sequence continues at coordinate 10,122,736 of NC_142117.1, read as the reverse complement.
GTGCTGCTGTGTATATGGGGGCGGTGTAATTATGTTCTAGTTGTGATGACTGAAGTGCAGCAGTGATTAGCTACATCAGAGGCAATTTATGTTCAGCAGTCACTTGGTTTGGACTTCCAGAGTTGCCACTCCTCTCTCTCTGTCACTCGCTCTCTTCCATCCCCGGATCTCCAGCTTACCTCGGCTCTGGAGACATAGCGTGCCTCTAGTCACATCCCTAGAGCAAACTTCTTCCAGCCCCACCTTTTAACTGCGCGTTCTCCTTCATTAGCTGAAGTCCCAGATCACGTTAGTATGTCTCAAGCTTCAGATTGTCCCAAACCAAAACTACGACCTCTACAGCCAGTCTCTAAACCGATCTGTTCTTCGTTCAGGTCCCGTCACTAAACTGCACTAGCCCTTCTTTACACCAAACTGAGATCTGATCTTTTAACCACACAAACCCTTCTTTTCAGCCTCATCATAGATCTAATCATCAGTCCTCTAGAGTCACTTGCCCCAGGCCCGTTCCAGCCTTTCTAAGCCAAACTTTGGAGCAAACATGTTTGTTTGTTTTTTTCCTGTTATCCATCCTGAAACCATAACTGTAGATTCCACTTAATCTCCATTCAGCTTCACTCACAAACCTAACCTCAAGTAAGCTGCAGGTGTGGACTAAACCTTACCATATTTTAGCCACATCTCTAAATCAAATCATGCCTCATTACAGAACACACTCCAAAACAAACTCCTCATCCTATAGCTTAATCCACGATTGAGACTAGCCCCACAAGCCTCAACTTAAGCCTTACCCTCCAGCTGCACATGCAAATAGTCTAGGACCGATGGTAGGGGACACTCTGCGCCCCTCTCTACTAGTACTCTAAGAGTACTACGCTTTTAACACACCCTAAGTGACTCCTGTGTCCTCACTCTGAGCCAGTGGGTCAGCACAGACCAGCCCTAACAGCATGACTGGCTGTCTGAGGAATGCCATGTCATGGAACAGATGGAGCTCCACAGTCAATAGAGCTGCATGCATTACCCAGCCCTATGTACGAAGGCATGTGCCACGCTTTGCGTGTGCATGTATATAATTTGCATTATGTCACCATTCTCAATGCACTTTGCATCCTTTGCCCCCCGTCTTTACATTCTTTCCAAAACACAACAGGCAGCAATGAGACAAAGAAAGATACACCCTTGGAAGAAAACTTTGAAAATGATGCAAACACGCCCAAAAGGCACGATTCTCCACATGGCGTGATGCAATGGAGAGATAATGCAGAAAATCCTGGAGATGCATGGAAATATTGGCCTCTGCACACAAATATTGGCTAAAACTAAAACAACCCCATGAACCAATAAGTTACTACTTTCAGTTCAATCAATAACACATTATCTCATTCACCGTGCCACTAAAGATCAAATAAAGCTGATTTCCAGACCACAAATGCTGTAATAGGGTCGTTATAACACCTATAGATCATCAATACAACAATAAAGTTTGAGTTTTTCTTAAATTTTTAGAGCATTATCTGGAGACTCCTGCATAATTAGACAACCTGTGTGCACGCAGTTGGTGTGAAAGAGTCGATCAGAGTCCAGGCACAGTGTAGTTGTGGTCTTTGGTGATGGATCACAGCTGTGAGCTGTTATCATAAAGACCGAGGCTGCCACATTTCATTCATTTCACATATATGGGCCCGCTGGCGAGGTCCATATCAGAGCGGTGCACTTCCAATGAAACATTAAATCAGCTCCCAAACTATTTACATGAAGAATTTAAACGCACGCTGAGTGGATGGCTCCATTCTTGGTTGTGGGTCCAGTCGTTATGGAGACATTACCGGATTGCTAAATAAGGCTGGAAGTGTTAGTAAATCGGGATGCCAGATTGGACGCGAATCCAGTGAACTCACCCAAGAGAACGACGGATGATCGGCTCCCCGCTCCTCCTCCTCTGTGTAAATCCAGGACCCCGGACACAAATAAATTAGCCCTGTACGAGAATCAGGCGGATTGTGTAATTTCACAAAAATCCCCTCTTCATCCGCACTACCAAAGCGATGGAGTGGAGGCGACGTGGAGCCGCAAACCAACCTGGTCGGCGTAGCCTACACACACACGCACACACACATAAACACGCAGGCACAATTTTTTTTAAAAAAAAATTAAAAAAAGCAGAGAGTCTGTCTTATTCGTGCAATCAAAGCGATATTTTCCCAAAAAGGCACCGACTCGGGGTTTCGGGAGGGGGGGCTGATTTCGGTGGAATCGGTGTAGTAATCTCGGATGCTTTGGTTGTTGACTGTGCACTTACTGGGCTGCTTCCCCCGGCTCCACCCGCTAACCCAGCCTTCCCAGTGCGCCCATTGGCACAGACGGCCGGACATGCAAATCTACTCTTCCCATTGATGTTTTCCAGAAAAGAAAAAAAAAGCACAGCGTTGTAGTTCTGTTGCTCTACTGCGCCACCGTGCGGCATCTAACCTGCTGTGATTCACGGTTTACTATAGCCCTGTTTTAAGAAAGTCCCCGTGCCTCCCTAAAACACAGGTGTCAAACATAAGGCTCGGGGGCCAGAATCGGCCGACAAAGACTCCAGTCCAGCCCACTTTTAGCTTCATTGGCAGTGAATGAATGTGAATTATGTCTGGGCAGTGAGCTACCAGAACGTTTTTCTATCATTTTACAAATGTGTTTATTTGTTCTGACAGATGTCTTTCATTTACTACAACTGCATTTCTTTTTCATGTACAACGACTGATACCCACTGTTGAAATTACACTTCTTTTCCTTGTATTAAATGCAATTAAATGTTTAGTTAAATTACTTTACACTGACAGAAGGGGGAGGTTTGCTGGTTCGGCCCACTTAACATCAAAGTGGGCTGTATGTGGCCCACAAGTTTGATACCTCCGCCCTAAGAGGACACCCACCCATTTTAGCAAGGCACAAAATTTTAACTATATTTTGCAAATATAGTTAAATTATGCCCTCTAACACTGAATTTCTCCAAGATTACAAGCACTTTCTTTTCAAAGATTTTTAAGAACACAGTATTTTACATATTGTGAAGCAATGATGTAGAAAGTTCGTCGATTGTTAAATGTTAAAAAGTCCATACTGAACGCATGGCTGCTTTATTAGTTACACCTTCCTAGTACCAGATCAGACCTTTCTTCAGAACTTCTTTCATTTTTTGTTGCACAGATTCAGCAAAGTCGTGAAAACAGATGTTAGCCCTTTACGATGTTCACAGATGTTGGTCCATATTGACATGACAGCATCACACAGTTGCTGCATATTTGTCAGCTGGAAGCTCTCACTCTCAATGGTGCACTGTTGGATTGAGATCTGGTGACTACAGATTAAACTGACTGTCAGTTTCAAGAAACCAGTTTGAGATGATTTAAACTTTGTGACAAGGTGCGGGATCATGCTGGAAGCAGCCATTAGAAGATGGGTACACTGTAGCCACAAAGGAATGATCCTGGACATGGAGCCTATAATCTAAATGTCACAACAGAAACAGAGACTCATCAGACCAGGCGATTTTTTCCAAGCTTTTTTTGTCCAGTTTGGTGAGCTTGTGGGAATTGTACCCTCAGTTTCCTGTTCTCAGCTGACAGGAGTGGCAGCCGGTGTTTGTAAGTGTTAAGCGTGTATTTTTCTGGCGATAGACTTCACAAACTACATCACACACAGCTGTGATGAATACTGTGCTGCAAACAGTGCTCAGACTATATACAAACATGTCGCTGGAGCTTGTCAAAAACCATTTTCAACATCATATTCTAGAAGAAAAACATACCAGTATGTCTGTAATAGCCTAATTAAAACTGGTCTGATTACAACTAGTGACAAAGGTGGCAGTAATTCTGACATTATATATGTTGGTGGGTATTTTATAAGTGAATCATATATTACATCCTACTTAATGTTGGAGAGGAGAAAGTTTGAGACTGCTTCCATCATGGTCACATTTTTCACCAAAACTACTACTCACTCTTTTTGTCTTTACACACAAACAAAATGTAAACAGTGACACCTTCAATGACGATAGGTTTTCGCATACGCACCACATTTAACACTTCATAAACGGGTTGGTTCTGGTAGAAATCACCTCACACCGGTCCAATGTTGAGCCTCAGTGAAAGGTCTGAGACCAAGAAAAAAAAAAAAAGGCTAACTCTGCGCCAATAAACTGAAGCCAGCTGCTTCTTACACGCAGAGAAGCACTTCAACTTTCCATTGCGTGAAACTACAAGAGAAGAATGTGCTTTTTCTTCTCTGTACATGTGCAGCGGCCCATTTCCAAGACTCAGGAAAATAAACTTGATTCCAATGCAGAGTGCAGGAACGAGCAGACCTCGCTGTAGGAGCAGCTCGGCAGCTGTACTGTGCAGGACGTCGCGGAGCTCAGTGGAAGGACTCAGTTAAAGCCCCTTCCCCAATCTCTCTCTCTCCATCAGCTTTTTATAATGCCAGTGAAGGCCCAATACTTCTGCTCCCATGATTGTGTGAGAGCCTTGCAGGCAGCTGCGTAGTGCTCTAATGGCTTGGTCGCAGACTAAACTGGCAGCGCTGCCTTGGAACGAAAATAGTTCCTGGAAAACACAGCTCCATCAATGCCACCATTAGCTCAAATCTAACATTATTTCAGCTCAACTACTATTATTACGCGTAACTGTCAATACAAGACCATTGCAGGAAAACGGTGAGGTCAAACATGGCCTCTGGTCACTGACATTTCCCAAAACAGGTCTAAATGTGAAACGGAAAGATCAATAGGGTGTGGAAGAATCATTTGTTTGTAGACACCTGCCAGTAAAGCTCACTTTGTGACAAACACAAAAACAATACTGTTTCACATTTTATTTCATTACAAAAGTAAAACATGCACAGCACACTGCCTTCTAAAGATACAGTACAGGTATTTGCAATAAATAAGCATGAAAAAGAGCTGACGGTACTTCGTGTTATGGAGTTTTATGCCAAGTGCACTTTATAATGCAAGGCCATTATTTTGTAGGGTCCATTAGACTGTCTTCTCTAATTAATCTGATAATCTGGTCATCTCGGCTGGCAGCCATCACATTTAGGTGAAAGCTTTATTCACCAACTCATCAGCAAGCACAAAATGCCTTCTATAAAAACAGGACTCTGCAGTTGGCAGCATCTGTGATTCAGTGCAGGGGCAGTATCATCACCCCCCAAGATAGAAGATACTCGCTCCACTTTAAAATAAGGTGGAGCTCGCAGGCAAACCCAGCTGAAGCTGAGAGGACAAACAGAACATGCAGCTCTCCTTGCTTTGTGTGTTTACTTTTACAAAATCTAATCAGAAAGCCTGCACTTCTCTGTGATCAGTTCATTGTTTAATTTCTATCTGTACATAAAAGTAAAGGTCACACCAAAATGTTGTGTTTGGACATCCTTAACAACATCCTCACACTGATGTGAGTGACGTGTAGCAGCAAAAGTCATTCGTGGTCCTTGTTAGAGCACGCTGGCAAAGTCTGTTGTTACTGACATGGTGTACGTCCAATCCAGTGGCTCCACTTGTGGAGTTAAGTGTGACTCTTTTCTGTCTCTACTCCTGAGCCACTCTGAGAAAGGCAAATTAAGAAACTTGTCTCAGAACTGCTAAGCCCTAGCCTGCGCTGCATGCCCGGCCGGCCTACGCTGCATGTAGGCGTGGTACACATCGAGGAACATGTCCTTGCACGGTATTTTCGCGTTCAGCTTGGAGCAGATGAGGAAGGAGCCGGCCATCTTGCGGTGGAGGGAGTAGGTCTCCTCAGGTGGAGGGGTGAGGCGGTGGCGGAGCATGACCGGGATGAGGCTCTGAATGCGCTGAGTAGTGCTCTGAGTGCCGAAGTCGAAGGGCTCGGAGGATGCGAAGGCTTCACCGAGAATCATCACCGCTTCCACGTGAGCATCTGCGAAGGCCTGTCGTGGAGCAGGAAGAAGAATTACAGCAGGCATGTTAATGTCAGAGCATTAAGTATGCATGATATCTTGGACTGTATATATAATTACATGCGTTTTCTTTAACTGAGTCATATTTCATATAATAAATGACACTTTAATAGCACACATAGGCTGATATACGCCAAAGGTACTTGCTTGTCTGCCTTCACACGCATATGAACTTGAGTGACATCTCATTATAAATCCATAGGGTTTAATAAGCCATATTCCACAATTAAAAGTGTGCTTATGGGAATTTTTTGACCATTCTTCCAGAAGCACATTTGTGAGATGAGACACAGATGTTGGACAAGAAGACCTGGCTAACAGTCTTCCATATCTATCGGGTTGAGGTCAAGCCAGTCAGGTTCTTCCACACCAAACTCACTCATCTGTGTCTTTAAGGGCCTGCTTTGTGCACTGGTGTGCAGCTTCATGGCTGAGTTGCTCTCATTACCATTAACTTCCACTTTGTTAAATATCACAAACAGCTGACTGTGGAATATTTAGCAGAGAGGAAATTTCACGGTTGGACTTGTCGCACACGTGGCATCCTAAGACAGTACCACGCTGGAATTCGCTGAGCCATTATTTCTTAAATGTTTGTAGAAGCAGTCTGCATGCCCAGGTGCTTGACCTTATACACCTGTGGCCATGAAAGTAGTTTAGATCTCCTCTTCAAGATCTTCTTCTTGTGCACCTCTGATCTGCTTTTATTGCAGCTGTAATTTTAAGACCGTGTGTAAAATCCACTGTTTCCCTTTGCAACATCTGCTCAAGCGTGTCAAAACAATGATGCTTCAACTTGAGGGGGACCGAGGAGCAAGGAGTCAAATCAGGTGAGTAAAGATTCCAATCGTGTGACCACAAAACTCCTATTATTCCAGGGTGCTGTTTGCCAGCAAACAACAGCTTAGGTTTTTTCTGCTTAATTTCCTCCCACGCTCCTGACCTGAAGCGCTGCCTTTGGGCTACAACACTGTGGACTCCTCCTGCTTGGTCTCTGGGTTGTAACCAGAGAAATGACTGTCATTAGCAGTTTGATACGGAAGAGATGAAATAGCAGAAGGGCAACCTTAAATGTTTAGAACTGGACTTCCACAGAGCAGAAACTCTGCAAGCAGTCCTCAGGTGCATGACAAGAGACCCTTTAACTTGAAATGAGTCAAAGTTATAAATCAGGTAAGCATCATATTGCATTCATCTACTGAAAACAAAAGGGAGACTTCTTTAGTAAACACATAGTGAAACGGGGTAAGAGCATAAGGGCTGTGCGCTGCAGTGAAACAGTGCTGAATGCAAACAAACTGAGAACACAAAAGAGACAAAAACAGATAAAGCATATCAAAAATAAGCAGCAGCAGCGACTAAAATAAAACTACCTTGGCCTCGAAGCCTGTCAGGAATTTCAGGTCCTTGGATTTGGAAAGAACGGTGGCTCGATCGCCGACAGAAGCTGCATAAATCACCTGAGCACACAACACAATCTTGTTTATTTACAGAGCTCCACTTTCAGGCTGAATGTGTCCACATGCATGTGACTGTTCACAATCTCTCTCTTTTTTTTTTTTGCCTTGGCTGACACAAAATTTAACCAAAGGCTCCGACGTTAAATTATTGAGAGAAACCTTGATGCATAAATCATGTTGCGAGGTTGACTGCGGGCAGATTTATCATACCTGTATGTAGTCGTCTGTGAAGGATTCTGGGTAACTTCTGCATGCTCCAAAATCCAAAAGAACAACCTAAAGACAAGAGTGAAATGAATCTGCTGTATTTGACATCTCTATTAACATTGGTTTAAACATGGCATGACTGCCCCACCTTGTTGGTGTCTGAGTTGTAGAAGAAGTTGGCCCAGTTTGGATCCGTCTGCATGAATCTGAACTCAAACAGCTCCCTGAGACACAGCTGCAGGATGCTGGAACAGATCTGAAGTGGAGAGAAGAGGCTTGTGTTCACCATCATGCTGTCATTTAACAATGTGACATTTCCTTCCACCTTTTGGATCCTATCCTGTGTAGCCTTCTCATGGTGCTGTGATTCCCTGCCACACTGTGTCCACTCTGTCTAAAATTTGTTGCCTTATCTCAGCTCTGAAACACATATTTCCACAGTGACACAGAGTATCACTTCCACACTGCACTGTAGGTGCTGCTGAATAATTTACCACCAAGTCATTTTGTTCTGAGAGATTTATATGAATTTGCACTTGTCTGAGTACAACACATGTCAAAACTTATGATTAAATTGCTTTAAATTTTGTTACCAATTACGAATGGAAGGTGAAGACCTCGCAAACTCTACGCATATTTAAATTTAGACTTGGCGACAGGGTAAGTCTTTAACAAAAGCCTCGTATGGGGGCAGAGATATCCGATCTGCTCCTGCTCATCAGAGGCTTTCAGCTCTAATTGGTTCCTACAATTAGAGCTCCAGACTGTCATGGACCTGTAATTGCAGGCTTCCCAGCCCAGGACAGCCCCGTGGATGATTTTCACTGAGTCTTCTGTAAAACTGGATGACCTTTACTTCACTATGCATATTTTAAACTGAAGCATTTTAATGTGATTTTCTTTTCTCTCTTTTTTTTAACCCAGTTGAGCATCACCACCACAATAACATCCCCTTGTATTCCAGCGCAGTTCAAACCCTAGCACCTAGACCTCTGACAAATGAATGAAATTCACCTGACTGCTGAAGTAAAACACACCTGGTTCCTGGTCTCCTGGTCCAGCTCTACGCACATGTCCAGTGGGACGCCCTGCACCAGTTCCATGGCGAGCACCCTCCGGCCTGACAGCTCATCAATCACCTCGGGGACTTGGAAAAACTCATCTCCCTCCAGCAGTGATCTAAAGGCCGAGGTACGAGAGAGAGCAAGAAAAAAAAAAAAAAAACGAAACAAAAAAAACTTAATGATTTATTTGCAAAATTGAAAATATGCAAAACCGAAAATATGCAAAACCAATGGCAAATCACACGCAAAGACAGTTAAAATTAACTATACCTTAACTGCCTGCATTATAATTAAGTAAAGATTACCAAGAAATGCTACATGTGATGCTTGATTTACTAATTACACTTGAAATATATAATCTGGCTCCTCTACTGGTATACTGTACATTATAAAAAAACACAATACATCAGCTAGATGTGTACCCAGACAGCTTAGGTTGAATGTATATGTTCTGTGGCAGCTACCAGGACATAAGTATTAAGAATCCACCCTGTAACTTCAGTGTAGCTCAAACAATACACAGCAGCACAACACTGGCCTGGGTTCAACAGAAACCTACCTGAACTTCTTGGCACACTGTGCTTCCCTCTTATAGTCACACTCCCATGCCAGTTCTCTCTGTAGAACCTCCAAGCTGTTGTCTGCAAACAGACCTGTGGAAAAATAAATGGTGCAAAGAAAACACACAGACCATGTCATCTTCTAACAGAGCAGGGTAGCTTCTGTCTAAAAATAATTCATATACTGCATGAGTATGTAGCAGGGAGAACACAGAAAAAAATCAACATCAGGTTGCAGGCATTGCATTAAAAGTGTATTTTGGTATACTGGTGGGCTATAGGTAAAAGAAAAATTCAGGCATTATTCAAGCTAAGCCTTGGGTTACCATATTTTTTTTATTTAGAGTGTTAAATGGGACAAAAATTAATTAATCCAATAGGGAGCGAGTAATCCCACAGGGCAACAGTCTGTGTCAGAGTTAAAATGTGAGTATTTGCCACCAACAAGCTACAATTGTCTTTGTAAGTGTCTGACAACATTGAAAAGGATCCCCAAAGAGCCAGATGTGTGCCTAACATGCAATATGAGTGTCAGTGTGAAAGCTCAGGGGAGGCTACAGTGCAAACATGGGTGAGAAATGAAGAGAGATGTTTGGTGAAAGAGTGCAATGCGTACAGTTACCACAAAGAAAATAAACAACTGTAGCTGCACAAAGCAAACTACAGTCACAAAAAAGCTACTAGCTTTAGCAAGTGTTGCTGCCACTGGATGAAATGCGAAGAGCTTGCTCCGCGCAGCAAACAGCTCTCATTTACAGATTTTATTTTTATTAGCCGTGTAATTCCCTTCCTGACTTCTCGGTGTGAGGATCAATTTGTTTTTACATCTGACATTTTCTGATCTAGCAACCATTCTATTGAACTCTAGGATGTGCATGGCTTTACAGATTATTTCTGCAGATTGCTGAAAAAAAATAAAAACACTGAGCCATAAAACTCATCCTGTTTGCTGCAAAGGTTTTTGAGTGGGATATCTACTAACTGAAGAAGAAGTCTTAAGAAAAAAAAAAAGCAGGGAGCAAAAAAAGACCTGCCACAGATGGAGCTGTGCTCATGTTAAGTTATTCATTTGATCTGGCATTAAAGCGTGACGAGAGCGCAACTGACAAAAATAAGCACTTTTACTCTGACATGGACAGATGTCCCCAGGGATCTAATTATTTTCTCCCATCACATATTCTGTCATCTCTCCACTGTGAGTTAATAAAATAAAAGCTTAAAATCCAGCGTGGTCACTCAACTGGTTGCACCAATTATGCTCCGCAGCTACTACAAGCCATTATGCACCTATAATAACCGTGTCAGCAATCACTTAAACAACACAACTTTGAAAAGGTTTGTGGAAAGCCCTCAAACAGGTAAGTTGAAAACCACATAAACTACATAAATAAACTAATTACTTATTATTTTAGGCAATTAATAAATAAATATGCAAATTCTTTATTAATAATGAAAGAATTATTACTGTCTGAAACAAGCCTCTCTTGGATAAAAAGCTAGTTTGACCTGCATCTATAGCACCACCTTGTGGAGACACTGGTTATAATTTACACATGGGTGAAAGTCATAGTATAAAAACTTGCATTGTACAGTTGTTTTAAGATTACAAATAAATAACTAACTAAATAAATAAATAAAATTCAGAAATTCTTATTGACTAAATACATCTTGCTGATTTTGAATCTGCTCTGAGGAAAGTCAGACACAAAAAAGGACACTACAGAGTCCTGTAGTTGTTACCTTCTGGCAGAACCACGCTCATTTTCAGTACTGCCATCAGGTTGTCTATGTCGCTGCGGATGCTCTCTGCCACACCAGGGTACTGAGAAGAATAAGTGACAAACAGACAGTAGAGTCCAATGCAGAGAGTGAAACACAGACTGCGCAAGTGTGTCGATAAGCTCCTACCTGGATCTTCATGGCGATTTCTCTACCATCTTTTAAAACCCCGTGGTGGACTTGGCCAATAGAAGCTGCAGCGAATGGTTTGTCCTCAAAGGATGAGAGCTTTTCTCGCCAGCTTGGCCCCAGATCCTCCTCCAGAACTTTCTATACAGTCAGAAACACAGATTGCAGCACTGTCATACATCACACTGGGTAATGCTAAAGATCCCGAGCTATAGCACATGTAAGAAAAAGGCTTAAATAAGGTGTTTGGCAACCACGTGCTGCTACAACAGCACTGATCCGACATGAAGGACAGCGCACAATTCTTCCCAATAACACTGAATAATGTTCTTACTGTAGAGATATTTGTACATAGGTCTTCCTGAAAAGCTCAACTTTTTATTACAACAATATAGGCATTTACAAAATATCCAAATGGCCTTTTATGATAAGAAAATAAAAGGCCAAACTGGTGCTGTAGTGTCTACACATTAATCTTTTTGCATAGTAGGTGAAAACTATATGAAATCATCAGAAAATAAAAGCAATGAATACATAGCTGAAGTAGTTGTAAATCCAGTTCCATAACAAGATGCTGCATCCAAATAATTGTCCATCTTTCTGTATTAGACCTGTAATAGACTGGTAGACTAGGATAGGCTCCAGCCTCCTACAACCCTGAATTGCATAAGTGGTTAAGGAAACGGATGGATGGGTATTGTTTGAAATCCATTTATGAGTGCCTATGGAGAGTTAAAGAAGTAGATGCTGTAGATGGTAAACCAGCCACAATGCAGGAGTGGTTATAGGCTCAAAAACAATCATGTTTTTAAGAGACCTGAGCAACTGAGATGCACAAGATATTTAACAGGCAACAGTGTCACCCGCTATGCATGACAGGATACATGTCAGGATGAGGTTCAGACTTGTGGCGCATTCAAAGTGACGTATAAATAGAACTACTTGTCGTCCAGTAAGAATCCTGTTATGGAAAGGCAAACAGGATGCTCATTCAGACATAAAGCCACTTTGTTTACTGTCAGAAATTACTGGAAAGGAATGTGCTGCAGTGGTTTGAATCACAATTATGTAATAATCTCCAGTTTGTTCATGTAAATGGGCAGCTATCGTCACACACTGTGGTTAATTACGGAGTTCCACAGGGTTCTGTGCCAAGACCGATTTTATTCACATTGTACATGGCAGTATCATTAGAAGGCACAGCATACATTTCATTGCTAGGCAGATAGATGATACCCAGCTCTATCTATCCATGAAGCCAGATAACAAAGCAATTAGTTAAACTGCAGAAATGTCTTAAAGGCGTAAAGACCTGGATGACCTCCAGTTTCTGTTAGGATCATTGGTTTTTAGAATCTTGGTTTTGTGTTTGTAATTTCTTTAGACTATATTATTCTTTGTTTTTTTAGATTCTCTTATGTTTTATTTGGCTCTCTTGTATTTTGTTGTGAGTTTTCTTTAGCATGTATTATAACCTTTGTAGTGTCTGCTTATATTCTGGCTCTTCTTATTGGTTTTGGAACATTTCATTATTATCTTTTTGTGATCCCTTCGTTTCCCCAGTTAGCCCCCCCCCCCATATTTGTCCGCTCTGCATGTGTTAGTCAGTTTCTGTACAAGATGATTCCTGCCTTACTGTGATAGTCTCTTGTCTCGTGTGCGTTATGTTCAGTCTAACTTCCCTTGTCTTGTTATTCATGATTTTCTGCCCGGAAGTGTCTCCAGTTCCCCTAATCAACGTCCTGCTTATAGACAGTATCTGTCTCCCTCTGTCCTTCATCAGTGTACTGTTCATTTCCCTGGTGCAGTCCGTTTCCTGGTCTTCGTTCCCTAGCATCTCAGCTCCTTAGTGAGTTTCATTTGGCTTAGTTTTGTGTTTTGCCTCATGAGATTTTTATCAGCTCAATAAAGGGCTCGCCTTTTTAAAAACTGCCACCTGCCTGTGTTGCACCTTGGGTCCTCACACATCATATTCTGACAATTTCCTGCTTCTAAGATTAGATAAAACTGGCCGTGGCAGATGGCTGCCCCTTCCTGAGCCTGGTTCTACCAGAGGTTTCTTCCACTTAAAGGGGGGGGGGGTCCTTTCCACTGTCGCCAACTACTTGCTCATGGTAGGGTTGCCCTATTGTTGGGGTTTTCTCTCTATTATTATTATAAGGTCTTTCCCTTACAGTCTTGAGGAGACTGTTGCTTTCATTTCAAGCTTTGCAAATAACACTGAATTGAAATAACTGTGTGAAAATAGCTGAAGAGCCAGTAACAGTCTTGGGCTTACAGTCATCTGCCATGTGGGCATGAAGTCTGCACTCTGTCGGACCCTCTCAAAGATCTTCTGCAGTTGGGGATTGATAAAGGAGTTGTCTGAAGAGAAAAGGCCACTGTCAGAAAAATCCTGTGAGGACATCTAAAGAGCATTTTGCGTGAAGCCCGTGTTACAGCGTGTACCTTGTATGCTGAGCATCTGGCCTATCTTGAGAGCAGCTCCACGGACCTTACACAGAGTGCTGACTATTCTCTCAGCATTGGCCTCTGACAGGAAGGGAGAGTCTAGCAGGGAGCTTACATCTATAAACAGAAGCAGTATTAGTAACGATATTAGGTGCAACATATTAAGAGTATCATAGCATGACAGAAGTCATTTATTTCATTTAAACTGCTGCATGTAAATAAGCTCTGGCCTTAAACTGAGACAACTGTGGATAGTGGAGCATAAAAGCTGAGGCAGTGGTACATCATCAAGCACTGCTCATTTAACACATATTAAAGCCGTTATAAATTCTTGTTAGCATATCTGATCTAAAGCCTGTCCTGGGCCTATCGGGTATTGACACATTAGAAACTACTCAAGGTTGACCAGGCGTCCATCTGTCTGCTGAATCTGCCAAGAGTCTAGGACAGAAGGCTCGTTTACAGGATGGAAGGAGAGAACAGCAGTAAAACATCTTTACCTGCTTTTTGTTTGCCTCCTAGTGACTGCTTTGCAACTTCTGCAATGGCACCAATTCCCAGCCCTACCGCCAATCCTGCCGCAGAGGGACAGAAGCAATTTTAACTGCAGGGCCATTGAAGACATGCTAGAGGAAACCACCAATCCCACACAGATGCTGCTGCTATGTAGCAGGATGGAAGTGTACTCCACTACCTCACATATTTTACCACACCTTTAACTCTTCTTGACTTCTGATGATTAAGAAGCAAGAATTTTATTTTTATTGTAACAGTGGCAAGCTAATAACCAACAGTTACCAAAGTATTGTTAATAGACTCCAAGAATATCCATAAGTGACTGAATGTGTCTCATCAGAACTGTTAGGTTTACACTGAAGGCTTCATAATGGGATTGATTTGTAGATTTCACACCATAGGCTCAAGGTTACATTAGTATTCAGGAAATTCCTCACGTGAAGCACAATTTCACAGATGCTGAGTGGAGAAAAGAGCCTCCGACATTTAAATCAGCAGTCAAATCACTAAACAGTAGTGATGGCAGAATGGACCACACATGCCTCAACAAGTCAACTAATCAAGAAGTTTGTTTTTTGTTTTTTTAAACAGGAAAAAAAGAGAACACTCAACACCAGATCTTCAAAGTACTGACGACTTACTGAACATTTTTTCTGAAATTTTCATTTAAAATCTATTTTTGTGGTGTAAGAAAAATTCATTCAATTGTGTCTTTGTCCACACCTGACATCATGGAACATATTGCATTTATTAAGCAAAGCCCCCCCCCCCCCCCTTTTTTTTTTTCTTTACAACTAAAGATGGTCACTGAGTTATGATTCAAGTCATTCTTATGTCACCACTTGATAAACTTGGGTTTCCCAGCTTAGACATTTTAGTGAACGATCATCTTTGTCCGACGGCTCCTGGAGTCAATTTGAAGCCCAGAGACAAACTGAGCAGGTAAACAAAAACAGATTATTCTCACCCCCGAAATTAACCAGCCTGCTGATTCTTGTGGCAGGCACCTTTCTCTCTTTGGCACGGTCGCTCAGCTGCAGAAAGTCAAACATGTGAATGAAAAAAAATGTTATTAATAATATCTGTAGTGGTGACTGACTCTTTTCTAACTCTTCCAGCATCTCACTTTACTGCAGAAATAGGACTAAAAAGACCTCGTGAATTCTGGGAACAATGACATGTGGGTGGAAGAGAAAAAATATATACCTTTCACAGAACACACATAAAGAAATCATTATTAAAATAGAATTTAGATGAACACTAAAAGTCAAAAAGACTGAATATGTACAGAAACTCATTAGATAAATATTATGGGTTTTGGCCATCTGTTCATTCACTCAAGTAAGATGAAATGTATGAACTCAAAGTAATATAACGATATACATCCACAGTAATGCATATTATTAATTGTATCTGTCTGCATGTGTGTGTACAGTTAGCTCCATAAGCCTTCTGTTTGCATTCCCACATGACATGAATCAAATAATGCACTGATATGAAGTGCAGACTTTCAGTTTTAATTCAAGGTCTTTAACAAAAGTATTGCATTAACCGTTTAGGAATTCACATCACTTTTAGATACAGTCACTCATTTTCAGAGGCCCAAACATAATAAAGACCATCCAGAATATATGGATTCTTTTGAATATTTGGATGAATTTTTTTTGCAGTACGCAACTGCCTGAAGCTTAGAATCCATGGACATCACCAAATGCTGTGTTTCCTTACTTGCTCTGCTGGGCCTTTATTGCAGCTGAATCCAGTTGCTGTTTGTTTGCGGGTCTCTATGAATTCATTTTTGTATTTGATAAATGAAACACTGTTCTACTGGGATGAGATGGCCATTGAACAATCTGCATCGAGAAACTCTTGGTAGCTTCTGCAGTTTGTTTTGGGTCAAGACATTCGGTTGAATCTAATCAGAGCACAGACAGCACCATATTGTAAACCGTCTGCACTTCCATCCATCAAAGCATCTTTTGACTGTAGACTTTGATGATGATAAGCATACGTCCACAAGGGTCGAGGTGTGCCTCAACTTAGTTAGATGATGTGACGTTGACCTTCTGGGGGGTTTCAGGCCTTTTTGTTATTGCTGAGCTGGTCAGTTCATTCAATACATTTAAGTTTTTCTTTTAGGTTTGATGAAGTGTTAAGCAATGAAGTGTTAATGAAAAGGATCAGAACACAATGCAAAAATAAAGGCAGAGCCCTGTTAATTTGATTTTGTGTTCTGTTTTGGTACCATTTTTTAATGGATTTGTTTAATTTGCCTTCTAAGAGAAGCATTCAGTTTAGGTAAATGAGGACCACTGATGCCAAGATTTTTACATTAGCAGGAATGTCACACAACATGATTGTAAAAACAGAGTTATGCTTATCTGACAATGAAATAAAAATATTTTTAGGAGCCACTAAAGTAATCGTGCAGGACTATATAACACTTTTATTAAACCCAATGAATTAAAGCTGAACGTCTGCAGCTCAGTCACACTCTTATCATTTGGTTTAATTCCATTGTGGTGGTGTACAGAGGCAAAACTACAAAACTTTTCATTGTTCAAAACCTTTTGGACCTGACTATTTGCACACAGGCGTCCTCAAACCAACCTTCTGTTTGACAGGTTTGGCCAATGCCTGCTTTGCCTCCCGGGCTTTCTTGATGTCCTCAGGTGTGAGCTTGGCCACAACAGTGTTGTGGCGAGACCTGCTCTGGAAGTAGTACCGGTGGAGGGCTGAGGTGTTGTGAAGGAAGCGAGCACCCTGCCCAGGCCAGCCTGCGCCGCCTCCTGCCATTCCTGATTTAGGAGGTACCCCTAATGCAGAGGGAAGAAAAAAAAAGATACAAAACTTAAGGGCCAATATGAAATATACACGCCACATTGTATGGAGGCCATAAGGATGCTATTTTCTTTTTTTAAAATGTGTATTTGTTAAACTTAAAAAGACCAGTATTTAAATAAATGGTTTCTTTATATTTGTTGAGGTAAACATTTAAAACATTCTGGATAAAAAGGAGCAATGCTGGAAACCAAACAATACCATTTTATATTCTTACCCTAAACCTCTGTTAGTGCATCCCATATTCGATAAACACTCAGTAATACCTGTGTGCATCTGTGCTGCAGGTCCCGTTTCTGTTTGGCTGTGCTCCCCTTCAGCAGGGGGGAAATCGGACCCCACAGCCCATTTGGCTGCTTCTTCAGGGTCCATATTCTCCCAGCCCTCCGCATCTGGAAACACATCCTCCTGTACTGACTGCTGCTGCTGCACAAACACACACACACACACACACACACACACACGCACACACACAAAAAGAAATTGCTGAGTGAACTATTGTAGTGCCAGTTTAGGGAGCAGTGTAATCCAAGTTTTTGTAGCTATAATTTGCAGATTGTGGGTTTGCAGCCCTCTCTCATTTAAAAGAGCATCAGTGAGTGACTGAAGTCATTATTTACAGGTAACAAGACAAAAAATATACAATAACATGTCATGTTTTAGCCTGTCAGATGAAATGTTGTGTAGGTTAGAACTTTTGCTTACAATCAGGTTCAGGTTAGGTTAAGAGTTTGGCACCTTTATCTACCCCTTCAGAAGTAAAAGGTTTGGGAATACAAAAATGTCAGTGAACACTCTCACAAAAATGTGAGTACCTATATGTCTGCCTCTTCCACTACACACAGATTGAAGCAGGAAGCAACCTTTAGCTAAAATATGAGAAACTCTTATCCAACTTGTGTTAAACTCACATACCCATTTACACAGCTGACAAATTTAATGGGGATTAAATCAGCTTTTTTCAAGACAAGCAAAGAACAGAGTGTTTTGTTTATTTGTTTTTTTAAATTATGAAATTAATGGCTCCTTTTATGTATGACTTGTTTTGCATTTAGAGCTTATTTTTTTACTTTCTGCTTATTTTTCAGTTAAATTCACCTGACTGCTGCCACCCATAAATGTGCCAACCAGTCCGTCTACCACATCCTGAGCAACTTTGACCCCTGCTCCCAGGGCGGAGTTGCAGGCCATTAATCGGAGCTGCTCGCCTTGAGTGGAGACCAGTGAAGAGCCCACTTTACCAGCTCCTCGCAGCACCTTCAGGACTTCTGACAGCATCACTTCAAACACAGAGGAGGGAGAGAGGAGGACTGAAGTTACAGGTTATGAGACGTTTGAGTGACAATACAGGAAAACAGCAAACACACACACCATACTCTAAAATTGATCATTTATAGAAAATGTAGAAGTTTGAGACCTCAGATATTAATGTAAAAGAAATAGTTCTGGGCAAAAACTGCAAGATGATCATCACCCCGTTTAACCTTGGATATACACAGCTGCCCATTTTTTAAGAGGCAGGTGTCACGTGTAGCCTCCAACTGTAAGCCACACCACATATAGGCTAAGTATGTTTGCAAGAAATGTCAGAATTAAAGAAAACGACATATGCATCCAACTGGGAATGTCAACTAGCTATTAAGTTAGCTCCTGGTGTTATCCAGGTTGTGTAACTCGTGGACTCGCAGACTAGCTAGCTAACGGTATCTAAATTAGACCCAAGTTAACAACAGGTATACGGAGAAGTGCTGAATGAAAACAAAATAATGTTCCCAAATTAAGTAACTCACTTTTTTCCTATCGCTATTTTTCCAGGTTTATCTCAGTGGCTGCCCACTTCCACGACTGCGGAGTGGAATGATCTATTTTGCAACGAGTCGACACCCGGAAGTTAAAATTTGACTAACTTGACTGCGAACCAATCACAGGGTGAATAGGCGTGACGAAAGACGGGAAGCGTATTCGTTTAACGAATGGTAGTGCAGAACGCCAGCCTATAGGAAGGTTGTATCTGAACTGTCTGTCCAATTACAAACCGTATTAGGCGGGACTGAGCGGAGCAGCTACCAATGAGACCAATGCGTGTAGTTATGGTTACCAAACCGGAGAAGTGAATTAATACGCAGACGTTTTCTTTTCATTTCTAAAATTCAGGTAAAGTTGAGAGATTGTGTTCAAAGTGTTTGTCCTTTTGTCTGTTTGCACCTGCCTCACCATTATCTGCCATAATATACTGACCTTTTGCACATATATGTATATACTTCTTCACTTTTTCAAATATCAACTTAAAGATGTTCAACACATTGTTTTTCACTTCTACTATTCTTTAGAATGAAACACATTTATTACTGTAACCAGACTGCATTTATTTAGACATCAGTCATTACTTTATGGTTGAATTTTGTCCTTCCGTGAAGCTTACATACAGTACTGCTATGGGGCAGTCAGGTCTCTTCATGCGTGTAAATGCAGAGAGAATGTCTTTCTGCAGTGTGAATCATTTGGGGGGTTTTTTCAGCTAGTTTTCATTTTGGTATTTATTTATGACAGAATTCCCATGGGCCTCATGATCCCTCTTGTGTCACCACTTTTATGTTTTTTTTGTTATTTTTTTATTTTTTTAAATTTTTTTTACAACCAGCATTTCTATTTTACACATAAAAAAAGGGAATCCAATGAAAAATCTGACGTTACATTATGGATTTAGAAAATGTTCCTGCTGCAATTATGGGTGGTCTATTGATCAAGTGGAGCTGCTGTGACAGCTGTTATTAGGCTGACACTGAGAGTTATTTCACATTTTATTAAATTGCTGGGCAGTAAAACTTTATGCTCTGTATTAACTAGATCTGTATAATTAATAAAAATGATTAAAAGTGAAATGTTTTAACTATGGTCCCGATCCAGGCTGGTAAACAAAATTGCAGATCGTGAGAAATAGGTGTAGTGGATTATTGAAATATGTCCATAATAAATGAATATAAGCCAAAAAAAGACTGTGCAGTTCTAATGAGTTTGAAAGCCAATATTTGACATGATCACCTTTATTCTTCAACACAGTCTGAACAGAATGTCTTTAATTAGTCTTCAGGAATAGTTCTCCAGGTTCCTTGAAGGACATTCAAAGCTCTTCTTTGGATGTTTCTGCACTTTGTTGGCATCACACGCTATATTATGCCTGTCAAACTGTGTTATTTTTCATTTTTCATAGATTCAACTAAAACTAATAGTGTTTTTTACAGACTGCTTGTAATAAAGTATCTAAAGATATGATTTAAAATGGCTTATTTGCTAAATTGTCTGTTATGTCTAGACACAACACTGGTTAATCCCTTGAGTTTGGCACCTTTTTATGCTTAAATTACTCAGTGTTTAATATCTTAACAAAACAAAAGCATCCCTAATTACTGCACAATAATACAATAAAAACTGTTACCACTGATTAACTTTAAATAACAAACAGTTGGTTCTTTTTATAGATATGGATATTTTATGGATAGTTCTACTACCTGATGAGTTACACTTTAAGTTACACGCTGGTATATCACTAGATCCTGTCACATATATGATACTGGCATGATATGGTTCCACTGGTCCACCGAGACTGAGACCTAACCCATCACCCCAAACAGTTGTGGCTGATGGCTGACTCAACCTGAGTCTGGTTTTGCCAGAGTTTTCTCCCTGTTATAAATGGGAGTTTTTCCGTCCCACTGTTGCCAAGTACTTGTTGTTTGGTGCTATATAAATATAATTGAATTGAAATTAATTGAATTAAGATAGAAAGGTCACTGAAAATTTATATAAAGCTGCTTTGAATAGACCTGTGATGCAAAATTTCTGGCCTAATAGAACGACAGTGCCCCAATCCATAGGACCTGAAAAGTCTCTGAATGGTTTGATGAGTGTGAAAATCATGGAAATCATATGATACTGTGCAGTCACCAGATCTCAACTCAGCTGAACATTTATGAAAGATTTTGATCCCGGGGGTAAACAGTACCATAAACCATATCATCAAAACACCAGTATGTCTTTAAACAGTGTTTTCCAATGTTTCCAAGTAGATTACCAGATACTTGGCCCAACAAGCAGTATAGCACAGATTAAGTCAAAGCATAGTTGTTTTTTTGTTTTTTAAGTAAAGCAGACATTGATAGTGATGACATAAGCAAAAAAGATGCTGACATTTATGCACACATAAAGCTGCGGCATCTAGCCCTCTGCTGGACTGACACGGTGCTGCTGGAGGCTTTTACACAGCTGTTTCTGAAAAGCAAATGTGCAAAAGATACTGACCACTATAATACACAATCTATATTTATCTGAGACAGCATTTAATTATGTGTGTGCATTATGGGTGTGTGAGAGTATTTTAAATATAGTAGTGAGTAACAGCCAGTGCTGCTGTGAGTTTTATTTACTTGGACACACCTACAGCTTTTGGAAGATAAAATGAAACTTTAATGATCCCTGTAACCAAACTGGGTCACTGCGGCACAAGACAGTGTTGGAAACTGGGTATAAAAATTGAAACAAATCAGTCAATTTGGCACAACATTGTTGATTTCAGCTTGCGGAACATGATTGTGAACAATGAGATGTGTCGGATAACAGCAGGAGGACTTCCACAATGGAAATTTAAAAAAAAACAAATACAAACAAATTGTGGAAGATATGACAATATGCAAATGATTATCTAGCCAAAAAATGAAAAATGCTGATTTGGACATATTAAGTCACAGAAAGTATAGAAAAGGTGCACGTGATCGTCACGGTGAACGTCACGCTGGTGTGGAATGAGTGGAAATGTGCCTATATGGATTTTCCCACCTGTCTTTGACACAGTGACCTTTTGATGTTGCGTTTTTACAGTGTGGTCCAGTGTAGAGAGCGTGGATGGAGCAGGGGGTGCAGGGGGCGGCAGAGGGAGGGAGCTGTGCATACGCCATATATGGGCACACCACCGACTCTGCACCGCTATTGGCTGCGGGTCTTATGCAGCTGCTTGTCAACAAGATGGCCTTCCTCATCTCGCCGTTTTGACACTGATTATTTTGGTATCCCCGAGAACATACCGTAAAAGCTCGTGTCACTTCTAAATAGATAGTGGTCGAGCGGCTGTTGATAATCCTAACAAGGCCTACGGTCAGCTAGACTGTGTCCAGAGAGCTGACAAGCACGCCATTCCCGTTGGCTGCCACCACTAAGACAAGGTTGATAAATAGAAAGTAGCTGCTGGCTAATGACGACGTTAGCCTGCGAGTGAGCTAGCTTAGCTACGTGGACACGGATAGTTAACTCGTGTCACCTGCATTTGACCAGACAGACTGATCTGGTTGGAGCGAAATTCAGCGAGGAGACACTTGTCATCGACAGCCTGTTGGTTAAGAAGGTTGTCTGCTTCAGTTAAAACCATTGAGGTAAGCCAGCTGCCAAAATACAACGCTCGGGGTCTTTTTTAAAAATCGTAGCTTGCTAGCAAGTGCTGTCATGTTATTATGCAGGTAAGTTGTGCTATTCAGCTAGCAACCTTGGTAGCTACTAACCGACCTGTTTGCTATGTGTGACTACTCATTAATAATCTATATGAAGTATTCAAGTTTGTAGAAGATTTTTAGGTTACCCTCGACGTTAGGTTATGTTAATTATTAAAGTGTTGGAAACTTGACCAATAAGGTGATGGGAATTTTTACGTTACTACGCCGCTGTGTAAGCTAACTGTTTGCTGCTTGCTCAGCCAGCTACTGGATTCCCAAAGACATTGAGATGATAACGAGCATCAAATGATTACAATAATAACAACAACAAAAATAAGAGTATTTGTTGCTGGCGATGGTGTTTTGTGATGCCCCACTTGTTGGTTGAGAGTGTGGAGAGGTTGGCAGTATTTCAGCTAGTTTTCAGAGTTGTTTGGTTACCTTAAACACAACTAGGAAAGGTAAGGGATAACCTGCAGGCCTCCGATAGCGAAGACTAAATACTCCGTGGCACAAATATCTAGATATGCACTGCGATAGAAAATAAAATAAACTTATCTTTCGTATAATGTTGTTTGTTTATAAGCCCATATGAAGAAGTCTAAAGGAAATCTGTTTTTGTGACTGTAGCTTAAACTCTATTTTAAAAAGTCCATCTTGCATGGAGTTCAGTTTGATGTGATTTTGTTTGCGAGTGTTTGATTTGCCCTCCTCCTTTCAGATGTTCAGTTGGATAACACTGTTGACACAGTGGCTTTTGTGATTGAATCAAAACTTGCATCACAGTCTAATTTGTGATGTTTCAGCACAAACGTGCAGACACACAGACGCAGTGAGTCCTGCAGTCCACTCAGCCACACTCCCCAGGTGTCCAGACAGAAAGCCTGCTCTCACGTAATGTTCCTGGGCAGACTGCTGGAGCAGTGCGCTCTGCCCTATTGTTGTGTTGACAGTTTGCAGCAAAGCTGGCCTGCTGGCTGCTCGTCTGTTGCATTGTCTTCATGCAGGGAGGGAGATTGAGCTGAGGCTTTTTGGCATGCTTGGGTCCAATCATTCGTCAGCTTTTGCCCGTCTGGCTGAAATGCTGTGAAAAAGAGAGCGGGAGAGCTGGAGGATGGTTGGAAGGAGTTTGAGTTACTCTCACTCAGTGTTATTCAGGCTGACTTCTTTGCAAAGATGGCATTAGACCAGGAGCTGACAGTCTTAAAGGGAAAAACAGCAACACCATCTTAAGTTAAATGCTTTGGTTCAGCATCTGCTAATCCGCCTCGTTAAACCTTAAATTAGAGTTTACAGGGATGTAGTACACTGTGTGTTCAGAACTGTGCTCACCTGGTGAGAGTGAAACTGCTCTTCATTTGTATAGGGAAATGAGTCCCTCCAGCAGAAATGGAGTTTTGATGTAAAAGGTCAAACCTGCAAATTTGTTCTAACAGCAGGATTTTGCGAGCAAATAAATACCTTTTTATATGTGTTGTGTGGAGCTATATTGTGTAAAATATTTGCTTTTGCAGTTGTGTAGTTGACATTTCTTCAATAGGCTTCAGTAGCACCATCATTGCATGAGATGGGGCAGTAGCTCATATTGTCCATGTCTTACCTGGTGTTTACATCTAGGCTGTGGAGTTTGGTGTGTACTTTCTACATGCGCTAAGTTATTATTGTTGTTTTTATTCTTTTTTGTTTATTTGGCAGTTTGTGTATGTAAACGCACAGTTAAAAGAATTGGTGGTATCAGTCGCTAACTTTATGTTGGGACAGGTTTGGAGGGATTAGTTTGTTACAGGATGCGTAAAACCAAGCTTTTATTCGCAGCAACTGGCTCTAATGAATAGGGAATAACTTACAATAGCTGGTCAGTCTAGTACAAAATATTATAACTGAAGGAGAAATTAATCTCCAGCTTTGTCTAGGCCTTGATGTATAAAAACAAAACAGGAGTATACCTTCTCTCACACATGCTCTTTATGTGCAGACCTCAAGTATGCACAAGTCCACGCATATACGTTTGTCTGGTTGTTTGTGAGCAAACTGATTTTAAGATGAATTTTTAATCATCATATTTATCACTGTTAGTTTTTACAAACATGGCTAAATAAACCAACATACAACTTGCTATTCACAATGTTCATTACAAATATTACAAATAACATATTGTGAATTTAGTTTTATTAGACAGCTGCTGCTGCTTCTTTTCTTGTGGTGGTGATAATTTTTGAGGATAGCTTGTAGTGAGTGCTATAAATAGCTGCAGCAGTATATATTGGTGTGCTTTTCTTGTATAAACTGATGTGCTTTTGCCTCTCATTAGTAGTGTGGCAAAAAGACTACTTTTAAATCTAAAAATAGGTGTATAGCACAGCCAATAACATTTGAGATTTATACATTTTTACATCTTGACACACAGCATAACAGAATAAATGTGTGAGCTCTTTTCTTTGTGAATACTCACAGTTGAGTTGTGAATCAATTGTTATTAGTGTTCTGCATTGTACTGCAGTGCACTGTAATGAGGCCCAATAACACAAATGTAGACTCAGAAGGGCAATAATCATGGGGCATGATCATTTGAGGATGTTGAATTACGATGCAGTGTGTCATTTGCAGTTTCTGTGTCAGAATTGTTACACACTTGGAATAGTTAAGATGACAGGTTAACTTCAAAGTTTCATAATTAACTAAATCACAGTTTAACTAAATGAATTGGGTTCATATCGCTATGGTGTCTCCTTAAAGAAAGAGTTAAACTGGTCAAACAATTAATGTGTTGTCATTTAAATGTATACTTATTTGGCATACACAGACTGGAAATTGCTGTTCACCTGGGCTGTCTGGTTGAATTCGTGTTCTGATGTACTATTAGTCAGTCATCTGACAACAGATGCAAGGAGTTATGCAATATCAGTGGAACTGCCTGTTAAGCTTTATGGAAACGGAGAATACAGTGAGTGAATACAGAGAGCAGGAAGTAAAAGAATAGACTTGCTAAAACCCAGAGGAGCAACCTGACTGAGTCCCACTGCTTGCCAGATTTTCATAGTACTGAGCAGTTTTGTTCTTTGCCAGTGCCAACACATCCACGAATAGAGAAAGAGGGTTTTCTCCAACCTTCTTTTAATTCTGTTTTTTGTTAGTTTCCTTATAGGTAGGAAAGTAGAAGGAAAATACAAAAATAAAAATGTGACTGTTTTTTGTTTTTGTTGTGTGGGTTTTTTTTGTATTTTAAAAAATGTTTTTACATTTTTATTTTTTAATTGCCATTTTTATATTTACAGGAATGTAGGTGCTGTAAAGTGTGTTGCGTGTGAGAGACTTCATAATAGACTTCATAATAGATTGCTGCTGTGGGCAGGCATTCTCTCTTCTGACCCCTCTTATTATGCCATCCAGTAAGGTATGAAAGATGGATTGCTTGTAGTACATCTTTCTGAGAATAGGGAGAGAGAAATGGATAAAAAGGAGGCCGAGAATAAAAGCGTCCAATAGACATCTGTAAGGGGTCGTGGAGAGAGGCAGGAAAAAGGGCTCGCTAGCTTTTTTTTTTATTTCTCACAACAGTATAATCTCAGCTCTTAGCCGTGTTGTTGCTGTGTGATTATAGAGGAAGCGTTTGAATTGGTTCACCACACTGTGTGGGCGGTGTTTGGTTTTTGCACCTCTCTGAGCTATTCCATTAGTCCAAATGTACAAAGCACCACCCATCCAGTGTGTCAGACGAGAGGCACAACCAACGAAAATGGAAAGCAGGGTTCGGTAAAAAACAGTCATACAGTAAACAGGTCTTCAATTAGCTGTGTTATCAGGCAAGGTAGGTTCGAGAACTGCCAACCACTCTAGTTTATGTGATCCATTAAAACACACCCTGTATGAACTTAAATGGCCATTTCTCCTTAGCAGTTGGGATTACAATACATAGATGATCACCAGCTTTTGCACAGTGCCAACTTGTTGTTCTATCTGGGAATATTTATTATGGCCTGTAGTAGAATAATCTCCCCTGTCACCCTTTCTAAGAATGGGTGGAGGAAATCACAAGAAACATTAATCATAACTGAATGAAAAAGGGTGGATGCAACCTCAGGAGAACCGCGTATGACGTACATGAACTTCAGCACCAAAAGGGTACTGTAGCAGTCGATCAAAAGTTAAACACAGAAAGTTAATTACAGATAAACAAAGCTGCTTTTTTTGTGAAAAACTCACTGGAGCGAGATCTGAGCAGACACAAGTACCAAGAGAGGGCTCAGTTGTTGATATCATTTATAGTATGACAACTGGACATGACAACATGGTGTTCAACACAGCGAGCAGTTGTTACTGCTGTTGTCTCATCTTGCCATGGCTGTAAAAACTTCTCATGCAGTGAAGGGCTGTCACAAACGATTATTTTGATAGTCAACTAGTCACCGATTATTTTTGCGATTAGTCGACTAATCGGATCATTGGGCGTAAAACGTACAGCTGATTGCACCAGCATGCGTCTGCTCTTATATAACTACCATTAAATTACAGCTTGAAGTGTTTAAGGTATGTGCTAACTAACAATAAAGACAAGATGATAGTTTATTAAACTTTTAATGAAATTTGCAGATTGTCTCGGTGGACTTTAATAAACTCGGCCCTCTGTTCTTTCTATGTAAAATGTAATAGGACACTGGAGTAAATTCTCTACCATTTCACACTTCTGTTTAATCAGTTCTCTGTTTGACATTGATTCAGCTGTGTAAAAACTATAACTTTAATCTCAGCCAAACCAATCTACTGAGGAACAAATAAAACACTGAAAAAAGCCAAACAATAACATTTTTAAATTATCTGAGTGACTTGTATATCATGTTTAACCTGAGTAGTGAAAGACCGCGGGGGGTTTGAAAATGATGTGCCGGGAGTTCGCTGTTCTCGCCGGCTCTAGTGAGCCTTGCCCCCGGCTAGCTATCGAGCTGGTGGGTAACAGACGTCTCCGAAAACGTCGGAGCACTTTTGCAAATATGTGATGCCTTGATAAACCGAGCAGATATTTGAAGCTTGCACAGTTGCATTCTCGCCTGAAAATATGTTAAAAGTTTATTTTGTGACCCAGAAAGAAAAATAAGAGTAATATTAAAACAAAGTAGCTGCCGCCATTGTTGGAAACTGGGATTGGTTGGGCCATGAAGGATACACCCGACCCATCCTTCAAATCTGGGGAAATGAAGGACGCATTTTTCAGCCGCGTTTGGGGGAGTCTTCGAATTTGAACAGGCTTCGGCACGTCGCTGTAATGTAATTGGCCTACAAATTCAGCCTCCCAAGGATGTGGCCGCTAAATTAGGACACAGCTACGATACCGGTCGTCGTCTTCTTCTTCTTCTTCTTCTTCTTCTTCTTCTTCTTCTTCTTCTTGCAGCTGGCATCATTGGACATGCAGTAATGCCATCGTCTGTTTCAGTTCGTTATTATACTCTTAAATCCTACTACTTATTCTTGCGTCTTTTGGGATCTTACAAAGCTTCAAACGACATGTCAACTATTAGATTAGTCCTCGACGATTTTAATAGTCGACGTAATCGTGACTAGTCGACTAATCGTGGCAGCCCTAATGCTGTGCTTTAGTCTTCACATTATTTATATAGGGGTCAGGATGTCCCCGTCAACATAGTCTGACAGTTGTTTTTAACAAAATATTGCCATTTGTGAAGGGTCAGTGAACGAATCAAACATGATTCAAACTACATTTAAGCTGGGGTGGGTGGTCACTTTTTACATCTGTATTTCTGTGGTTAGTCAGGTCTGCTTTAACAGTTTAAATATATTGCTTACGACTGACAGATGAGGTGTAATTATTCAAGCTGTTCTCAGATGTCGTGGACACTTTTAGGTTAGCAGTGTGCCAAACATGTTGCTCTGTTGCCACTTGTTCTTTAAGTGTGCCGGCACGTTCCTGGCAGTCCATACAGCTGGCATAGCTGCTGATGCAAAGCATGCTGGGTGGACTAAAGGCTTTCCCTCTTAGCCTGCAGCATACGCTCCTTGGCAGGGAGAAAAGGGTGAGGACAGGGAAAAGGACTACAACAGTTTCACTACTAACCCGCCTTCTCTGCTGTTTGCTAAAAATAGATCCATCATATGCCTGCATGCTCCTCCCTGTTTTGCCTTCTATTAAGTCTTCTTTGAAGCCTGGAGATGCAGCGGGAGCGGGGGAGAGAGAGGAGCGTCCATTTGGCTCTTTTGTGTTCTGTCTTTCATCCCTTTCATCTGCAGGCCACAGACCCCAAACCTGAAATGGAATCCCTTTAATTCGATTTTAGAGGCTCCAAAGCAAGTGAGATGATCTTCGTGCACAGTAGCAAATGTAACAGCTTAATCAGGTTTGGCTAGAGTAGGAGGCAGACCAGTTGTGATTAGTCCAACAGCAGTAGGATGATTGTTCTGTTCTCACCCGTTTAGCGGCGCTGAATGTGAACTCTGAATACTTCACAGCAGCTGTTAAGGACAGCCCCAGTTGGCCATTGATTATCTGACTTGATCTCAGCACTGATGAACACTGGCGAACTGCAGTTTAACTTTTTCTCTTCTTCTTTCCTCTTCTGCTCCCTTTTCCCTCTATCCTGTCGTTGTAGGTTGTATGCCCAGCGCCCATCAGGTTGGCTCTAGGACAGGGAGCTGACAATGAGTGCTCCGGGTGTTTGCTGGCCAGTGTAGATGCCGATATGCCACGGTGGTCCGCATCCTGATGGACCGAGACACCTTCTCCCACATCCGGCTGTGGTGCCCACGCCCCTTTGGCACCTACTCCCAGAACAAAGCTAGGAATCCAGGCTCAGGGGGGAGTGGTGGAGGTAGTGGTGGTGTGGCAGGGTCCCCCTCCCTATGCAAGTCTGAGCCCTCTTCAGGTGCCAGAAATGAAGATGTAGGGATGATAGTGGGGGTGCAGGAGCAGAATGGAGAAGAGGAGGGTGTGGGTTCAGAGAACACTCCACCTGAACCTGAGCTTGACTCCAGCTCCCTCACACAGAACCAAGCCACTCAACCCCCTTCAGCCCCTCCTACACCACCCTCCTCTGGGTCCCAGATGGAAGATGGCCGTGTTTTGTTAGACACCTGGTATGTTATTAAGCCAGGTAATACGAAGGAGAAGATTGCCTTCTTTGTTGCGCACCAGTTCAGTGGAGCTGGACAGCCTAGACCCAGTGCAATGAAGGTAAGGAGGTGAAACAGTAAAGAAGTATTGTATTTATTTATTTTGTAGTTATGTAAATTTTTTTTGCAAGATATTTTAGTTAGAATTAAGACAAAGAGCTAAGTGCCGTTTTTTGTTTGTTTGTTTTTTTAAACAGGTCAAAGGTAACTGGGCAACTGACTGCAGTAAAGCCAAAAGGCGGCGGCGATGTTCATCCTATGACCCTCCGACACGCTCCCAAGCCTCAGAGTCACTTCTCAGCAATGACCCCTCCCTTACACCTCCCAGCCCTGATGAACCACAGCTAGGAGGGGTGAATGAAACGGACCTGCTTTCAGTCGCAGAGATGGTTGCCTTGGTTGAGCAGAGGACTGCCATGGCCCTTCAAGGGATTGTGGGTGTTCATGGTAACCAACACCACCACCAGCCCTCTATTACCACACAGAGCCCGGGCCTTACCCACCACCAGCACACTCTCCTGCGGGGCACAGTGTCAGACCCCTCTCCTATGGTTTTTGTGTCAGACAGTTCCAGTGGTCAACCCTCCAAAGAGGTCCAGAAGTCGTCGTCTCCCATCCAGACAGACCAGCAGCTTGAGGAGCAGCAGCAGGAGTCATTCAGGGTTGCCCAGGCCATTGCGCACTTTGAGTCCCAGAACCTGGAGAATCAGCTTCATCTGGGCCCTGGTTCTGGAATAGAGTCCTGTAATCAAGACAGGGGAAGGGAATGTAGGAGAGGAGGTGAGTCTGGTACGGTAACACCTCCTCCACCCCCCAGCCA